>NC_082639.1:4765937-5083750 GCF_028023285.1 Balaenoptera ricei
GGGATACAATTTAAGGGGATATTTTAAAGTTTAAAACATGGGCATGGGAGATTCTTAAGCTGATTTTTGACATTTCTATATTACTCCATTTGTTATTATCATGTATTATGCCTGTAAAACTGAAACTTTTAAACAGAGTTCCCTGGTTTTGTGTCAGCTTGCTTCCATCTGAGATTCCTGGCGGAAAGTCTCTGAACTTCCTGAACACGAGAGTTCTGAAGGTGCTCTGGAGCGCTGGTGGGAAGGGGACCTCGCCTCCTAGTTACACTTCAGTGTCATCAAGCCGTAGACCCGAATGCGAACACATCAACAGGGGTTATTACCTTCTTTTGACCACACAGGTAAGAATAAAGATTACTTCTATTTTTTCTCTCATTCTTCAGCTAAATCATGGTATTTCAACTTCAGGCTGATTTCTAATTTCACAAAAAATCCTAGTAAATATCAAGTCCAGAGATCACCTTCAGAGCTTCTCTTCTAGTGGAACCCTGAGAGAGAAAAATCTCCACACCAGAGGGGATGGTGTTTTACACTGCGTTTGTTGACAACGGCAACACAAGATGATTAAGCAAGAGTACATGTTTCATAGGGATTTCACCTACAGCCATAAATGTGGAGGTGCCTTCACTCATCCCAAGAGGTAAAAAATTTTTTTTTTTTAAGAAATATTTCTTTGGCTTCCACCCATCAGTCCAATAACAATGACGGGTCCTAACACTCTGGTAGTTTTATAGCTCTGACAAATGTTTACCTAGGACTCTGGCCAAGCCTATTATTTTAGATCTTTTTGATCATGTGCAGCGGCCTAAGATTCAGTAAGCCTGGTAAACAGGTAAATGGCTGCTCAATTACTGATAACCAGACTAACTATAAATGAGTGGAAAAAAAGGCTGATTTCAGAAAAGCCGGTTTCATTTACCGCTTTGCTTCTAAGAACTGGAGAAAAAGAATAACTAGCCCAGGGAATTCCCTGGCAGTCCAGTGGTCGGGACTCTGTGCTTCCACTGCAGGGGGCAAGAGTTTGATCCCTGGTCCGGGAACTAAGATCCCACAAGCCGCGCAGCATGGCCAAACAAAACAAAACACAAAACAAAAAGAATAACCAGCCCGATAGCTCCATTCAAAGGGAAAAAAATGACGGCCAAAGGCTTACCGTTGATTAGTTACAAGAATCTCCAGATGGCCCTATGGCAGCCTAACAAGATCTACAATTCCCAAAAATATTTCTTTGGGCGTTTCCATAGTAAGTAGTGACTAACACACTTAAGGGATTCTTATGAGGGGTGCCCAAGGAGTCCGGCAGCTCTGTAGTCTGAGGACTGGTAAGCTAGGGTGACAGTACAGCATAGAAGTCAAGAACTGGGATTCCAGAGTCAGACTGCCCAGGGCTGAATCCAGACTCTCTTGATTTCTAGTGGTGTGGCTTTGGGCAAGTTACTTAATCCCTCTATGCTTCATTTCCTCAGCTTTAAATCAAGAATTATCTGAATGCCTACTTTAAGGTCTGATGTGAGAATTAAGTGCAAAAACATCAAGTGTCCATTCAGCACCCTGCCCCTGCACAAAGTAAGCCCTCACAAAATGTTAGCTATTATTAACATCACGCAGTCATACTGACAACACAGACTTGACCAGCTCTAGTCCAGTCAACGCAAGCTTGAATAGACCAGACTTGGCTACTTCGGATCACTGGAAAACCTAAGCCCAAATTAGAGGTTCTCTGGCAGGGCTGGGAAGACCCAACCCAGCAGTTTAGAGAGAAATAATCCACCTCATGACCTGACCTTGGAAGCCTCCCTGCCCTTCACGCTGACCTCAAATGTAGAATCAACAAGAAAGGAAACTTACTGGGCCCCTACTAAGTGCCAGACACAGTGTGAGACTCTCTCGTGTTATCTTTTATCCGGTGAGGAAACGGGCGCACATGCCGAGGACGTGCTTGGGGCATCACTTGTTTCCTAGCTTATTCCTGAGTTTATTCCTAACCTGGGCCTCCGAAATGAGACTATGTGTCCGGGAGCCTCTTCCTTGAATTTCTGGACAGCTGCACAAAAGGAGGACACAAGACACCTGCCTCTGAACCTGGACTCACTTCAGAGGCGGGATGTCCCCATGGAAGACTCAGGGACCGGACAGAGTCCTGGGGAGGTTCCCGGGTAGCCTTGACCTTGGTGCCTGAGACTCGGTTTCCCACCCTGCGGGCTGGGGGCGATGACACAGCCCCTGGGCCTGGGCGGGTGTGTGAGCCGAGCGTGGCACCGGGTCCCGGAGGACTTGGACCCCCACTCCACCTCCACCTCGGGAACCCTGTTCCCTCCTGGGGGCGCGGGGGCCTCTGGCCTTGCCCTGACACAGCGCACGCGGCGCACCGGCCGCGGAGAGCTGGGGCAGAGGCCGGCCAGAGCATCCCCGGCGCAAGGATCAGGGCGGTGGGGACAGTCCAGCCGGCCGGCGATCGCGGACGTCAGCCGGGGTCACGCGGCCTCCCCACCAGGCTCCGGCCGCCCGAGGCGGGAACGGGGCGGTCGCCGCCAGCCCGGCCCCCCCTGAGCAACCCGGCCCAGCCTCAGCCCCGACGGCGGCCCACCGCAGGCCTCACCTCCCTGCGCACGTTCAGCAACGAGTAATAGTCTTCATTGTCCAGCTCCTCCTCGCTCAAGGCCGTCGCCATCTTCGCAACCTTTCACCCCGCCAAACCGGCAAGGCCGTGCTCAAGAGGGACCGGCCGTTCGCTGTCCAGACAGCGTAGGCCCGTGAGGCCGCTCCACAGCGGCCCCTGGCGGCCCGGAGTCGCGCCGCCACCGCCCAGCCCGGAAGAAGCGCGCCTGCGCCCTGCGCCCCCGCGCGGCCGGGGGCGGGACGCGGCGCTTCGGGCCCTTCCACGTGCTACGCGCGGATCTAAAGCCCAGCCAGGGTGCCCTGGGGCTGTGCCCGGGCTAGAGAGGACGACTTTGCGGTCACACCCGGGGGTCGTCACCGTCTGGGCGCCGGGGAGATAGGCCCCTGCTACACCCCCTGTCTCCCCCGCCGGCCCCCAGGGCGGGGCGCAGCCGGATCCCAAATATAGCCCCACCTGGGCCGCTTCGCCAGCACCGCCCCCCAACCCCCCGCGGGAGGCTACTCCAGGCCCCACTTGCTGACTTGTCACAGGAAGCTTCCAGAATGTCATGTGTTCCTGCCTCAGTGGTCTTCGCCTTTTCTCTTGACCACCCGGAACCCTGCCCAGAGGACGGGCCTCCTCATTTTAACTTTTTATTATTGCACTGTATTTAGGGGCACCTGGCCATTTTTCTGCTGCTTAAATGAAGAGGCAGTAGCCATTGGGTTCCCACTATAATTGTCTCTGGCCGGCTTATATACCTACAGACCCTATCACAGAGCTGTTCTCTTGTAAATTTCTATCTTATAATTTAGCGTTGGAGCCTGATTGATTTCACTCTGGTGCCTGCTGCTTGGTGGGTTGTTAAAGATGTCTCGGTTACATGATGCAGTTATCAAGAGGAGGTGGACAGGAGAGCTCCCATGGTCTTGTCACCGGTTTGGTTCCTGCTGCCCTGTACCAATTCTTCATTAATTCTCAGTAAGGTTTGTAAACCATCGATTTAGAACCATCCCTGCTGCCCTTCCTAAGCAGGTCTCCTGGGAAGCCCCAAACACCTGTCTGTGGATTTGAGAAGTTGATTTCTTTCTCTTGCTAATTTTTGACCAGATGTGCACCACCTGGGCCTGTGTATGGTCCCTTCCAAGTTGCCCAGCCCTCTTAAGGATCTTCTGGCATGAGACACTTAGGTGTGCTGAGACTGGTTATTCAAGAGTGTTGAGTCAGTGTGGAACAGACTGTCAGCCCAGGTTGTAAATTAAGAGCTTTTTCTTTATCTGTGTGAGGTTTCCTCACAACAGCTTTCTTTCACAGACACTCATATTCCATCAGCTATTCCAGCAATTTTTTTTTATGGTTTTTCCTTTTTTCTCCGTTGCAGAGCAGTGATGAAGGCTAAACTGCACGCTGACATTTGCTGGTTTTTAAGAATTTCTTACCGAGAGGCTGGGGGGAAAACTACAACGTTATGGTATTCCTTTTTTCCTCCGGTTTGTAGACATTAATTGGGCCATAATGCTCAGCTGGGTAGAGAAGTCCTTTGCCATCTTCCCTCTGCTTTGGAAAACACTGCCTCTAGGAATTACGTGAACGTAACGTAACGTAACATATGTCTCAGAACGCCCAGGTCTGTGTTGCTATGATTGAGAATGACCTGGTTTTTATCACCACTCTAACAAAATAAATAGTGACTCAGGGATGCTCTGCGTTTTTGTCCTCTCTTGGGCCCACAGTATTTTGTATTATGGTTACTTGGAAAGTGGTTGTGAAAAATGGGAAATAAACTTAGATACCCCACAGGCTTGAGAATATATTTACTTTGGAGGTTGGCTCTCTTGTTTCTCCCCTCCAAAACCCTAATCTATGGTGGGCAAGATAATGAAAACCAGGAGCAGTACAAATTTCTAAGTTAACACACACGTCCAACAAACTACTCACACCAGAGCAAGTGACAAAACTCAGCCACGTTAACTCACTTCCTTGCACTTTTGTTTTCTTTTTATTGGGTAAAGCCGCAAAGCAATTTGTCACTTAGCTGCAAAGCTTAATATGTAATACATTCATATAAGTATATGTATGTGTGTATGTATTATACATGTATATATAATTGAAACAGGAGGGAAGGGGGCAGGGCACAACCTTTAAAAGAATAACATAGTCGTTGAGGATATCACAAAAATTGCTTGGAACTGATTAGGTCCAAGATGGCGGAAGATCCAACTTCCAGTGGACCTTGATCCTCATTATCTGCTCATTATAATACCTTAGCATATGCTAAATGACACACCCACAGGTGCCATGACAGTTCTGAGGCCAACCATAAAAGGCCAAGAGTGGGCGATGCCCAATTCCTGGAAATCCCCACCCCTTCCCCAAAAGAGTTGGAATAATCCTTCCATTCATTAGCCTCTGAAATTACCCAGCTCATAAAAACTAACTACCCCATATTTGGGGGCCTCTCGACTTCTGAGATGGCTCAAACTCTGTAGAGCGTGTTTCTCCCAGGGCCGCTCTTGCCTTTTGAGATGGACTGCATTCTGTTTCTGGAATGTGTATGTCTCTAAATAAATCCACTTCTTACCTACCACTTTGCCTTGCACTGAATTCCTTCTGCTGAGACATAAAGAACCTGAGCTTCATTAAGTCCTGACACCAGGTGTGTGATCTTACTTAAAAGTCAGTGGGTTCAAGTCCCAGATCCGAGTTTTGCCTGGGTTCAAGTCCCAACCTGAGTTGTGCGGTTTCATAATTGTTATTGAATTCTCTCATTGTTAAACAGTAAATATAAGGACGTTCACCTCTACCATCATCATGTTCAGAACGACCCCAGAACATTTGGCCTCTCAGCACAGCCACTCAGGAAGTTTCCTCTGTTTAAGGGCTCGACCCTGGGCCCTCCCATCTAGCATGTAGGGTTAGGGTTCCCAGAGTAAATACAGGATGCCCATTAAATTTGAATTCCAGATAAACAATGAGTAATTGCTAGTAATATTGCATGGGGCATACACATATACTAAAAAAAATTCATTGTTTATCTGAAGTTCAAGTTTAACTGAGTGTCCTGTATTTTTATATGTCCTGCATCTGGCAGCCTCAACTAGAAACCCTACAATCCTTCCCCTTTTCTTGAGTGATGCTACGGAGAGATGAGGTGAAGCAGCCTGAATCCGCACCCCCGTCTCTGTAATTCAGGAGGAAAAGTCACCTATAATCTGTTGCTTACTCTCTTGTCACTGAGCCCGGATTGGACTGTCATGCTTCCTTGCCAGCCATTCATAGCCTTGCTCTCCCTCTCCCCTCGTGAGCTCTGATAACCCTGTTAAGAGGAGTTAAGAAGAAAAGAAAAAAACCTTAGCTAAAGAAAAGAAGGCTGCAGGCACTGAAGAATTAAATTTTCTTGATGTTATCTCTTCCCTCAGCATTTCAGTGACTCGTCATCTTCCTCTTTAGCCAAGATGATAATTGCAGGAGGGTCGAGTCACCCAGAGGAAGATCCACACCTGCTTGAGTGAGATAGGGCAGCCTCGGCAGCGTGGCAGGAGGTGCAGGCAGCAGTTCAGGGATAGACTGGAGGCCTCGGGACTCACCCGTTTTAGACCTTGCCATTCCTGTCAAAGTATGCGTCTCCAAAATCTCCAATTCAGACCTTCTGCCTTTGCAACTCAACATTCCACCTACGATGTCATCCATTTGTTGTGCCCGTGGTACTTACTGGTTTTCCCGGCTGTTTGCAACTTCACGTCCGTGGTCCCTATGTGTTCACCTATCCTAATCCGTCAGCTCCCAGCTGGGGTCCCATTCCAATCTGCTTTCTCGGCTGTTCAGTGATGTCATAATCCTTTGGCCTTTGGCTCTGTCCATCACATCCATTCCCAGTTTAGTTTGTCTCTCTTATCTACCTTTCCACACTCCTCCCAGGCTGTCGAGAGTAGCTGAGGAAAGTCTTGGAAGATGCAAAGTTGATGCTTATTGATGCTGAAAGCTCGACCTTTGTGCAACGGTGTCGAATCAAATCTTGGAGACAGAGTTTTGGGTGAAGTAGCAAAGAACAGCTTTATTGACTTGCCAAGCAAAGGGGGACACGGCGGGCTCGTGCTTCTCAAAACTGTGTGTCCCAACCTGGCAGGATTTGTTGAGGAGTTTTTTTTTTTTAAGAATTTACTAAATCTTTATTTCCCTAATTGTGGTATTAACAAAAATTTCTCACAAAATATATAAAACAGCATAAACATTCGATAGATACACTAGTATTAGTCATACTTATTCTTTCACTTGATTAGCATTTGTTAAGAAAACAAATGGCCAAAGTGCTTAACTTTCATTTAGAATGGAATAATCTGGCCTAACTCTGACCAATAATTAAAGAAAATAGTAGAGGATACAAGTATTCAAAATTTTACATGAATACGGAGGGTTTGCTATCTTGTCTGCTAAAGATTTTTACCTCAACTTTAAATCTTCCTAAAATGCCAACATCCCAAAATAAAATTTAGTATCACCTGACTGTAGACTGAATAAACCTTCAACATCAATCCTTAGCACCACAAAGTCATAACACGTTTTTTTTTTTTCATGTAAGGACCAAGCAGTTTTAAAAACAATCTAAACGACCTCAAAGCATTCTTGGTGTGGAGTTTTATAGCAACGGTTCAAGGGTGGGGTTACTGATAAGGGTTAGGGTGTGTGCAGGACCTGTACTCATTTAATCTGGTCTCAGGTAATCTCTTTTATTTTATTTATTTATTTTTCAGGTAATCTCTTGATAAACTTCTCTGGTTTCTTTAATCTGGCCTCAGGTGGTCTTCTGTGGAACGAAGAATTGCAGACATCTTCCATTTGTTGGGGGTTTTAGTTCTATAAAGGGTTCAAAGATATTGTCTTGTGCATCCCTTGAGGGGGACCCAGGACCCTGCCCCAAGGCTGCTCCTCCCTTGTCTCTGCATCCCCTCCCTTTCCTGATGAGCAATTGTTTGAATCTGCCTTTTGGAACTCAGGGAAGGTCATCGAGGCTGAACAGAAAGGCTCCCGTGCCCAGGAGCCCCACGGGGTCCTGCTCGGTTTCATTATCTGACTTTAACTGGCCCCCAGTGTTACTTGGCAGTCCTATTATGCTCATCTCTTATAATACCCTGTACCTTCCCCCACAGTGTCTATTCAGCTTATCTTTAATTTCGAGACAATATGCAGGAATGGGCATTGGCCTTTCTGCAATTTGCAAGAGGGAAGCGATTTCTGTTCTAGTGGAATTAACACTCCAATGTGTGGGGGAGGGGCGCAGACAATAAACAAGTTAGTTGATCAGCAAGATGACTACAGATAAGTACTATGAGTAAAATAAAACACAGTGATGTGATACTGGAACGTCTCAGGTGGAGGTAGGTCATGTGAAGTGGGCTGGTTATGGAAGATTTATCTGGGGAGGTAATTTTGAACCAAATGACGAGGAGGATCTGGCTTTGCAAGATCCAGAGGAAGAAACTTCCAGTGCAAAGGCTTGGAGACAAGAACAAGTTTGGTGTGCTCCAGGGATGGGGAGAGAGAGCCAGCGAGCACGAAGCTGGTGCAGGTGGGGGAGGACAGTCGGAAGAGATGGAGAGGCTCAGTTGGGCGGGGTTGGGGGGGGGCTCATGGAGGGGAGGGGGGTGGTCAGGAATTTAAGCTTTATTCTGACCACAATGGGGAGCATTGAAGGATTTTAAGCAGGGAAGAGACATGGTCTGATTTTTCCCCCCAAAGGATCACTTTAGGGAGACTGGGTTAGAGGGGGTAGGAATGAAAGCATCCCCTCACCCCTATCCTGTTCAAGGTTATTCCGGGAAGAGAAGATGGTAGACTCGGACTTGGACTAAGCAATGGGATGGTCAGTGTAGAATGCAAGTTGGACCTCAGTCAGCAGGAATTGCTGATTGGTTGGGGCTGGGGTATGGGGGAAAGAGAGGAATAAATGGTTATGCCTGCATTTTGGCTTGAGCTACTGGGTAGTAAGGCCATGTATGGAAGACTATGGAAGAGGCAGGCTTGGAAGGGGAGTAACCAAGAGTTCTATTTTGGGGAAGTAGGTCTTTGTTAGGTCTCCCCGTGGAAATGGCAACTGCTGTTTCTGCTTCCTTTACTGCTCACTCTTTCATTTATGCAATCAGGCTCTCATCCCCATCATTTCCTTAAAATTCTCTTCTCAGAGATTCCTATGGCTTCTTGAACCCCAAACCCAATGGCTTTCGTTGAATCACCGTCTGTCTGGACTCTAGCCAGTATTTCAATGTTACTCACCTTCTTCGTTGTAACTTTTCCGTCCGTCCTTGAAGGCTTGACTTTTCCTCTCGCTTAACTTCCATATTTCTGTGTTGATCTCCCTTTCTTCTTCCTCTCGCCTGGGATTCAGGACCTTTGTGTTCTGGGTTCATGGATCTTTCAGCCTTCCACCTCCTGACTTTCCTTCATGGATCCTTGGTTCTAGCCAGAAAAAAAAATATTGAACTTCTTTGCTCTTTGCCTTTGCTGCATCTCTGAGCTTCCATGTAGGGTCAATGAACCTCAGTCTAAAAAACACCCTGTGGAATTGCTTTTTTTTTTTTAATTTTAAAATTTATTTATTTATTTTAAATTTATTTTTGGCTGTGTTGGGTCTTCGTTGCTGCGTGCGGGCATTCTCTAGTTGCGGTGAGCGGGGTTTACTCTTTGCTGCGGTGCGCTGGCTTCTCATTGCGGTGGCTTCTCTTGTTGTGGAGCATGGGCTCTAGGCGTGCGGGCTTCAGTAGTTGTGGCACATGGGCTCAGTAGTTGTGGCTCATGGGCTCTAGAGCACAGGCTCAGTAGTTGTGGCACACAGGCTTAGTTGCTCCGCGGCATGTGGGATCTTCCCAGACCAGGGCTCGAACCTGTGTCTCCTGCATTGGCAGGTGGATGCTTAACCACTGCGCCACCAGGGAAGTCCCTGTGGAATTGCTTTGAGTGTGGGTTTGTTGTTGAGAACTCTCTTGGCATTTGTTCTTCTGAAAATCTCTCTATCTGAAGTCATTAATATTGAAGGATGTTTTCTCAGGGTAGCGAAGCTTAGTTTGGCAGTTATTTTGATTTCCAGCACTTTGGCAATATCATTTCACTTCCTTTAGGCTTTTGCTATTGCTGTTGTGAAGTGTTTCTCTTTTCTCTTTTGGGGACTCCAATCACACCGTCTCAATGTATTCTCTCTTTTCTGTCTTCCTTCTTTTTATCACTATGGCTTCTTTGTGGATTGCTCCCTCTGACCAATCTTCCACTTCACTAATTCTCTCATTTTCTTAAATTTTTTTTCCTAAATTTTTAAAACTACTTTATTGAGTATAGTTTAGGTCCAGTATAATGTATATACTTTTTCTTTTTTAATTAAAGTATAGTTGATTTACAATGTTGTGTTAGTTTCAGGTGTTCAGCAAAGTGATTCAGTTATATATCTATTCTTTTTCAGATTCTTTTCCCTTATAGGTTATTACAAAATATTGAGTACAGTTCCTTGTGCTATACAGTAGGTCCTTGTTGGTTATGTATTTTATGTATAATAGTGTGTATCTGTTAATCCAAAACTCCTAATTTATCCCTTCCCCTCCTTTCCCCTTTGGTAACCATAAGTTTGTTTTCTATGTCTCTGGGTCTACTTCTGTTTCGTATATAAGTTCATTTGTATCACTTTTTGTTTTTTGTTTTTAGATTCCACATATAAGCAATATCATATGATATTTGTCTTTCTTTGTCTGGCTTACTTCACTTAGTATGATAATCTCTAGGTTCATCCATGTTGTTGCAAATGTAATGCATATATTTAAAGTGAACAATTTAATGAGTTTTGACACATATATACATAGATAAATCCATTACTATAATTAAAATACTGAATATTTTCATCACCTCCAAAAGTTTCCTCATACCCTGTTATAATCTATTCCTCTCTTTACTCCTATCTCCCGGCAAACACAAATCCACTATCTATCATTATAGATTAGTTTGCATTTTCTAGAATTTTATATGTGGAATCATACAATCTGCTCCGAAGCTATCATCCTGTATCTTCCCTATACTATCACTGCAGGAAGACCCTTTTCCTCTCTTCAGTGTTGGTACCCCTGTTTCCCAATGCCCTGTTTCCTGTTTTTGTTTTATTCCATTGGTTTGATGCAGCAAATCTTGCTCCCACAGTTTTTTTTTTTTGAGAACTTGGATGTCCTTATCCTACCTTTATATTTGATGGCTAGTTTGATAGGTAGATAGTCTGGCTGGGTATAAAAGTCTATGTTGTAAAAATGTTTCCTCAGAATTTTGAAGGCATTGTTTTACCATCTTCAGTTCCCAGTATCGCTAGCAATGGGACTGATTCTTTTTCATTCCTGAGGCTTTGTAACTCTCTTTTTTTTCCTTTGGATATATTGTTTTTATTCCTGGTGTTCTGAAATTCCATGATGATATACCTTGTCTGGGTCTTTAAAAAATTATTGTGGGGCTTCCCTGGTGGCGCAGTGGTTGAGAATCTGCCTGCCAGTGCAGGGGACACGGGTTCGAGCCCTGGTCTGGGAAGATCCCACATGCCGCGGAGCAACTAGGCCCATGAGCCACAACTACTGAGCCTGTGTGTCTGGAGCCTGTGGTCCGCAACAAGAGAGGCCGCGATAATGAGAGGCCCGTGCACCACGATGAAGAGTGGCCCCTGCTTGCCGCAACTAGAGAAAGCCCTCGCACAGAAACGAAAATCCAACACAGCCAAAAATAAATAAATAAATAAATAAATTTGAAGTACATGCCGAAAAAAACCAAGAATTAAAAAAAAAAAAAATTATTGTGCCACACACTCAGTGGGCTCTCTTAACCAGGAAACTTCTATCCATCACTTCTGGAAATTTTTATTTGATTGTTTGATAACGTAATTCCATTGATTTTCTTGGTTTGTTCTTACTGGAACTCAGTTTATTGTGATGTTGAACCTCTTGGACTGATTTCCTAATGTATTTTTCTTTTTTTAATCTCCATTCTTTCCCTTTCTAGTCTTTATTGGAGATCTCAACAATACCATTACTTTCATTGATTTTTTTAAATGTCTGTAATAACATTTTTTGATTTTCTAGAGTTCTTTCTTGTTCTCTGATTTTTTTCTTTATAATAGTTTCATGGATGCAATAGTTGTCTCCTCATATCTCTGAGGATGTACCTAGTTTTATTCAATTCCCTCACTGTTTCTATCTCCTCCCAGTTATTTTTTTCCTGTTTTTTTGGGGGGGGGGCGGAGAAGGGGTGCTTCCCTCATAACTCTGATGATCCTTGCCTGTCTGTTGATGGGAGCTCCATTTACATGTTCAAGGCTAGTCTTCTGGTGGGCCTATTGGAGAGTTGGCAGGTAAGGTCCCCCAGATGTCAGATCTGTAGGCTTCCTCTCTTAGGTGGATTGGTTTTCCCAGAGAGGAGTCCTCCTTTCTCCTGCCTGGGATAGGTAAAAGCCCTGCAGAGGAAGGGGCCAGGAATAGCATTTCAGTACCTAGACATTCACAAAATTTCCATTTTTTTAGTACAACATCTGGTGTCTACTTGTGCTCCGGTATCTAGACCCCAAAGCCTTTTCTTACCAGATGATAAACCTCCAGTAGGGGTAGGGGTGCTATTGTTGCCTGGCTGGGTAGATTGGGGAGTGGGATCTGGGGTTATTAACTATTCTTTATATACACTATCAACAGCCCTGTCCAGTCTCCAATTCATGAACCACTTCTGGATCCTTTCCAGCACAAACCAGCCCACTTTCCAGTTGTCTTCGCGTACCCCATGGGCATTTAGCAGAGTGGAGACAGCTGTAGCCTAAGTCATTTCCAAGGGTCCCTCCAGGTTCCATTTTCCAAAATTTTGTTGACACCTTTTGTCTGATGTCACCTCCTCTCCCATTCATTTTGTCCATATGCATTTGGACCTGTTTAATTCATTAATTATCATTTTACTGGGATTTCTGGAGGGAACAAAGACAGACTTCTATATGTGTTCTCTCAGTTTTCATCTAAGTCCCCTTGTACGAAAAAATGTTATGGTACTTCCCCATGTGTACCACTTATATTCCACTGACAAATTTCCATCATTTACACATTTATTTCCTCTACAGACTCTAAGCTCCTCGAGGCAAGTGTATTTTGTGTCGACATCTCCAACAGTATTGTGTACTTGGCATATAAGAAGTGCTTCAGGCACATGCATGTATTTAAGCTTTGCTAAAACTAGGAGGAGTGGAGGAGCTGGAAGCAAAAGGTGATGGAGATGGAGAAGCAGAGCGATGTTTTCATCCACTGAGAGGCAGAGGAACAGAGTTCAGGTGGGAGTGTCAAGGACCCCCGGGAGCTGAACAATGCCAAGGAAAGCCCTCAGTCCCTCCGAATTGGGGTAGACCAGCTCTCTCCCCAGCATCCCTGATCTCAGGAAGTGCATGGCTCTGCAATTCGGTCGCTATCCATCTCCCTTCCCATCCAGTGGGAATCCTAAGAAGAGGCAGGCCAGGGGGGCTTTGTCACCGAGGGTGGTTGAGTGGGCACCGGCCTTGACCACAGAGTCAGGCCAGGATTGAAGAAATGGCTCCTTTTAAATGAAGTGCCAACTTCAAGGAAAAACCTCTGGGGTTTTTTGTTTTGTTTTAATTTGTTTTTACAGTTCCCCCCCCTCCAAGTGGTAAGAAGTTTATTATCCTACATGGCAGGCAGCCCAAAGCCAGGCAGTTCAGGAAGTAGTTGGGTTAGCCACTCCACTACGTCATCAAGGAGGGAGGTTCTTTCCACGTTGCCTCTTTCCGGTCTTGGGAATCGTGTCTGCTTAGACTGGATGCTCTTATGGTACCCAGATGGCTGCCAAAGGTCAGTTTAAAAAAATGAATATTTTATCTTACAAAAATACTGGAAGTCCTTGGAGGGAGGGGAATGAGGAATTGTTGTTTGTTGAAGAGAGAGTTTCAGGGTCACTAGACGGATAGGGTTCTCAAGATGGGTCGCACACAATGTGAATGTACTTAACACTACAGAACAATACACTTAAACGTGGTTAAGGTGGTAATTGTATGTTGTGTATATTTATCACAATTTTTAAAGGTAAAAGAATATATACATATTGGGAGTCTTGACCTCTTGACTTTGGGTGGCTTTTGAATCCAGAGGCCTTGCTCCTGATCTCAGTGTCATGTAGGAAGCTGAGCGGTAAGCAGAAATGCTACCCATCCGTTAGGTATTGAAAGTTTCAGAACTCAGCAGAGTCACCTCTGCTTGAGGCCACACCTGACACATAGTGAGGGCTTGTAGCTTACATCTGTGAATGAGTTTTCAACTTGAGCTTCCGTTGTAGACAGTGGCTGGCTGAGGCCTTAGTTCTTCAGTGTTAAAGCTAAAGACACTTCTAGAAAGGCTGGAGCAGCTTCCAGCCTCAGTGCTAATAACACTTGGTTCTGGCTGAGTGTTTGCTGTGGGTCTGTCCTGTGCACTGTGCGAGGCTTAGCAGCATCCTGGCCTCCACCCACCAGATGCCAGTGGTACCATTCCCCAGTTGGGACAACCAAAAACATCTCCAGGCATTGCCGACAATCCCCTGGGGAACACGATCGCCCAGGTCGAGGACTGTTAGGCTGGAGGTGACGATGTTATTCACAAACCACAAGGATCTCAATGCCCACTTTTCTTCTCCGACATTGGCTTCTACTGCAGAGAAAAGAAAAATATTTACGTTACCATTTATGGAATATTGACTGTGTTCCAGACGCTATGGCAACCAATTCATTACCTCATTGAATCTTTCGGAAAACTCTCTGATGTAAGTATTAGTAACCTCACTTTACAGATAAGGAAACTGGGTCTAGAGAAGTTAGGTGCTTTTTCCCAACTCATGGAGCAAGTAAATAGCGAAACCAGGGTTCCAACGAAGGTCTGACTCCTTTTATGACTGCCTTTATGTTTGTTTGTTTGTTTCTCTTTCAGATTAATTTATATAATGATGTTTCAGATATGTGGTGTGTAAAGATGTTATCAGTCACCCACAAAGGCAGGGAATATTCTATTGCCCGCTCAATAGCTCTGACTCCGAGATAAAGTCTGGACGAATTAGAGGGGGAGGGGTAAATTGGGAGATTGGGATTGACATAAACACACTACTATATATAAAATAAATAACTATTAAGAACCTGCCGTAAAGCACAGGGGACTCCACTCAATACTCTGTAATGGCCTATATGGGAAAAGAATCTAAAAAAGAGTGGATATATGTGTATATATAACTGATTCACTTTGCTGTACACCTGAAACTAACACAACACTGTAAATCAACTATTCTGCAATAAAAATTATATTTTAAAAAGTCTCTATGAATTAGGACATTAAGTACATTTCTGCATCTGTGGCAAGGCAGCTGGTGAAGGGACCCAACATCCATCCCCTTCCTGGTTGTAATAATGCTCAAATGTCCCTTAGCCAGCAGAGGGCAGACCTGTGGTCCCAATCGACAGAAGTGGGCAAAGCAAATTGTTCTTGAAGGTTTGGAACAGAGAGGGGGAAAGGCTTCAGGAAAATGGTACCTGCATCACTTCCTTGTCCAGAGGTGGGGTCTTTTTTATATTTTTGTAGATAATATATTTAATTGTCCTATTCTTTTAAAAATGCACAACCTCCTTCCATAAAGAGAACCTGAAGTTTGAAGACCACCTTAGCTTTGTTTTCCTATTCCTGACGTTTCATTTTAAAGCTGATCTCAGTCTGTAAGGTGATAGGAGCAAAAACTGTTTCTGCTGTGAAATGCTATTAAGAAGGAGGGGGTTTCCTCTTCATCTTCCTTTTGGGTGGGTTCTCGGGGGCTCTGTGCCATGACTGCCATGTAAGGCCATGTGTTCAGGCCCCAGCACGCTACCAAGGCAGGGTGCTGAATCCACAAGGTGATGGATGTATCGAAAGAGAGCAGTCACAGCTATCTTTATTCATGGAGCAGGAAATCACCCACAGAACCTTTAGCCAAAATTCTGTCCAGGCTGAAACTCTGATGCATTTACTAAAATCTTCCCTTTTACATGCTTATCTGCATGAAAATCCCAGGAAGGTGAACGAAAGCCAGGGTTTCTCCAAGTTTGTTAAGTATCCTGGAGAACTAGGCTTTCACCTGCTGCCTGGCCCCTCTGCCAGCTCCTTGTAATGAGTTGTGTGCCTGGCAGAGCCATATCCATCATGATAAGCTATTTATACAGAGGCTTTTCCTTTCCTGTCTGTGTTACCACCAGCATTTCTGTAGGGACCAGCATTTTCAAAATCTCTTCTGAATTGGAGTGGTGGAGGGAGGTGAGTATTGGAAACACTTCTTTCCCCTTCTACCAAATGTGTCTGATTACGTTTTGAGTTTAAGGTTGTTGCTAAGTCTAGGACAATGGTCCTTTGGGAAAAAATCCGAAGAATGTCACTGATTCTGTTTGTTCGATGAAGACGAAATTTCCCACTCTGAGCAACGATTTTCCTCCAGAAACAGCCCACTTATTTGATTCATGAGTGCCGTGTGATGTTAGAGCAATTAGTTCCTTGCAAACAATACAAAAGGACCAAAGTTTCAAGGTTTGGAATCACCATGGCAACACTTCAGATTCCCTGCCGTGCCCCGGTCTCAGAATGATAGGAACTGGTCTTGCCATTCCTCTGAACCTGGCCGAAGCCTCAAGACTCACAGAGTCACCCAGCTGGTGCAGAGAATGAATTTTTGCAGCACCCCGGGCAAAGTTTCCTGGGATGTGGGTGTAGTGGGTAGAATAGTGGTCCCCCAAAAAGATATGTTCAAGTCCTAATCTCTGGAACATGTGAATGTGACCTTATCTGGGAAAAGGGTCTTTGCATATATAATTAAGGATCTCAAGATGATATTATCCTGGATTTTGGTTGGGGCCTAACTCTAATGAGAAGACGGCAGAGGGAGATTTGAGATTTGAGATTCGAGACACAGACACAGAGGGAAGGCGTCCATGTGAACACAGAGGCAGAGGTTGGAGTGATGCTGCCATAAGCCAATGGATGCCAGGAGACACCAGAAGTTGGCAGAGGCCAGGGAGGATCCTTCCCTAGACCTTCAGAGGGAGTGTGGTTCTGCTGACACTCAGATTTCAGACTTCTGGCTTCCAGAACTGTGAGAGAATAAATGTCTGCTTTTTAAGCCACCCAGTTTGTGACACTCTGTACGTCAGTCACAGGAAACTAATACCATGGGTGACTTCTGTTCTTCTATCCTATGACTTTCCATGCTTGGGTTATAGCAGAGAGCTCCTTGCCATTGACTGAAAAACATACTTTTTTCTTAAGAAAAGAAAACAAAAATATAAAGCAGTTTTGGATGAACCACCAAACCACCTAGATCATCAGAATCAATTCTGGGGTCCGCGGGCTCTGCTTGGGCTACAGCTTCTCATCCTGGGTGTCTTGAGACCATCATTCTCCCTAACAATAGCTTTAGGTACAGCTCCTTGGTTTTTTCCTGTCCTTCCCTTTACCAGAAGCTGATCTGAAAGCTAGTTTCATTGCTACTGCTCCTTTCTCACTCTGGTCAGAATCCTCTTTTTGTAGCATCATAAATGGTTTCCATGGAAATGAAAGGTTGAGATAGAATGGTGCCAATGTGCATGTAAACTTCAGAATTAAACAAGGGCTATTGTTTTTGCCTACCATGGAGTTTCATTCATTCTGAAGATGTCATAGGGGGTTTTGGAATGCATACCCCTAGCTTCCTGCTTTTCTACCGTATTCCAGCCCATCTAGCTAAGGAAGCATGGAGTGGCATGGAAACACCCCAGATCTTCATGGCCCTCATTCTTCAGGCTTTCTTTTAGTTTCGGCATGTGCGTGTAAATGTCAACAGGTGAGGTGAGATTTGCTGTGAATAAGCAGATGGTCGCCCAGGATAGGCTGTGGGTGAGATGAAAATTCTAGCAGGAGATATCAGAGGCAAAGCCTTTACCAGTCTAAACTCATCCTGTGTCAGTGCATCAGAACCAGTGAGCAGAGAGGAGTGGACCCAAGGCTATGCGCTTGCCCTCGTAACCCTGAGGAGAGGGGCCCAGAGTTCACACCCGCTTCTTGCAGCACCAAAGGCACAGCCTTTTTTTCTTTTTATAAATTTATTTTATTTATTTACTTTTGGCCGCATTGGGTCTTCGTTGCTGCGCACGGGCTTTCTCTAGTTGCGGCGAGTGGGGGCTACTCTTTGTTGTGGTGCACGGTCTTCTCACCGTGGTGGCTTTTTTTGTTGTGGAGCACAGGCTCTAGGCGTGCGGGCTTCAGTAGTTGCGGCGCGTGGGCTCAGTAGTTGTGGCTCGCGGGCTCTAGAGCGCAGGCTCAGTAGTTGTTGCGCACAGACTTAGTTGCTCTGCAGCATGTGAGATCTTCCCAGACCAGGGCTCGAACCTGTGTCCCCTGCATTGGCAGGCGGATTCTTAACCACTGCACCACCAGGGAAGTCCAAGGCACAGCCTTTGACGTGCACCGATTTCTCCAAGATGGTTTAGTCATAGGGAGAAGCAGACCTTAACCAATCCTCTAAATAGCTCCCAGTAATGAGATGAGCACCTGGTGGGGAAGCCCAGGTGGGGATTCTGAGTCACTGCAGCTCTGCATCCTTCCTGTACAGGAGACACCTCCTGGTAATTCTTACTTCAGAGTAGGTGGGGTGACCATATTCTCACCCACACTGGAGCACTTTTCAGAGTGAAAGGAGCCGCTATTAATTATACTAGGACCATGAGCACAGTTTAGACTGTCCCTGGGGAAGAGGGTGATCAGCTTTAGGCTGACGTGTATTCAGCTCCACTACAGATCTCAGTGTTGAAGTACCCCTGGGACTCCGGGCTTGGATGTTTCTTTTTTATATCTTCCATATTCCTGCACCAGTGCTGTCCAGTGGAATTTTCTGCGATGATGGAAATGTTCTGTATCTGTGCTGTCCAATACAATAGCCACTACTCACATGTGGCTACTGAGTACTTGAAATGTGGCTAGTGTGGCTAAGGAATTAAAATTAAAATTTTATTTAATTTTAACTAGTAGAAAGGTAAATGACCATATGTGGCTAGAGGCTCCTGTACTGCATGACACGGACTAGATGATTTCACCCAGTGTCACAGTTTTGTTTTGTTTTTTTAAGTTTTCCCTCTTTATTCTTTTTAAAAACATTTTAATACTTATTTATGGTGGCTGTGTTGAGTCTTAGTTGTGGCACAAGAGGTCTTCGTTGTGGCATATGAGCTCTTTGTTGTGACATGCGGACCCTTCGTTGCGGCGTGTGGGATCTAGTTCCCCGACCAGGGATCGAACCCTGGCCCCCTGCATTGGGAGTGCAGAGTCTTACCCACTGGGTCACCAGGGAAGTTCCAGTGTCATAGCTTTACAACCATCTGTAGGCCCTGATTCCCAAATTGGTCTAGCGGGCCCAACCACTCTGCTAAAATCCAGACTGAGGATGCGGAGAAATTGGAACCCTTGTGCATTGCTTAGAGGAATGTAAAATGGTGCAGCTGCCGTGGTAAATAGCAGGACCGTTCTTTGAAAACTTAAAAAGAATTACCATATGATTCAGTAATTCTACTCCGAGATGTATATCCAAAAGACCTGAAAACAGGGAATCAAACATGTTTGTACGCCCAAGTTCATAGCAGCGTGATTCACAATATCCAAAAGGTGGAAGCAGCCCGTGTCCACAGATGAATGAGCGCATAAACAAAATGCGGTACTTACCCACAGTGGAGCATCATTCAACCTTGAAACAGAAGGAAATGTTGACAGGCTACAACGTGGCTGAACCTTGAAGACATTGTGCTAAGTGAAATAAGCTGGTCACAAAAGGACAAATACTGTATGATTCCTCTTATGTGAGATTCCTAGACTAGTCAAATTCATAGAGACAAAGTAGAATGGTGATTGCTAGGGGCTGGGGAGAAGGGGGGTTATTGGGTAGAAAGTATCAGTTGGGGAAGATATAAAAGTTCCAGAAATGGATGGTGGTGATGGTTGTACAACAATGAATGAATGAAAGGCTACCAAACTGTATACTTTAAAATGGTTAAAATGGTAAATTTTGTTACGTATATTTACCACATTAAAAGACCCTAATCCTCTGATACTCCCTCCTAACCTTCTCCTTCTGCAGACTTCTTCCCATCTCAATTAATACCAACTCTGTTTTTCCATTTGTTGAAGCCAAAGACAGATTCTTTCTCAGCCCCCGTTCAGCACATCGGTAAGTCTACTCGGCTCTACCTTCAAACACACGCATTTGGAATCTCACCACATCTCACATCACCCAACGTGCTGGTCCGTGGATCATCCCTCCACACACATCGCCACTGACTTTTTTTTTTTTTAATTAATTAATTAATTAATTAATTAATTTTTGGCTGCGTTGGGTCTTCGTTGCTGCGAGTGGGCTTTCTCTAGTTGCAGTGAGTGGGGGCTACTCTTCACCGCGGTGCGCGGGCTTCTCATTGCGGTGGCTTCTCTTGTTGCAGAGCATGGGCTCTAGGTGCGTGGACTTCAGTAGTTGTGGTGCACGGGCTCGGTAGTTGTGGCTCGCGGGCTCTACAGCACAGGCTCAGTAGTTGTGGTACATGGGCTTGGTTGCTCCGTGGCCTGTGGGATTTTCCCGGACCAGGGCTCGAACCCATGTCCCCTGCATTGGCAGGCAAACTCTCAACCTCTGCGCCACCAGGGAAGCCCTCCATTGACTTTTCACATCACTCGGAGTGACAGCATGTCTTTACTATGAACCGCAAACACTGCATCATCTGTCCCCCCGCAGTTACCTACCTGAAGTTATCTCCCACTGCTCTCTCTGTTGTCCACAGACCTCCTGTTGTCCAGACACCTCAGGAATGTCCCTGCCTCAGGGCCTTTGCCCCTGCTGTTCCCTCTGCCTGCAATGATCCTCACGCAGATCTGCATGGCTGGCCCCCCATTTCTAAGGCTTACATCCATGTCTCAGTGAGCCCTTCCCAGGCCAGTCTGGAAATTTCAGCATCCTCCCAACACTTCCTATTTTCCTCGCCAGTTTTAGTTTTTTTTGCACTCACATGAATCACTATCTATGATACTACATTTGACCCTTGAAAAGTGTAGGGGTTGGGGGGTGCCAACCCTCCTCGCAAATTCCACATGTAACTTATGGTTGGCCCTCTGGTACACACGGTCCCTCTGTATCCCCGCTTGGGCATCCACAGATTCAACCGACTGGGACTCATGTAGTACTGTAGTATTTACTATTGAAAAAATCTGCATGTAGTTGGATGCAGTTCAAACCTGTGTTGCTCGAGGGTCAACTGTGTATATTTTATTTACCTTGTTTATTTTCGGTCTTCCCCACGGAAATAGACCGATAGCTTGTGAGATCTTAGTTCTCCTACCAGGAATCAAACCCGTGCCCCCTGCAGTGGAAGCACGGAGTCCTAACCACTGGACCGCCAGGGAATTCCCTGAAATACATGATGTTTAAGGCAGAGGTTTCAAATCAATGTGGTTCTCTGCTTTTCTCACAGTGCTCAGATCAGCACCCAACATATAGTTGGCACCCAATAAATATTTGTTAACTTAATGAAAGAATCCAGACGTTAAGGGAGTAACTGAGGGTCCATCTCTTTTAGGAAACCTTCTTTGATTGATGCATAACCAACCCAACCTCTTTACACGTGTTCCGTCTACTTGAAGCGCCTTTATGAGTTTGGCTTTCATTTCATTTAAGCCAGTGATTCTCAACCAGGGGCAATTTTGCCCAATCAGGGGACTTTTGGCAATATCTAGAGACACAAGGGGGAGGAGGGGTGTTCTGGCATCCCTAGTTAGTAGAGGCCAGAGAGCTTGCTAAACGTCCTCCCCACAGTGAAGACTTATCCTGACAAAATGTCATTTACGCCAAGGTTGAGAAACCCTGATTTAACCTAACCATGTTAGGAGTTATCTAGTCTGCATTTATTAAGAGGTAAGTTCCTTGAGGGCTGTTACAGCTTGAATCGTGTGCTCCAAAAAAGATATGTTAAAGTCCTAAACCCTAGTATCTCACAAGGTGACCTTCTTTGGAAATGTGATGCAGCTACAAGTCAAGGAATGCCAGGGATTGTCGCAGCCTCCCAAGGTGGAAGAGGCCAGGAAGGATCCTCCCACAGGGAGGTCATGGCCCTGCTGACACCTTGATTTTGGAGTCCTAGCCTCCACCCAAATTTCTGTTGTTTTAAAATATCCAGTTATGGGCTTCCCTGCTGGCGCAGTGGTTGAGAATCTGCCTGCCAATGCAGGGGACACAGGTTCGAGCCCTGGTCTGGGAAGATCCCACATGCCACGGAGCAACTAAGCCCGCGAGCCACAACTACTGAGCCTGCGCGTCTGGAGCCTGTGCTCCGCAACAAGAGAGGCCGCGACAGTGAGAGGCCCGGGCACCGCAATGAAGAGTGGCCCCTGCTCGCCGCAGCTGGAGAAAGCCCTCGCACAGAAACGAAGACCCAACACAGCCAAAAATAAATAAATAAATAAATAAAAAAAAAAAAAAAAAAAATAAAATAAAATATCCAGTTTTTGGCACTTTGTTAGGGCAGCCCTAGGAAACTACTACAAGGGCAGACCCAATGCTAAATCCAAACTTGACGCGAGTGGGGTCTATACCCTGTGACAATCAAATTAGTTTTTGGAAAAATGAGAGTCTTTGCCAGGATGGGGGTTACATACTCCTGAGGGAGGAGAGACAAGGATATCCAGTCTCTTGGGTATTATGAGACGCCTGACCAAGGGCGTGTATAATACATGTTCAAACCCACCAGCCACCAAAACCTTTCCTGGGAAAATTACCCCAGCACAAAGTGTTTTTTGTTAATATTAACTTTGGTTCTCTTTCAGATCCATGGAGGTAAAAACCAGGAGATCCCATAAATCCCACTGTGCTTGGGGCATAGCTGCCACATTACACCCTGATAAAACTTCTAGTGGCTAACTTTACGGCTCTTCACCTGGCATGGACGTGGGCGGGAGGGGGCTTTCTGGAGAGCATCTGGCGCACCGTGGAGACACTTATGGAGCGTGACCTAAACGCTATTTGGCTCTAAGGAAGGGTAAGGCTTTGGATATGATTATTTCTAAAAAAAAAAAAAAAAAACAATGGGGATAATTTTTAAATAAACAAAGGTCTGGATTTAAAGGCTACTTACTATCCCAGGACCGAGATTAATCGTGAATGGCAAGCTTTTGTGAAGATCTTCTGTAGCCCGATTAACCAGGCTGGGATTCCAGAGAGATAATGTCTTTTCACATATAAAAGATCCTATTGATTTCCTGTTAGTATTATCCCGAAAATGTGCACTGTGTATCTATACAGCAGAGACAATCTTCCATCATTTGCTTTATGGGAAGAGAATGGTTATTGTATCTCTTCCCATAAAATGTAATCTCTTTTTCTCTTCCAAAAAATCTACCTGTCCCTCTGGGAATTACCAGTTGTAATCTGTGGAAGTGAATTGATTTTTCTTTTCTTTTCTTCTACGTGTGCCGGTGTTTTTATATTTGGCTTCTCTACATTTTCTCATTGTTCTCTAGAGTCTGGATTTTTGAGGTTGTTATTTGAGCTTGTCTAAAAATTCTTTTATAAAAATCAGTCCCATTGAAACACACCCATGATGGGGGATGTTAGGTTCTGTGTGACTTGCTCAGATGGGAGGTGCCTCTCCCCTCCTCCGTTGGGGGTTGCTGTTCGTGCCTAGCTGGGATTTGGAGGCCCTGAGAGGTCGCCAACTATATTCCAACAGGAAAAAAAAAAAGGCAAAAACCCAAATCACTGAAGGAAGCAAGTTCTCTTTCAGCATTAACTCCGGGCATCTCTTCGGGATCAGTTAAGATGCAAGCGCAAAGTCCTTCGTATTTAAATACCATGCTCTGAGCAGCAGCTTCCTAATGTAATAAATTTGGCTGAGAAGCCCCCAGCAATGCAGTCTTGTCCAGACCTTACAGATGGAGGTCTACAAGCTGGTTCCAGCTGCAAAGGCCGTACTTGTGGTTCTGCCTTCACCTCCTTTTTAAGGCAGACCCTCCCTCAGTTCTCTCCGAAACCCACCCACCGCTAGAGGTGTGAGCCCTCCATAAGCCCCCTGCCACACTTTCTGCCCTCCCCTGAACTCCTGTGGTACTTATGGATTGGACTGCACCATCCCAGGCAGCATTTAATTACAACTGCCTTTTATTCCCTACTTATTGCATGTGCACTATTTTGCAGCTCTGCAGAGGTCTGTCTCACTCTCTCCACTTCTGCACTATACCTGGAGCCAACCAATTTATTGTGCCCTATTGCCAGATGATTTTTTTAAAAGCCCCCCAAATATGTATTTATACATACATAATACAAATATAAATCTCATTGTTATGGGCTGAAATGTGTCCCTTCCAAATTCGTATGTTGAAGTCTTAACCCCTTGTACCTAAGAATGTGACTGTATTTAAGATGGGGTCTTTAAAGAGGTAATTCATCTAAAAAGAGGTCAGTGGGGTGGGCCCTAATCCAATATGATTGGTGTCCTTAAGAAGAGGAGATTAGGACACACACACGCACACACACACACACACACACACACACACAGAGTCTCACACACACACACAGGGAAGACCATGTGGAGACATAGGGAGAAGACGGCCATCTATAAGCCAAGGAGAGAAGCCTCAGAAGAAATCAGCCTGCCAACATCTTGATCTTGGACTTCCAGCTTCCAGAAATGTGGCAAAATAAATTTCTGTGGTTTAAGCCACCCAGTCTGTGGTCTTTGTTATGGCGGCCCAAGCAAAGCAATACAGTCGACTAGTCACAAGACAAAGGCCAAATTTCTTGATATTTGAGACCCTCTGTGTCCTTGTCCCATCCCATTTCCCAGTCTGTCTTCTTCCTGTCCTGTCCCTAGCCTCCTGTCCCCCCATCTGGTCGACTCCCAGGCTCCTCCCATCCCAGATTCCCTCCCATCCCTGCCCCTTGCCTAAGCGCATTCTCTTCCTGGGCAGTGCTCACCTCCTCCAGCCATGAAGACCCAAGCCAAGGCCAACCCAAGTCCAACCCTTCCCCGAAGCTTCAGTGACGTTCTATTAACTAAGAAAGAGACATGGAGGTTTATCGTGGATCGTGCAGTGGTTTTCAAATTGTGCCCCCCAGGACCCTCTCTCAGGGGCTACTCTGTGTGTCAGGGGGGATGACAAAGGGATAAAGGCCAGGCTCTCCTTGACATCCACTGAACAGAGCTGGCTGACTTCTTCCTGTGTGATTTGTTTGTTTTTCCATATATTATTCAAAAACTGTTCTGTGGGGTGGAAACGATGCTGGAGAGCTCTGCTGAAAATCCTATCCAGGATGTAATGACAACAAAATGTCCAAAAAAGTCATAGGAAGCTAGTGGTCCTTGCTCAGGAAATACTTAAGCGAACAAAGTCTGTAACGCTTTTATCTAGATTTCCTAGAACTGTACTCATTGCGAGGGATAAACTCAATTATCAAAACTCATTGACTCCGAAAATGTAACTTCCGTATATACTACTGCCTGTTGCAATTCATCAGACAGGCAGCTGTGACACCGTTAATGCAATCACGGCTTGCAGTGTTATTAATCTATTTTCTAAGTACGAAAGGAGGGCAGTTTGGATTCTCTGATACAGATGTGGACACTGGCCAGGTCACATCTGGCCAGGGGTTTGTGGCATGATGACTTCATGAAGAAATCAATTTCTGTTCCCTTCAGCTGACCTTAGGGCCCTCTTCTTAGGCTTGCTTTTCTCTGTTGTAATATAAAAATTAAATTTCAGTCTTTATGATTTATCCAGTGCTATTTCTTTCAGAAGTTAATGGCACATCTTGTATGTTAGTGAGGTCCCAATGAGGCAGGGAAGGGATGGTCTATAATTATTTCTCTCTGAGCATTAAGCTAAGGTCCTTCTCCAAAGTTTAGAGCAAATTTCCTTCGACCTTTTTTTTCTTTTCTTTTGCTTTAAAAAAAAAATTTTATTGAAGTCTAGTTGACTTACAATGTTGTGTTAATTTCTGCCATACAGAAAAGTGATTCAGTTATACATATATACTTTTTCCTATTCTTTTCCATTCTGGTTTATCACAAGATATTGAATATAATTCCCTTTGCTATACAGTAGGACCTTGTTGGGAGCTTGGGATTAGCAGATGCAAACTAGTATATATAGAATGGTTAAACAACAAGGTCCTTGAACCTTTTTGCTTCAGAGACCTGGCCAGAAGATTTCCCACCCATAGGACTTAGTGCTTTCTTTTTTTCTTTTTTAAATTAAATTAAATTAAATTAAATTTTTTGGCCACGCCGCATGGCATGTGGGATCTTAGTTCCCCGACCAGGGATTGAACTCATGCCCCCTGCAATGGAAGCATGGAGTCTTAACCACTGGACTGCCAGGGAAGTCCTGGACTTAATGCTTTCTTAAAGTAGCCTTTTAATATGAAGTGTCAATCTGTGAATCTGCAGTAGATTTATTGAATGCCCATGGAATGAGTCAGGAAAATGTGGCTATATCTTTCCCCTCCCCCCAGAGAAATACACAAGTTTTCCCTTGTTCTCTGCTCCCCTACCCCACCCTACCAATCAACACACAGCTTTTGAGTCTCAGATCCCTGGACTTTTTCAGAGAAAAGGACAATTCCCTTGGAATCAAGGTTTAGTTATTTGTTCTGACGCAGATGGATGTTATGTTGATATGTGTACCACTTCCTTCTCTCTGCAGGTATAATTCTTTTCCTCATAAAATTCCGTAACTAGATTTATGTCAGTATCATCTTTTCCGATTACTCTGTTTCATCAGGGATTCCTATGCCATAGATTTCCTATGTTTCTGATCAGTTACCATGAATATGGCTCTGGTTATCACAGTTCTTAGTAACTACAAGCTGTACTTCTGTGGGCTTCAACCCACTGTAAGAACTAATCTGTGCAAACCTCTCAGGAGAAACCTGGTTTGTTTGTTTTTCTTTTTCATGGGAGTGGAAGGATTACAGATCCAGGGGAAACAGTGGGGAGGGGAACTGAAACAAATCTGCCATATGCTTGTTTATTATCAAACATTTGCATCTTGGACTTCCCCAGTGGTCCAGTGGTTAAGAATCCGCCTGCCAATGCAGGGGACAAGTGTTCGATCCCTGGTCCGGGAAGATCTCACATGCCGCGGAGCAACTAAGCTCGTGCTCCACAACTACTGAGCCCGCGAGCCACAGCTACTGAAGCCCGTGTGCCTAGAGCCCGTGTTCCACAACAAGAGAAGCCACCGCGCACCGCAATGAAGAGTAGCCTCCGCTCGCCGCAACTAGAGAAAACCCGCGCGCAGCAACGAAGACCCAATGCAGCCAAAAATAAATAAATAAATAAAATTTAAAAACAAACAAATAAAACAAAGACATTTACATCTCATCTTCACTCAGAGCATAAATTTCGAATGTGGTTTAAGCTTTGGACACACTTCCCTCTGAGGTGGCTGAGTTCTCGGGACCATTTCCATCATTTCCTTCCTCTCCCGATCGTGCCCATCACATCACAGCATAATTACTTGTTTACCTGTCTGCCTTCTTCCCCCTTCCCCCAACCCGACTGTGATGTCCCTGAGAAGGACCGCAGTTCATTGCCGATGTCCTCAAAGTCTGGTGGAGTAGCTTGGAGTATAGGGTTCTCAGTATGAATGAATGAAAGAAAGAAAGAAAGAAAGAATGAGTGAATGAATGGCTATTTTCATGTATTTCTTGCCTCTCACTCAGCTGACAAGTACAGTTAAATCTAAGATTTCTTGTTTGAGATAGGGCTCCTTTGGTGGTAAGAAAAAACAAAAACACTCAAAGAATGGGGGTGGGAGAGGAAGGAGAGGGCTATGCCCGGGCAAGGAGCCCAGGAAAAGCTGGGTACTCAGACTCAGGAATTCCAGCAGCGAGCGGGGCGTTCTGACCCAGGGCTGCCGTAGGGATCTCAGGAGCAGTAGTTTGTAGGTTTTACTCTGGTTACTGCCATTAACATGAGTCAGCCAGGCCACTCAGGGCCTCTCTGTTCCCCTCTCGTGCTTCTCACCCTTTAGTCAACATCTTTTCTCTCCTTTATGGTTTCTGCTTATCCACGTTTTCTTCTCCCTCATCACTTCATTTGCACAAGACCCACTGTGGCCTCTCTGACTTCTTTCTCTGTTGCCATGTTTAAACTTCAATTTTGCACATTAACGGCCCTCTTCTCTCAGCCCTATAGTTTCTCTTTTTTTAAATAGCAAAATATAGTTGATTTACAATGTTGTGTTAATTTCTGCTGTACAGCAAAGTGATTCGCTTATACATTCTTCTTCATATTCTTTTCCATTATGCTTTATCACAGGATATTGAATATAGTTCCCTGTGCTATACAGTAGGACCTTGTTGTTTATCCATTCTATATACAATAGTTTGCATCTTCTGATCCCAAACTCCCAATTCATCCCTCCCCCACTCCCCTCTCCCTTGGCACCCACAAGTCTGTTCTCTGTGTCTGTGAGTCTGTTTCTGTTTCCTGGATAGGTTCCTTTGTGTCATATTTTAGATTCCACATAAAAGTGATATCATATGGTATTTGTCTTTCTGACTTACTTCACTTAGTATGATAATTTCTAGTTCTCTCTATGTTGCTGCAAATGACATCATTTCATTCTTTTTTATGGCTGAGTAGTATTCCATTGTATATATGGAATATATAATACATCTTCTTTATCCATTCATCTGTCAATGGATCAGTCCTAGAGTTTCTACCTTCAAATGCCCAGAGCAACAATCTAGCCTAATTCATCTTTCTCTACAGGGCAATGTATAGCCAGTGGATTGGTGGTCTCCAGGTCAGGGTACCCATGGTCCAATCAGATATAGCTAGAGGTCAATGTCATGTGCTAGAACACATGGCTGCCCATGGCCGCTTTCACCAAGGGATGTGGGCAGGGTCTCTGCAACACCCTCCACTGTGGAGCAGCCATGTGGTTCAGGGGCTGGACCTCAGCTGGACCGGGAAGGGGCTGCTGGAGCCAATAGAGGTAATTTCATTTCCCTGACCCTTGCCAGTTCTTGGTCAAAGGATCCAAGGTTGGGTCAGCACACAGCATTCCTCTGTGCAGGGATTGGTCCAGGGGTGGGTTTATAAATCAGTTCAGTGTTTCACAGGGGAGATAAGCAGAGCACTGCTCGGGTGGAAATGTCCTTGTTCTCAGCAGAGAGGCATGGAGGAAGGTGGTTTCTCTTCCTTGGGACATTGTGGTCCCAAGGAAGAGAAGCTGCTGCAGCCATTCTTGCTTCCAGTTGGAGGATGATGTCACCGCTGAAACAGGCAGAACCCCGAGCAAACCAGGGAAATAGCCAGAGCCCCTGGACTGGGCAGGTCCTGAAGCCCAACCTTTCTCTTGACCGCCAGTCACGTGATCCAATACATTTCCTTATTGTTTAAGCCAGTTTGCGTTGTGTGTTTGTAATTTGCTGCTGCTTTACAGAGGTGGAGGGGCGAGAGGGGAGCATCTTCGGTGTAGGAGGCAATGGGTTGTACATATGTTTCAAATGGTCATTTCTGAATGTCAGAGGGAGCAGGGCCAGTTTTACAGGAGCCACCTAGGCCGTCACACAGTGCCCTGTGCTTGGCTCAATGCTCCGCTGTTGCCATCCTGAGATTCTAAAAATTTGTAAATGAGGGCTTGCATTTTCATCTTACACTGGCCCCACAGATTACACAGCCAGTTCCAGGCAGGTGATACAGCGTATGGAAAAGGACTTGTAAACTGTAAAGCACTATACAAAGCATTGATTGTTATTTAAAACGACCCGTTCACACACTCTGACTGTCTGCCACCTGAACCCTGGAACCTGCACGGATCGCAGGTGAGCTCAGACCCTCTGGGCTCCCATAGGAATAGGGAGAGATGGATGGAGAATCCACTGCTCATAGAAGTTTTCTTCCATCTCCAGGAGTTTGGGGAAGTATGTGGCCAAAGTTAAACTGTTCTTTTAACTGTTAAACAAACAAGCAAAGCAAACGCGCACGCACACACGGACTACTTTGTTGTTGTTTTTTTTTTGGAGTATAGTTGATTTACAATGTTGCGTTAGTTTCAGGTGTACAGCAAAGTGATTCAGGTATACATATACATATATCTATTCTTTTTCAGATTCTTTTCCCATATAGGTTATTACAGAATATTGAGTAGAATTCCCTGTGCTATACGGTAGGTCCTTGATAATTATCTATTGTACATACAGTAGTGTGTATATGTTAATTCCAAACTCCTAAATTATCCTTCTCCACATGAACTACTTTGCCTGAATTAAATCTACTACCCTGTTTGTGGTCTTCCTCTGCCCGTCAGGGACCTGTCTTCAACCCATGCGCCAAATTGTCCTACCTTTATCCTGCTTGCATGTGTGTGTGCGTGTGTGTGCGTGTGTGTGTGTGTGTGTCTCAGGTGGAAAGAACGACTGTCTGGTTTGGCCTGTCCTTTCATCCTGCTAATATTGTTACTGAGTGAGTGTTACTTTGGAGATAATTAATGTGTCCAGTTTTGGTGCAAAAATATACCTTGTCCCAGGTCACATGATGAATGTAACCAAAAAAAGTTTAAAATGCTATTATTTAAAATTTATTTTCTCATAAAAAATGGTTCCTGAAATGATCATAATTTGAATAACTTACTCTATAGCTATAATACATTATGCCCTGGTCCCGGGCCAGGTCCGGCAGTCCCGAAGCCTCGCGAGATCTCTGTCAGAGCCAGCACTCTGCAGCCCTGCAGTCGCCGTCCCTGTTAGCAAGTCCTTCTTGGGCAGCTCATTTCCGTGTCTGTTCCAGTTTGCATAAACCTGAAACTCTGCCTGCAGATCATCCATTTTATATTCTTTCTTCTCTGCTCCTAAAACTGCATTTCTTTGTGAAGCTATTGTGGAGGTATCAAGGTTTTTAAAAAGTGGACTTATTTTTTAGCTAAAGGAAAGTGCCTGATGTGGCTGGAATCCTCCATCTAATGTCCCCTTCGTGCTTCATCAGTGATTTTTTTCTTTCCTTTTCTTTTATTTTTTTGGCTGCGCAGCTTGTGGGATCTTAGTTCCCCGACCAGGGGTTGAACCTGGGTCCCCTGCGGTGGAAGCGCAGAGCCCTAACCACTGGACCTCCAGGGAATACCCTCATCAGTGATTCTAAATCTTCTTTGGGGTCCCCTCTCCCCCAAGCATGTCTGACCTCGGAGTCGTCCAGAGTGCTCGAAAGCAGGAAGTCTTGGTCATAATTTACTGATGAGCGTTGATCCCAGAAACCTTCAGTGTTCCTGGCACAGGGTGAGGGTGGAGGTCACCACCTGCCAGGGCTGCAACTCTGCTAATGACATCGGGAGAGCATGGGGGTCCCTGCTGTGCACCCTGCTAACCAGTGGGCCCAGGTGCCAGGCACTGTGCCGGGAACTGCACCTATGCATTGTTTCATGAACTTTTACAACCGTCCCGTGAGAAAGAAAGCGTATTTGTTTCCGAAGCCTGCTGTAACAGATTACCACAAATTTAGTGGCCCCAAAGACAGATTTATTATCTTACAATTCTGGAGGAAATGGGTCATCCGGGGTTAAAACCAAGGTGTGGGAAGATTTGTGTTCCTTCCATTCTTTCCAAGGCTCTAGGGGGCGAATCCATTTCCTTGCCTTTTCCAGCTTCTCGAGGCCACCCACTTTCCTTGGTTTGTGACCCTTTCCTCCGTTTCCCAAAGGCAGGAGCAAAGCATCTTCAAATCTCTCTCCCTGACCTCTGCTTCATCCTAACACCTCCTTGCCTGGCTCTGATCCTCCTGTCTCCCTCTTATAAAGATTACATTGGGCCCACCTGGATAATTCAGGCTATGCTCCCTAATTCAGGATCTTTAATCGCACCTGCAAAGACCCTTTTGTCATGTAAGGACACATGGTCTCAGGTTCTGGGGATAAGAATATGTACTTCTTTGGGGGCCGTTATTCTGTCTACCATCGAAAGTACCATTATTAGTCTCACTTTACAAATAAGGAAACTGAGGCGCAGAATGACTTACCCAAGGTCACGCAGCTGGTGTGGAACATGGGGAACTCGAACCCCATTTGTCAGTGGTTGGTGTGTCAGACTCCCTGGCTTACCCGTTTGGGTCAACGTGTTCCCTTTCTACAATGACTCACTCTCCCCTAGTGGTGAGTGGGTACCTGTACCTCCCAAACTCACAGGGGTCCTGGGCAGTGCCTACACTGAGTAAAATTCTCCCACGTGGTGGGTTCAAAACCATGGGCTGTCGGCTCAATGCTGAGCTGCGTGGCAGGGCCAGGATTCAGAAAACGTTCTCCATCCTTCAAACCAGGAGCTTACCACACTGGAGCTGCCGTTAGTCTCCCCCCAATCCCCATCCCTATTTGCTCTGTGCACCTGGTGGGGTTTTGTTTCCTTCCTGGTCCATGGACCAGCAGTATCAGCCTACCCGGGCACTTGTTAGAAATGCAGAGTCTCTGACCCCACCCAGGCCTGCTGAATCTGAAACCGCATTTGAACCAGCTGCCTGGTGATTCACCTGCATGCTAAAGTTTGAGAAGCAGGGTCTGGAGGACCGCACTCCATCTGGGCTGTTCTTCTCTCCCACCCGCCCCGCAGGTGTCTGGGGCTCTGATGCCAGCAGCTTGGGAGGAAGCATCGGGGAAATGTCTATGCTGCTCTTTCTGTCTTGGCTTCCGTGAGTTGGCAGTGGAAGAGTCATCGCCTGGCAGGACTTGGTGAACCCTGCAGCTAGGTGGGGCAGTGTCCATGGCCGGCGTGTCTGGGGGCCCTGCCAGTTCCTCCTGCTTCCGCCCCTCTCCTGGGCAGTGTCTGGACAGCTGGCCGGGGCAACACTGGGCGCCTGGTCCCTCCTCTGTGCACCAGCCTCTGCGAGAAGCAAGGGGGGTGTGTGTGTGAAATGACTTTGACCTTGGTGTTTGGTCTGATTCCTCTCACAATGAAAGGGCTTCAACACATTGGCCTGTACGTTCTGAGTGCTGCAGAGTTTTGGCATAGTGGCTGATAAGTATTTTTAGTTCCTTCCTTCTTAATGTTTGCCAGCAAACCACAGTCATTACTCATGAGCAGGGCAAGCTTATCCCTCCCAGTCTCTAGGAGAGCTGGTCTTGCCCTCAGATGCCCACTGAGGGCCCCCTGCCCTGGGCTTCCCAGCCGTCTCTGAAATCAACATAACGCTTACACCTACAGCAAAGCACAATGTGGTATTTTTAAACAGAATAAGCCCACAGCTTTAAAAAATTAATTTATTTTTAAAATTGTAGTAAAATATACGTAACATAAAATTGATCATTTTAACCATTTTAAGTGAACAGTTCAAAGGCATTAAGTACATTCTCGTTGTTGTGCAACCATCCCCACCATCCGTCTCCAGAACTTTCTCATCGTCCCAAACTGAAAGTCTGTTCCGTTAAACACTAACTCGCTATCCCCCCTCCCCCAGCCCTTGGTAACCACCCTTCTACTTCCTGTCCCTACGCATTTGACTCCTTTAAGGACCTCATGTGAATGGAATCCTACAATATATATCCTTCTGAGACTGGCACGCTTCTCTGGGCAACGTGTTTTCAAGGTTCATCCGTGTTGTAGCATCCTAAGCTTTTAAAAAAATCACTCACCTAATTGATAAAAGTAATGCTAAATTGAAGCACAAGTACACTTTTTGTTTTAGGCCAGTAGCTTTTTTTCTTTTTTTGGCTGCACCACGCGGCACGTTGGATCTTAGTTCCCCAACCAGGGATAGAATACCGGGCCCCCTGCAGTGGAAGCGCGGAGTCTTAACCACTGGACCGCCAGGGAAGTCCCTTGGCAAGTAGTTTCTGATTAGTCCTAGCCCATGTCTGCTAAGGGAGGTCAACATCTGCTTTCGAAAAAGGGATGGCAAACTAGGAGCGTGCCCAATGCGGCCACCCCTCATCTGCCTCGTAGGAATGGTCTGGGGAAAGCTGGCTTGGTCAGCTCAGGAGAGTGTGAAGTCTGCAGGATTAGGGCTTACACATCTTCCCACAGGATGCCAATTACCTCTGCCAAGGGGAAATTGCTGGCATCCTCAGCATCTTCAATTCTGGTTCCCTGTGTGGATCTTACTTTTAATGGCAGTACCTTCCAGACCACAAGGGACAGGCTCCCTCCGAAAAATCTCGCCATTGCTGGAAGGATAATGGCCCTAAGGATCTAGTTCAGTAAACACACTGTTCTTTTGTGATGCTCTTTCCAAATGAAGCTCACACTTTGGGATTAATTAAACTCTCTTCTAGCTGCCTGCCAGTGTAACCTTTCCTTTATGCTTCTTAGGGGGGCACACGATGTAAAAAGTCAAATCTATTATGTTCATGACTTGGAGGGAAAGATCTGGGACAAAATTACCTTACACACTGTTTTATTTTTATTTTTTATGTCTGAAACATTTATATTAACATATTTCCATATAAATAACCCAAAGAAAGTTTAGTATTAGTTGTTTTTTTGGTTTGTTTATTTATTTATTTTATTTTATGAGTATTGGATCAAATGTATGGCTCTCTGAGCTGTATGTTAGCTGAATGACAGATTCAACCCAGAAGAGCGATTTGGAATTAAAGACATAAAGACCACTGATGACAGAGCGAACCCCCAATTTCTTAGTACACTTCAGGGGCGGTGGGGGGACATTAGAGACATATTTGAAAGTTGGGTGCTGACTGCTGAAGCCACAGCCCCTGTTCTTGTTCCAATCTTGCTGTGATTTTGAGTGCATGACATTTAATTAATTTTACAGTTAATTCTTTGCAGCCTTCCTTTTTTGACAGTGTCACTAGGCTCTCTCAGCTGGTTGGGAAAAGTCTGTATCAGTCATTACCCTCGCTGGAGCCCAGACGGGGTCATCTGGCTGCAGCAGCAGGCGTGGAGCCGAGACAAGATTTCAGTGCGAGGATGGTTTCCTGGAAGAAGCGTGGTCCAGAAGCTCCATCTCGGTGTCCCATTAGTACCTTTTTTTTTTTTTTAATTTTTATTTATTTTGGCTGCATTGGGTCTTTGTTGCTGCGCACGGGCTTTCTCTAGTTGCAGCGAGCGGGGACTACTCTTCCTTGTGGTGCACGGGCTTCTCATTGCGGTGGCTTCTCTTGTTGCGGAGCACGGGCTCTAGGCACGCGGGCTTCAGTAGTTGCAGCACATGGGCTCAGTAGTTGTGGCTCGTGGGCTCTAGAACGCAGACTCAGTAGTTGTGGCGCACGGGCTTAGTTGTTCCGTGGCATGTGGGATCTTCCCGGACCAAGGCTTGAACCCGTGTGCCCTGCGTTGGCAGGCAGATTCTTAACCACTGTGCCACCAGGGAAGCCCCCATGAGTACCTTTTAAAACTTCCCTTTCCCTGGCCTCAGTTCCAGGAGCTTTAAAAAAATGCTTGCATTTTCAAGAATTTTAAGAAACTTTGTATCGAAGTAACACACACACACACACACACACACACACACACACATACACGGTAACAAATAAAAAAGTAGAAAAGAGATAATGTTGAAACTCGCCAAAGTGACTTTAACTATTCCTTGCTTTAATTCTTCTGGAGCTTTCTCTGCTGTTCTATGATAATATCTCTATTGTTTGATTTCTTCAATTTTGGGCACTATCTTTTGACTCCCAAGTAGAAAGATAAAGATTTAGTTCACCTACCCCATCCTTTCCTCCTTTTCATCGCCTCTCTCTTATTTTTATAACTGCTTTATTGAGCTAGAATTCACATACCATAAAATTCACCCTGTTGAAGTGTACAATTCAGTGGTTTTTGGTGTGTTCACAAAGTTGTGCAATGATGTCTAAACCCAGTGTGTGTCATTCTCTAAATCCAGAGAATTTTCATCCCCCACAAGGAAGCCCCACACACGCTAGCAGTTGGTCCTCATGTACCCTCCTCCCAACCTGTAGCAACTACTAATTTCTCCACATCCCCATCAGCACTTGTTATCTGTGTTTTTTCTTACAGTCATTCTAGTGATGTGAAGTAGTTTCTGATTGTGGTTTTGATTTGCATTTCCCTAATTACTAATGATTTTGAGCATCTTTTCATGAGCTGACTGGTTATTTATAGATCTTCTTTGGAGAAATGTCTATTCAAGTCCTTTGTCTTTTTCAATTGGATTTCTTGTTTATTGTTGAGGTGTAAGAATTCCTTATATATTCTGGAAACTAGATCCTCATCAGATATATGATTTGCAAATATTTTCTCACATTCTACAGGTTGTCCTTTCTCTTTCTTTCTTTTTTTTTTTTATTACTTAATTAATTTATTTTTGGCTGCGTTGAGTCTTCGTTGCGGTGCACAGGCTTCTCATTGCGGTGGCTTGTCTTGTTGTGGAACACAGGCTCTAAGTGCGCGGGCTTCGGTAGTTGCAGCATGCAAGCTCAGTAGTTGCGGCACACGGGCCCTAGAGCACGCAGGCTTCAGTAGTTGTGGCGCATGGGCTCAGTAGTTGTGGCTCGTGGGCTCTAGAGCACAGGCTCAGTAGTTGTGGTGCATGGGCTTAGTTGCTCCACGGCATGTGGGATTTTCCCGGACCAGGGATTGAACCTGTGTCCCATGCATTGGCAAGTGGATTCTTAACCACTGCACCACCAGGGAAGTCCCTATTCCTGGTTTGTTAAGTGCTATTAATATGAAAGAGTGTTGTATTTTGTCAAATGCTTTTTTTGTGTGTCCATGACATGATTGTGTAGTTTTGGTCTTTTATTCTGTTAATATAATGTATTACATTGATTGATTTTCATATGTTAAACCAATGTTGCATTCCTGGAATAAATCCTACTTGGTCACATAATCCTTTTTATACGTTGTTGGATTTGATTTGCTAGTATTTTGTTGAGGAATTTTGCATCTACTACATTCAGAAGGGATATTGGTATGTGACTTTTTTTGGTGATGTCTTTATCCAGTTTTGGTATCAGGGAACACTGGTCTGATAGAATGAGTCAGGACGTGTTCTCACCTGCTTTATTTTTTGGGAAGAGTTTGTGAGGGATCGGTATCAATTCTTCTTTAAACATTTAGCAGGATTCACCAGTGAAGCCATCTAAGCCTGGGCTTTTGTGTGTGTGTGTGTGGGGGCAGGAGGGCAAGTTTTTTGATTACTAATTCAATCTCTTTACTTATTACAGGTCTATTGATATTTCCTATTTCTTCTTGAGTCCTTTGTTGAGTTTTCCTTCATGTTTGGTATTTATCTATACATTATTATTTAAAATTCTTCTATCAGTCATTTTTCCTAACTTTAAATAATTGGCTTATCTCTTGACTTTTATTATTATTATTATTATTAATTAATTAATTAATTTATTTATTTTTGGGTGTGTTGGGTCTTCGTTTCTGTGCGAGGGCTTTCTCTAGTTGGGGCAAGCGGGGGCCACTCTTCATCGCGGTGCACGGGCCTCTCACTATCGCGACCTCTCTTGTTGCGGAGCACAGGCTCCAGACGCGCAGGCCCAGTGATTGTGGCTCACGGGCCCATTTGCTCCGCGGCATGTGGGATCTTCCCAGACCAGGGCTCGAACCCATGTCCCCTGCATTGGCAGGCAGATTCTCAACCACTGCACCACCAGGGAAGCCCCTCTTGATTTTTTTGAACCTCAGCTCTCCACAATTTCATTTCAACCTCTATTTTATCAGATAAGGATGTTTACATCCCATCCTTTCCTCCCCCTTTCCTTGTTATAATATATTTTAGCTACACTTTTACAACATCAAAGTTTACAAAAGGTAACATTTGTATTCTGTCCTGAAGACACAGAAGTCTTGGGCACTATGTCTTCAGTTTGAATGAAAAGTGAAAAACCAATGAATGGCTTTACATTCCAATGACATCCTCAGAAGGGTTGATGCCTGTCCCAAGAGTGAACTCTGTGCCATTTTTCCAAATACAAAAAAGTTATTATTATCATATTCTGTTGATTGCTTGAAATGATTACACATCTTGTTTGCTTCATTTTTGGACCTTTATTTCTTGTATACTTTTTATTGTTTTTCCTGGAAGGCCTAATTGTCTTTTTCTTTCTTTTCTTTATTTTTGGCATGACTTGCCTTAATCCTATTCTCAATTCTTTTTCAAGCTCGCAATTATGCCATCTATTCTCACCAGAGACCATTCTCCTGGAGCTCTCTGCTTTCCTGCTCCAAACTGGACAGTTGATTGCTAGATTCCCAGCTGCCTTTTTTTTTTTTTCCTGCTTTATTTTCTATTGAGATATAATTGATTTATAACATTGTATAATTTTAAGGTGTACAACGTATTGATTTGATCCAATTTTATATATATATATATATATTTAATTTCCAAAACATGTATTACAGAAAAGAAAATCTGTAATCATTAAGCAATAACTCTCCATTCCCCCAACCCCTGGAACCTACCATTCTGCTTTCTATGAATTTGATAACTCCAGGTACCTCATATAGGTGGAATCCCACAGTGTTTGTCTTTTTGTGATTGGCTTATTTCACTTGGCAAAATGTCTTCAGGTTTCATCCATATGGTACCAGAGGTCAGAGTTTCCTTCCTTTCTGGCTAAATAATATTCCATTGTGTGTATACACCACATTTTGTTCATCTATTCACCTGTGGATGGGAGCGCGGGTTGTTTTCACTTTTTGGCTGCAATGCACATTGGCGTGCAAGTATTTGTTTCAGTCCCTGCTTTAAAGTCCTGCGAGTATACGGCCGGGACATTTCTCCCCGCTCTACCACTGGCTGCTTGTTCCTCATTGTCTTCTTGGTTGGGTCATCTCAGCAGCTCTGAGCACTGACTCTTCTCCCCCACCCCCAGTTAGTCTCTTTCTGAATCATTTCTTCCTCTCTTTTTCCTTTCTGTCATCATAAAACTTTGCTTTTCCTCAGTTTTCCCACCTAAAAGGAAAAGTCTAGATCTTCCTGGGATATAACTTCAGCAGAATTAGAAGGCAATGAGCTCATATTGGAAATCTGCCTCAAAATGCCCAGGAGGAAGAGGTGTGACACAAAATCAAGGAATTGATTTCATTGTTAATTTCTTGTGACTTTCCCCGGGTTTTGACTAATTACCCATCCTGCAGGCTAGATTAATTTTTGAATTTAATATCATTGTATAGCATTCAATCAGAAAAAGGGATAATCAAGGTTAAAATTGTTATACAATTAAGTCATAGGTTTCCTTTCCTCCTAAAATGGAACTGTTAAGAATTTACTTCTTTAACATTAAAATCAATCCGAATATTGATAAGTCTATTGGCAAGTTTTTGAGGAAGATAATTTAATGCATAATCCCTGCTGAGCACGTAGTAAACATAACACCATCTATTTCAATGGGCAGAACTAGGTGTTTTTCTGGAAAGTTTTTGGCTAAAGTCAACACATTTTTATTTTTTAAAAACATGTTTACTAATTTATTTATTCATATTTATTTATTTATTTATTTGGTCGTGGTGGGTCTTTGTTGCGGCACTTGGGATCTTCGTTGCAGCATGCGAGATCTTTCATGGCGGTGCGTGGGCTCTTTGTTGCAGTGCACAGGTTTCTCTAGTTGTGGCGCACAGGCTTCTCTAGTTGTGGCGCACGGGCTCAATAGTCGAGGAGCGCAGGCTTAGTTGACCCGCGGCATGTGGGATCTTAGTTCCCCGACCAGGGATCAAACCCGTGTCCCCTGCATTGGGAGGCAGATTCTTAACCACTGGACCACCAGGGAAGTCCATAAAGTCAACACATTTTTTAAAAGGGAAAAACAAACTGGATGTGCAAATCTTTGTAAAAAGAGGGAAAAATCAATTTATTATGAGCAGTAAATTAAGAAATCAAGCTTTTACACCTATGAGCTTTAGGGACAGGCTGAGTGGTTGCTCAGATTCTGACAGATCTCTTGGTATCCCACTTTATATTATGGAGTGAATGGCAGTGATTCAAATTTTAAAATTTGCGTGAAAAATTCAAGCCAGAAATGCATTAAGGTAAATTGAAGGATGTCAAAATCATATAAAAATTAAGATATTTGGCATCACATGTGACTTTTAAGATTTTGAAGTAGTATCTTTGCCTTCATCTACATAAACCTTTGGGCAAATATTAGATCAGGTGTGCCAGTAACTACAAGAAAAATTGCCAGCTCCTAAAATGTTTTACTTGTCTGCTGTTCCCTCGTGTGGTAAATAAGGAAGAAAACCTTATTTTTGACCACCTTCCAGGGGAACTAATTAATAGTTTAGGCAAGTGGGCTAGTAGCTATTTGTGAAGCAGAGTTAAACAGATACCATCCCAAAGATAATGCATATCACTTAGAACTTGAAATGGACACATCATAGGTTTCCCCCCTTAATTTATAGTGCAATAAAAGCAGTCATAAATGTAGGCACATTCCACCCTTGCAAAGAGTTACCATTTTTATGATTTTGACAAGTTCACACTCCTGGTTTTACCCTCAAACTGTCCTGGGCTCAAGTATTTAATATTTAACAATCTGTATTCTATAAATAATAGATGTGCCTATCTTCACAACTGAAGACCAGCAGCAGATTTTATTGTTGACAAGAGTGATAATGTTCTCTCACCTTCTTACCTTTTTATGTTATTGTTAATTTTCCCTTTGTGGCTGAGAGTGGAGGGAGGGGTTTGGGTCATTCCAGAGAGAAATGGGCTGTAATAACCCAGTTGGAACTGAGCACTAGGAGAAGCTTGGATAACTCCAGACCATTTCAGCAGTTTGAGTTTGCAGACTCATTCAAATGCTGGAGCTGGAAGGAACCCCAGCCATCATTCACAGACTTCCTGTTACTGTGAGGCAACCCCAAAATCTTCATCCAGCAGATACGGGGCTCATGCCTACTAAGTGCAAAGATGAGCATGAAGGAGAGTTGTTGGTGAAGGGATTTGGCCAAGGTCATATAGCTGGTATTGGCAGAGTGGATGAAAGTCAACTCAATTCAATACATGATTGGAAACTATTGAGAAACAGAGTCTTGGCTCCCCCAAAGTTTTTTTTTTTAGTTAATTTTTATTGGAGTATAGTTGCTTTACAATGTTGTGTTAGTTTCTGCTGTGCAGCAAAATGAATCAGCCATATGTATACATATATATATATATATATATATATATACACCCTCTTTTTTGGATTTCCTTCCCATTTAGGTCACCACAGAGCACTGAGTAGAGTTCCCTGTGCTCTACACTAGGTCCCCCAAAGTTTAAATCATGTGATTTCCCCTGCTGAAAACCCTACAAATGGACTTCTATCACGTTTGTAATAAAATCCAAACTTCTTATCTGGGCCAACAAGTTCCCTTGAGTTCTAGCTCTTTTGTTCCCCATCCTGTGGTCATATCAGCTCGTCAGACCGAGCTGATTCCATCCCCAGGGCCATTGCACTGGCCGTTCTCTGTGTCTGATATGCATTTTCCCCAGATATTCCCACAGGTCCCGCTAAAACGGTATCCCAGGTGCCCAGCGAGGAAATTCCTATCCCTTTTCTCTGCTTTGTTGACTTCAGAACCATGGGATGCCCAGATTAAACATGATTTCTGGGTGTGTCTGTGAGGGTGTTTCTGAGTGAGCTTAGCAATTAAATCAGTGGACTCGGCAAAATAGATGGCCCTCTCCTACGTGGGTGGGCATCACCCAAGCTACGGAGGCCTGAAGAGGAAAAAAAGGGCGAGGAAGGAGGATTCATTCCTTTTTCTTCCTGCCTGCCTGCTTCAGTTGGGACCTCTTATCTCACCTTCTCCAGCCCTTGGATGGGATTTAAACCATTGGCTCCCTGGTTCTCAGCCTTTGGCCTCAGTCTGAATTATATCACCACTTTTCCTGGGTCTCCACCTTGCAGATGGCAGATGGTGGGACTTCTCAGTCTCCGTAACTGTGCGAGCCAACTCCTATAGTAAATCTCTCTCTCTCTCTCTCAATATCTCTCTTTCTATCTACCTATCTATTTTTATCTATACCTACACCTATACCTATACCTACACGTACACCTACATCTACAACTATATATCTATATCTATATCTCTATCTATCTCCTACTGGTTCTGTTTCTCTGGAGAACCCTCACTAACACAGTTACCCTTAGGTCTCCCTCTCTGGAGGGCAACTTAGAGTTCCTCCTCTAAGCTTAATGTCCAGCAAAATTCTTAAAATTTCTGGAAGGTCAGTGAATGAGCAAAGGTAGCTGAATGAATGGAGTTGAGTGTTTGGAATTTGTAAAAGGCACTTCTTACAAATATTGAGCATATCGTTGGCTCTAGTTTGATCTGCCCTTTACCTAAAAGTTAATATGTATGAAGCCTGAATTTTCTCCTTTCTTTCTGGATCCAGCATGAAGGCGGCCTAGTTCTATGAGTTTAGCATGATGGGTTAAATACACTTTGTAAACACAAACAGGAAATAACATAGAAAAAAAACCACAAACAAACAAAACGTGGTTTGAAAGTCTCCATTGAAGTCTCCAGGGCTTGCTTTCTTAATTCCTACAACCTCAAACAGGGTACTGCAATTTAAAATGGAGATGACTGGCTAGACAGAGGGCCGCTGCCAGTGATAAACAGAAAATAACAATTGTTATGCCTTCCATTTTAGTGTTTTTTTGCATTTTCAAGAGAACCTTTACAGGCATGCCGACATTCATAACAACTCATGCTATGCCCCAGTAGGCGTTATGCACATTTGCAGACGAGGAGGTCAGAGCTCGCAGAAGTCACATGACTTGCCCAAAGCTGGCCGCCCCGTGACTTCGGCAGAGGCAGATGGTAGAATCCAGGCCTGCCCATCAGTCTAGCACTGATGCTTCCAAATTGCAAAGTAAGGCTGGGAGCCACAGTGAAGGAAGCCGAGGAGTTTCTGCTGATACCATGATACCGACAGCCAGACTGATAGGAATTGGGGCGCAGATGTCCTTGGATGTGCGCTTCCTTTCCTCTGCCGTCCTTTGTGACGGTTTTGGAGAATCAGGCTTGAGAGTGGCTTCAGCCTGTCATCGTCCTCATGGCCTGAGGATGCCAGAGTCTTGTGAAATAATCCTCTGCAGCGTTTTGTTGTGTCTTTGGGGAAACCTGAGTGTGACCTGGAGGGAGGTACCTGGGGTCGTGCACAGGCATGGTGGGCACCTCTGGAAATGCTGCACACTGGGACCCTCTCTCGCCTGCCCCCCCCCATCCTGGCTCTGACACGGGTCCCCCACAAAGCCTGCTGCTGGGGGTGGGGAGAGGTTATGTCAGTTGAGTGTCATCATCTGAGGCTTTGGGTGGCTCATCAACATTGCCCCTTGGTGTAGCCCCTTGGTCTCTTCTCTATTTATGTTCAAGCTGCCCTTCCCCGACCCTTCGTCCAGGAGCAGACTCGGTTTATGCCCTGATGAGGGACAGTTCTGCCCGGCTTTCCCTTCCCCTCCCCAGAGCCTGCCATTCTAACTCGGGACTACTTACACCCAGAGAAAGTGGCCTCTGAGGAATGGCATGGAGAATGCGGGAATTCTCTCCCTGCCCCTGTGTGCGTGGGGACAGGCAGCTTCTCCTCCTGATCCAGGGTTTGCAGCTGTGGGTGGTGGGAGACAGTCTGGTGACCTGTCTCATTGGACCGATAAGAAAATATGATGTTCCAATTCAGTGCTGACTCAGCACCCACTGCTCATAGGAAATTCCTGGCATAGCTATTTTCTTGCAAATCCCAAGAATGTATCAAGGAATGCAAGACAGTCCCATTAGATGGATGGCCTCAGACTGTGGAGCTCTAAGAAGGGAGAGAGAACCCCACGTGGTTCTGAAAAAGAGAAAAAGGACTGAGTTTTAGCGCATTTCAAACTGTAAGGCCGGCTAGCTTAGAAGGGTTTCCCCTATACCCTATTTAGAAAGAGTGAAACACCAAAAAGACGCCACGCCAAAAGAACAGTTGGTTTTATCTCAATCACACAAACATTGAAAAAGGGAGCCTCATGTTTGACTAGTGTTTAAAAAACAACAACACTTGGCATTTTTACCACTGTTTCCTCTGTAGAGAAACTTTGGAACTGGCACAAGAGGAAAAGGGTTTCCACGTTGCCGTTCTTATCATTAGAAATTGTGGAAGTCATCGGCTGCGTTATGCTTGTGAGAGCAGCTGGACCTGTGTGCGTGTCATTGGTCAGGTGTCTGCAACAAAATGCTTGGCTGCGGTCCCCGTGGCTTACATGGGTGCATCTTTTTTGGGGGGGACTGTTTTCAATTTTAATTTTTTTGAAGCATAGTTGATTTACAATGTTGTGTTAATTTCTGCTGTATAACAAAGTGATTCAGTTATACGTATATATACATTCTTTTTTTTTAATTAAAAAAATTTTTTTTTTGGCTGCGTTGGGTGTTCGTTGCTGCGCACGGGTTTTCTCTAGTTACGGCGAGCAGGGGCTGCTCTTCGTTGCGGTGCATGGACTTCTCAGTGCGGTGGCTTCTCTTGTTGCGGAGCATGGCCTCTAGGCGCACGGGCTTCAGTAGTTGTGGCGCGCAGGCTCAGTAGTTGTGGCGCAGCACGGGCTTAGTTGCTCCGCGGCATGTGGGATCTTCCTGGACCAGGGCTCAAACCCTTGTCCCCTGCATTGGCAGGTGGATTCTTAACCACTGCGCCACCAGGGAAGTCCGTATTCTTTTTAAAAAAATATTCTTTTCCATTACGGTTTATCATCGGATATTCAATATAGTTCTCTGTGCTATACAGTATGTGTGCTTCTTAAAGAAGCAGAGCCAATCTATAAGTTAAGAAAGCTCCAGACAGGGCACCTAGAAGGTAAAGGCATAAAGAAAAGTCCCTTCTCACTCCACCCTCCAACTTTCTAGTGTTTCCCCCTCCCAAAGGTAAGGACTAAAGGGCGTGGAGGCTGATCATCTGGGGCAGCGCTTCTGAAACTTCAGTTCACGTCAGAATCACCTGGGAGATTTGTTAAGACACAGAGCGTGGGGCTCCTCTTCTCCAGGAGTTTCTGATTCAGTAGGTCTGGAGTGGGACCCTGGGATCTGCCTTTCTCACAGTTTCCTGGAAAATGCTGATGCAGCGAATCCAGGGACCGCCCCCCCCCCCCGCCCCACTTTGAGAACCACTCATCCAGAGGCACATCCCACAAGAAAAGGGTGTGGACATCCCCATTTCTGACACATCCGACTCCTCAGTATTCTGAAGGGGGACGGGTATTTACAGAACTGTCCGCATTTAACAAAGACAACCTGAAGTCAACCCTTCACTCTCTCCTGGCACCTAAGTCACACTGATATTGACTCATCAAGAAATGATGGGGCTGTGTTGTGGCTGCATTCTAGTTCCCTAAGAAAAGGCACTGGCTACGAAATTATTCACATTTCATTCTTAACTATTCTTGACGATTAACACTTTATTTTTAAATGATTAACATTGACAGCATGTTGATTCTTGGTCCACCAGTGGCAGAATAAATGGCAAGTAGACTTTTTTTTTTTTTTGAAAGAAAGGTTGTGACCAAATTAAAGGTTGTTGACCAAATTCTTTTTTAATTAATTAATTAATTTATTTATTTATGGCTGTGTTGGGTCTTCGTTTCTGTGCGAGGGCTTTCTCTAGTTGCGGCGAGCGGGGGCCACTCTTCATCGCGGTGCGCGGGCCTCTCACTGTCGCGGCCTCTCCCGTTGCGGAGCACAGGCTCCAGACGCGCAGGCTCAGTAGTTGTGGCTCACGGGCCTAGCCGCTCCGCGGCATGTGGGATCTTCCCAGACCAGGGCTCGAACCCGTGTCCCCTGCATTGGCAGGCGGATTCTCAACCACTGCGCCACCAGGGAAGCCCGCAAGTAGACTCTTGATTATGAACTTTGCAACTCCAAGTTCACATCTCCTAAGTGAAGCTGGAGGAAGGATGCTGGGAAGGCCTTAGCTCCCCCAGGGCAAGCATTTGGTCCAGAGGATGATGCAGCCGTCCAGTGGTGAGTTTAATCCTCCCCAACAAACACACTTCCCCTTCTTGGAATCATTCTGCTTTTTTATTTTTAAAAAAATTTTAAATTGAAGTCTAGTTGATTTACAATGTTGTGTTAGTTTCAGGTGTACAACAAAGTGATTCAGTCTATATATATATATATGTATGCATTCTTTTTCAGATTCTTTTCCATTACAGATTATTACAAGATATTGAGTAGAGTTCCCTGTGCTGTACAGTAGGTCCTTGTTGTTTATCTATTTTATGTATAGTGGTATGTGTCTGTTAGCCCCAAACTCTTAATTTATCCCTCCCCCTTTCCCCTTTGGTAACCGTAAGATTGTGTGAGTCTGTTTCTGGTTTGTAGACAAGTTCATTGGTATCATTGTTTTAGATTCCATCATTCCTGACTCTTCCCTTTCTCTCCCACTCCACATACTGTCCGCCAGTAAGCCCTGACTGCTCTGCCTTCAGCCTCCATCCAGAGCCTGACCCCTTCTCTCCACTCCCACCTCTCTCACTCCGGAGCCACCCACCATCACCTCCTGCCATGACCGTGCAATTACTTTGTAACTGGTCTCTTTTGCTTTTTCCGCTGCCACCCCTCCTGGCCCCCAAGTGTCTGTTCTCCACACTTTGGCCAAATTGATGATTCCTATGTCAGATCAAGGCACTCCTATCCCCTCTGACGGCTTCCCACTGCACCCGGAATGAAAGCCGCAGACCTCACGCTGCTAGCAAAGCCCCACTTCAACAGATCTGCTCGCTTGCTCCTTTGAACTCTGAGCACACCTCCCACTGTGTTCTGTGCTGTTACCGTAGTTTAGTTTCCGTGCTCTGCCTCCAATCCACAGGGAAGCTCTTGCGACAGGGTCTTTGCACTGGCTCCCTCCCCTGCCTGGGATGCTTTTCCCCCAGGGACCCACAAGGCTCCTTCTCACCCGCTTCTGTCTTTGCCCAGATATCACCGGAGGGCTGCCCTCCCTGACTGCACTTCTGGAAATTGCAATTCCATTCCTCACTCTTACTCCCCTCGTTCCCCTTTCCGACCTTAATTTATGTTCCGCATAACACTTACCACTATCTGATATATGTACTTAACTTTTGCACTTTACCATCTATCTCCCATTATAAGAATGTTGAAATCCACAAAGGCAGTTTTGCTACAGGGGCTGCCATAGAGTAGGTACTAATAAATATTTGCTGAATGAACTCCCATATCAAGTGTAAGAGTAGGTGGGCTAAGGAATGAGAGGAGGAGGGGAGGGAAGGTCTGCGAAGGCGGGGGTCGGGGAGGTGAGTGGCAGGTGATCAAACTTTTTGGTCTCAGACAAGAAGCTGCACAGAACCCGAGAAGCACATGCCTGAGGTACTGTCCTCTGAGAGCTCCCCCTCTATGTATTTTCTCTTTTTCCTTCCTCTCCTCCAGGTAGGTAGCTGGCTCTGCATCCCATTGCCTCTGACAAGCTCTGGGACTGGCAGATTGCAGGGGTAGCTGCAAGACTCTGCTTTTGTTTCTTTTTTTCTCTTATAAATTTATTTATTTATGGCCGCGTTGGGTCTTCATTGCTATGCGCGGGCTTTCTCTAGTTGCGGCCAGCGGGGGCTACTCTTCATTGTGGTGCGCAGCCTTCTCATGGCGGTGGCTTCTCTTGTTGTGGAGCATGGGGTCTAGGCACGTGGGCTTCAGTAGTTGTGGCGTGTGGGCTCAGTAGTTGTGGCGCACGGGCTTCGTTGCTCCGCGGCATGTGGGATCTTCCCAGACCAGGGCTCGAACCCGTGTCTCCTGCATTGGCAGGCGGATTCTTAACCACTGTGCCACCAGGGAAGTCCCCAACTTGATATATTTTTTTACTGAGGTAAAATATACATAACATAAAACGTACCATTAAAATTTTTTTTATTGAAGTACAGTTAATTTACAATGTTGAGTTAGTTTCTGGTGTACAGCAAAGTGATTCAGTTATACATATATAATATATATACACACATACACGTATATATATATATATACTTTTTCAGATTCTTTTCCATTGTGGTTTATTATAGTATATTGACTATAGTTCCCTGTGCTATAGAGTAGTTCCTTGTTGTTTGTCTATTTTATATATAGTAGTTTGCATCTGCCAATTCCAAACTCCTAATTTATCCCTTCCCCTCCCCCTCACTTTCCCCTTTGGTAACCCCAAAATTTTTCTTTTTTTTTCTTTTTATTAAATTTATTTATTTATTTAATTTATTTATTTTTGGCTGTGTTGGGTCTTCGTTTCTGTGCGAGGGCTTTCTCTAGTTGCGGCGAGCGGGGGCCACTCTTCATTGCGGTACGAGGACTTCTCTTTGTGGTGGCTTCTCTTGTTGCGGAGCACGGGGTCTAGGCGTGCGGGCTTCAGTAGTTGTGGCTCACGGGCTCAGTAGTTGTGGCTCGTGGGCTTAGTTGCTCCGCAGCTCTTCCCAGACCAGGGCTTGAACCTGTGTCCCCTGCATTGGCAGGCGGATTCTTAACCACTGCGCCACCAGGGTAGCCCCCAGTATTTGTTTTCTACGTCTGAGAGTCTGTTTCTGTTTTGTAAATAAGTTAATTTGTATCATAGTTTAGATTCCACATATAAGTGATATCACATGTATTTGTCTTTCTCTTTCTGACTTACTTCACTTAGTGTGATAATCTCTACGTCCATCCATGTTGCTGCAAATGTCATTATTTCGTTCTTTTTTATGGCTGAGTCTTCTTTAGCCATTCATCTGTCGATCGACATTTAAGTTGCTTGCTGTTAGTGGGAATGGAAACTGGTTCAGCCACTATGGAAAGCACTATGGAGGTTCCTTAAAAAACTAAAATGGATTCCATATATATGTGTTAGCATACGGTATTTGTTTTTCTCTTTCTGACTTACTTCACTCTCATGAAGAACCTAGGGGCAAGATGGGAATAAAGACACAGACCTACTAGAGAATGGACTTGAGGATACGGGGAGGGGGAAGGGTAAGTTGGGACGAAGTGAGAGAGTGGCATGGACATATATACACTACCAAACATAAATTAGCTAGCTAGTGGGAAGCAGCTGCAGAGCACAGGGAGATCACCTCGGTGCTTTGTGACCACCTAGAGGGGTGGGATAGGGAGGGTGGGAGGGAGGGAGACGCAAGAGGGAAGAGATATGGGGATATATGTATATGTATAACTGATTCACTTTGTTATAAAGCAGAAACTAACACACCATTGTAAAGCAATTATACTCCAATAAAGATGTTAAAAAAAAAAAACTAAAATGGAGTTACCATATCATCCAGCAATCCCACTCCTGGGCATATACCTGGAGAAAACTCTAATTTGAAAAGACTTGCGCACCCCACTGTTCATAGCAACACTATTTAAAATTAACCATTTTTAAGTGTACAGTTCAGTGGCATTAAGCACATTCACATTGTTGTGCAACCATCACCACCATCCATCTCCAGAACTTTTCATCTTCCCCAGTTGAACTCTGTGCCCATTAAACACTCATTCTCCATTTTTCCCTCTCCCCAGCCCTTGGCAGCCACCATTCTATTCTCTGTCCCTATGCATTTGACTACCCTAAGGACCTCATATAAGTCGAATCCTATAATATTTGTCTTTTTGTGACTGGCTTATTTGTGACTTAGCGTAATATCCTGAAAATTCATCCATTTTGTAGCACTGTCAGAATTTCATTCTTTTTTGACAGCTGAATAGTATTCCACTGTATGAATACCATGTCTTGTTTATCCATTCATCCACTGATGGACACTTGGGTTGCTTTTACCTTTTGTCTATTGTGAAGAGAGCTACTATAAACATGGGTGTACAAATATCTGTTTGAGTCCCTGCTTTCAAACGTTTGGGGTATATGCCCAGAAGTGGAATTGCTGGATTATATGATCATTCTATGTTTGATTTTTTGAGGAGCCCCCATACTATTTTCTACAGCAACTGCACCGTTTTACACTCCCACCAGTAATGTACAAGGGTTCCAATTCCTCCACATTCTTGCCAACGCTTGTTATTCTGTTCTTCTTTTTTCTCTCTTTTGATAATAGTCAATCTAATGGATGTGAAGTGGTTCTAACCTGACTTTTCTGTGGCTTTTTTCTCTATGGACACTTCCTTCTCAAAGGAAGTGTCCATAGAGACACTTCCCCTTCTCTCTTTTCCTCCACATTTTTTGGGTTTTCTTTTCTACTTTTCCGGTTGCTTTTTCCCCTCATTCATGCTAGCATTTTCCAGGGCTTCATCCAAGTTCTCTCATCCTATATACTCATGTACTCCTTATAACTCCTAACCTCCATATGCTCATAAACTCCATCTACTCATTGTATATTCGTTGTAACTTCATCGACACCCTGACTTCACCTCCTGCCTGGACGGTGTGGATTCTCAAATCCTCATCCCTAATCCAGATTTTCCTGAGCTCTGGACTTGTATGTCCAATCATCTACTAAAAACAGGAGTTAAAAAGCATTTGAAAAAGCTAATATTTGTGTCAGGCACAGGGGTGTGTGGTTTATAAGCACTTTGTCCTTTAAACTTTGTTTTTAATCCTTTGACACTCTCACCAACCCTATCGTTACCTCCTTACTGTTATTTAGTAAACTGAGGCTTAGGGAAGCGACTTCAAGGTCACTTTACTCCAAAGTCCACGTTTTTCATCCTGGCCCCCATATGACCATTACTGGCTATTCCAGACTCCTTCGACCAAACATTTCTCACCCTGAGATGTAATCATGTATTTTCTTCTGTCTCTATCACTGGACTAGAATATATGAGGACAGGGACAAAACTTTTTATTTTAAATTCTTATTTACTTCTGGATTCCCAGGTCCATAGTGCTTGGTGTCAGAGTATGTGCCCAACTAGTGCTTGTTTAATATACGAATGACTGAGTGGACGGCTTGCATCCACCATCTTTATTTATTTGTGATCACCTGACACCAGTGTCCCTGTTATGCATACATATCACGTAGGCTTCTACTAAAGAAATTACTATGATTCAATTTTTGTTGTTTTAGAACTAAACTTTCATGATTAAATGTTACGTGTAGTTAGAATCTCGCGTGATGTGAAATTGGATGCAATTTTTTTTTTTTCCTGGATAAGGGAAGAAGTAGCAGAGAAATAATTCACAGATGCTAAGGAGAGAGGGAATTTAAATGTTTAATCTCACTATTAAGTAATTCAATGATATTTAATACTTATTTAATTATATTATTAATAAATAATTATTTAATTTTATTTAATAATTATTGTCCAGTATTTGCTTTTTCTTCAGAAGATAACTATCATTCGAATAATAATAGTGAATTCATTTTATTTTTATTTATTTATTTTAAAATAGTCATTTCTCTTGCTTTCATGGTAGTGATATTCTTTTTATTTATTTATTTTTTGGCTGTGTCACGCAGCGTGTGAGATCTCAGTTCCCCTACCAGGGATCAAACCCACACCCCATGCATTGGAAACGCGGAGTCTTAACCACTGGACCGCCAAGGAAGTCCCCGTGAATTCGTTTTAAAAGCAGAATTGCTGCTTTTAAAAACAATGTGTTTTTATTTGTAACTGCCCTGCAAAATGTATTGCTACTCCCACTGCCTTTCTGAGTTTTACTTAATTAATAAAATAATTTATTTTCAAAAAAAAACCCAATGTGTTTTAAAAACAGGTAGCATGCGTATGTTAAAAAAAACAGATAGTGTGGAAGGGTTTATGATGAGAAACCTCCTTCCCACCCCTGTCTCCGGACCCCAGGTCTTTATCTCAGAGGTAACCCCCTGTCGCCACTTTCCTGGGTATCACTCCGAAGTGTGCTCGGCATTCACAAGCATTTATAAATGCCCCCCCCATCTTTCTTTTTTAAACAAACGGGATCACCTTGTTCTGCACCTGCATTTTTTCACTTTTTAATATATCTCAACAATTGTTCCATATCGATGCATGGAGGGCAGCCTCATATATCTTCCCGGGCATAACCAGCACTGCTGAAACTTTTCTTACCCAAGTACCTGGGGTGGCAGAAACGGCTAGGTGGCAGCAAGGACACGATTTATTTGAAATCTTCAGTTTTATTTGCCTTTCACACCAATTTTCCATTCTGCTTCCCAGTGCATCTGTGCTTATTTTAATATAAAGATCATATTTTAAAACAGTTGCTTTAGAAAGATGGGTTTGCGTATTCAGAGATTTATACACTTCTGCAGGCACGTGCACCCAGTTTAACATGGAAACATGACATCGCGGGACCATCACAGTGATGCTGTGAGGCAGACAGGGCAGGGATTACCAAGCCTTTTCTGAAGATGAGGTGACTGGGGCCCAGCAATGTTGCGTGACCTGCCCCAGGTGAGGGCAGAGGCAGGAGGGCACCAGCACCTGAGAACATGTCCCACTGCCTCTCAGGACACAGATGAAAGCTGATGGAAAACCAGGATCTTAAAAGACAAAGTGCACCCGGGTTTACATTGAAGAGATACTTATATAACATGTTTTGCTGAGTGTGGGATGAAAGACCTGGGAAATGTAGCCTTAGTTAATATGGCAGGAAATGGGATCAATGCTCTTTTTTTTTTTTTTTTTTAAACTAGCATTTTTCATTTATTTATCTTTTAAAAAATTAATTTATTTATTTTTGACTGTGTTGGGTCTTCGTTTTCTGTGCGAGGGCTTTCTCTAGTTGCGGCAAGCGGGGGCCACTCTTCATCGCGGTGCGCGGGCCTCTCACTATCGCGGCCTCTCTTGTTGCGGAGCACAGGCTCCAGATGCGCAGGCTCAGTAGTTGTGGCTCACGGGCCTAGTTGCTCTGCGGCATGTGGGATCTTCCCAGACCAGGGTTTGAACCCATGTCCCCTGCATTGGCAGGCAGATTCTCAACCACTGCGCCACCAGGGAAGCCCCAATGCTCTTTTAAGAAGCACCAAAGTGTTGAATGTTAGTGTGAGAATAGCCCATGTAAGTTATGGGCTAAATTGTGCTCCCCTGAAATTCATTTCCTGAAGCCCTAACGCCGGGTACCTCAGAACGTGATTATATTTGGAGACAGGCTTCAAAAAAGGTGATGATGTTAAAATGAGGTCATTAGGGTGGGCCCTGATTCAATATAACTGGTGTCCTCATAAGGAGAGGAAATCTGGACACACAAGAGAGACACCGTGAATGCTTGGGTGTAGAGGAAAGACCCTGCGAGGACACAGGGAAGACGGCCATCTACAAACCAAGAAGAAAGGCCTCAGGAGAAATCGAACCTGCCGAAGGGTTGACCTTGACTTGGTCTTGGACTTCTAGCCTCTAGAACTGTGAGAAAATACATTTCTGTTGTTTATGCCCCCCTGTCCGTGGTACTTTGCTATCACGGCCTGATCAGATGAATACAGCATCCATTCAAGGGCTGTCTTCTCCTCTATGTGAATTTCCTGCCTCTGCAACGACTTGGTTCCTTTGGATAGGGCCGGGCTGAGTCACTCACTCATTCATTCATTCATTCAGTATTTACGGCACAGTGTCCTGTGCCTGGTCCAATCTAGGTGCCAGGCACACAGCAGTACCTGTGGCAAAGTCCCTGTTATCCTGGAGCTACCATCGAACACCCCATGTCCAAAATGACCTGCTCTCCACTGTCTTCTCCAAGTGAGACACTGCAAACATTTACTAGAGAAAAAGGGGAAAGAAGAGACATTAAAAGTAAATTAAATGATCCAAATCACAAGTTCCAAATGTTTGTTTGTGTGCTTTTGCTTTTAAACATAAGCTTTGCTTATAGATTGCCTTGCTGACACGGACATGCAAGAAAAAGTAACAGAGGTGGATTCTAATTATGCTTCTTTTCAATATGAAAGTGGTTCAAAGTGCCCAGCACAGCCAATTTGCAGGCTGACGACTCTGACAGCGCTCAGAGCTATTGATTTTCTTGCCTGCGTTTGTGTGTTTCCAGAGACCACCCAGATTCAGCGAAGAGCCTGGATGTTACCGGCGCTGTTTAGGATCAGTTCCCCTCTTGGCAGGGAAGATGAAGGGTGAGACGGAATGACCAGCGTGTGGGTTGGCTTCTCTCTCCATCAGCAGCTCCACCTGCTTCCCCGGTCCTTTATGCTACTGGGTGCCAGAAAGAGCTAGAGAATCTGGCCATGACTCATCTGCCTCCCCAACTTTGCTCTCAGAATGTGCTCTCCGGACTTTTTCAGGCGAGCCTGAGTGGTTCATTGCAGGTACCCATCATTAATGTGCCTTTCACGCTTCTTAATTCCCTCCAGAACTTTAACAATCATTGCAAACACGGGCAGGGGATTCTTCCCAGAGCAAGGCATTCATCATGACGGTACCCAGACTCCAGTGCAGGAATTACTTCCATTGCCAGTGGGAAGAGGGAGCCAACAGGTATTTTTAAAGAGGCTCTATCCACTGGAGGATCGAAAAGAAAATATTCTCTTTGAGCATTTAGTCACACACATCAAAGGAAACAACAGTTTCAATCTTCATTTGCATCGTAGAGGCATTAGATGTGGTCCAGTTACACTGAGCTCCGCTTGAAAAGGCAGAAGTGCCAGTACTTTTCAAGCCTTGACGGAGACAGAGAGAAAATGCAGCCAGGCAAATAATATATCACCCTGCCAAGGCATTTTCCATTTTTAAAAGGACAGAACAATTTTACATTATTTCTGGAGCCTCTTTGCAGCAAATATCCCTTGACATTTGTTCCAGAGCCCTGTCCAACCAGCCTAAAAGCACTGGCTGGCCCCAGCCTGCTGTTCTCGTGTGCCGGGGCCCCCACTCTGACTTTTGGTCTTGAAGCACCAGATGTGAGAAGGACAAGAGGGCCCGTTTTTTTTTTAGAAGCACAGGCAGATGGAGGCTGGCTCTGCAGAAGGGGCCAATAAAGACACCACTCTGGTGGAAAGAACATGGTGTTTCGGGTCACTTGAAGATGCCCAATGAAGAATCAACACTCAGGGTTTCGAGCCACAGGGGTGAAAACGCAAGGAGGGTTTGGGATTTTCAGTGAACTCCCTAGAAGGCCCAAGGGGATTCAGAGATGAAAAACAATGAAGTGTGCTCGCATTTGATGGTGAGGCCTCCTGGGAAAGCAGAAAACGGTCACTAGTTCTGGAATCATTAGTACAAATGACTTCTAGTTAGGGTGACAAATGAACACATTTTCCCAGATCTGGAGAATCAAGGTTGGGCTATTTGGTTAAAATTTCCCAAACTCAGGTGGTCTCAGGTCGACACCTGGCCAAGTGTGAGGTCTTCTGTTAGAGGGCGAACTCTGGTTTTATTGTTTCTAATCCTCAGCCCTGGCTGGCCTGAAAAATCTCAGGATGCTGAATGATTAATTCCAACCTGCCCTAGAAAACGTTAGTCAGCTGGTAAAAGGAAATAGCCCAACGTGAAGGCAAGAAGAGCAAATTGACTTTATCTGTGAGTGATTATGCTTGACAAGATGAAAAAAGGAAGAAATCTTTTGTCACTGAAGAAAACTGTGCTTTGAGAAATCTTTGCACAAGTCTTCAGGCTCTGCGTTACACAGTTTGAATTAAAATGGAAATAATCCCAGCCCCTCTTTCTCTCCAAATAAACAGCAGAGAAACAAAACTTAATTCTCCCACGTTGACTGCAGCAGAGTTTTGGAAATCAGATCAGGATTTCCAGATCTTCTCCAGAGCAGCACTTTCATTAACTAGCAGATATTCTCTTTAAAGAAAACTATTTCTGAATTGCTATTTACTACTAAAATGTTCATTTTCCTTTAAGTATTGTCACACATGCAGTCTGATTCTTTGTGGGTGGGAGAGTAAGGCAGATGGGTCTCTCCTCCAATAAAAACGAAGAGCCAATTTTCCTTCTGAAAGGGGAAAAGATCAGGACTTGAAATTATTCTTCTGATTTCACATTTATCTTGTACTCACAGCATCTGTCTGCTTAGAATTTGAAAGAATGAGTCGTAGGCAGGAAAACAAAATGTTTTGACTCAACCTATGACTCCAATTTTACTGCTTTTTTTCACTAATTAAAAACAAAATTAACCTTCTTTTAAAAATTCCAAACTCTTTTTTTATATTTTCAGCATTTTTCTCTTCTATATCCACATGGCTAACTCCCTCACCTCTTTCGAGTCTTGGTCCAAATGTCAATTTCTTAATGACATCTACGTTGACCAAAAAATTGCATCTTCCCAGCATGGGTACTCCTGATCCCCTTCAAACTGCTCCACTTTCTCTTTTTTCCATGACACTGACGGTCTTCTCACATACTACAGAATTTATTTCTTTATTATGTTTATTGTTCCCTGAGGATAAGCACCAAGAGACCTGGGATCTGGGTTTTGTTCACTGATGTACTCTAATTTCGCAGAGGGGTGCCTGTCCCTTAGTAGATGCTCCATAAATGCCGAATGATGCAGCCACTATGGAGAACAGTATGGAGGTTCCTCAAAAAACTAAAAATAGAGCTACCGGGGCTTCCCTGGTGGCGCAGTGGTTGAGAATCTGCCTGCCAATGCAGGGGACACGGGTTCCAGCCCTGGTCTGGGAAGATCCCACATGCCGCGGAGCAACTAAGCCCGTGAGCCACAATTACTGAGCCTGCGCGTCTGAAGCCTATGCTCTGCAACGGGAGAGGCCGCGATAGTGAGAGGCCCGCGCACCGCGATGAAGAGTGGCCCCCGCTTGCCACAACTAGAGAAAGCCCTCGCCCAGAAACGAAGACCCAACACAGCCATAAATAAATAAATAAATGATTAATTAAAAAAAAAAAAAAAGCCACCTTACTACGCTGGTCTAAATTAAAAAAAAAAAAAAAAAAAAATAGAGCTACCATATGATCCAGCAATCCCACTCCTGAGCATATATCCGGACAAAACTATAACTCAAAATGATACATGCACCCCTATGTTCATAGCAGCACTATCTACAATAACCAAGACATGGAAGCAACTTCAATGTCCATTGACAGATGAATGGATAAAGAAGATGTGGTATACACACACACACACACACACACACACACACACACACACACACTGGAATACTACTCAGCCATAAAAAAGAATGAAATAATGCCATTTGCAGCAACATGGATGGAACTAGAGATGATCATACTAAGTAAAATAAGTCATAACTTAGTATGATACTAAGTAAAATAAAAAAAACACATACCATATGATATCACTTATATGTGGAATCTAAGGTATGACACGAATGAACTTATCTACAAAACAGAAACAGACCCACAGACATAGAGAACAGACTTGTGGTTGCCAAGGGGGAGGAGGCATGGGGGGAGGGATGGAGTGGGAGTCTGGCGTTAGCAGATGCAAATCATTATATAGAGAATGGATGAACAACAAGGTCCTAGTGTATAGCACAGGGAACTATATTCGGTATCCTGTGATAAACCAAAATGGAAAAGAATATGAAAAAGAATATATATATGTATAAGTGAATCACTTTGTGGTACAGCAGAAAGTAACACAACATTGTAAATCAACTATACTTTTTAAAAAATATATATATTTATTTATTTATTTTGGCTGCACTGGGTCCTGGTTGCTGCACGTGGGATCTTAGTTGAGACATGTGAACTTAGCTGCAGCATGCGTGTGGGATCCAGTTCCCCAACCAGGGATCAAACCCAGGACCCCTGCATTGGGAGCACGGAGTCCCACCCACTGGACCACCAGGGAAGTCCCTCAACTATACTTCAATAAAATAAATTTTAAAAATGCTGAATGAGAATGTCAGGAAAAATTTGCCTGTGATTTGGAAATGAGGAAGAGCATCCTTTCAGCACAGTGTTGGGCATTGCCTAGTGGACCCTCTGGGGAGGAGCTGATTTTCCAGGAGCGAGCATCTTTAACTCCTTTCTATGGACTCAGCAGAAGTAGAAAATTGAGAGTAACGCAAATGATTCTTGCCCATGGATGTGATTAATTTTTGTCCTACAGAAAAGATAACCCCAAATATGACACTTTATTGCCCTGTAGGATGTGAATGAATTTTGCATCTTTTAGCAAGCATTCTTCCTTGTCTATGAATATACCTGTGGTCTTCAAATTCTCCTTTGAACCGGTTTCAACGCCTTACTAGTTCCCTCATTAATTAAAGAGCTAAAGAAAATTCTCCGTACATATTCACTTTATTTCATGATTTTAAAAATTTTTTGAAAATTATGATTGAGTAAAAGAGTGAATTACACTCCCTCCCCTAGGAAATCTTATCACGTTCCATAGTTGTAGATGCCACTGAATGCTGGTTACTCATCAATTTTGTATCTCTTAGCCACAACCTCTCTGGGCCTCAGATGCATATATCCAGTTGCCTTCTTGATATCTCCACTTGGATATCTAATAGACATTTCAGAATTTAAAAGTCCTAAATGGAATTCTTATCCTTAACTTGCTCTGTCCCTGTCTTTAAGTGGCAACACCATTAACTCAGTTGCTCAGGCAAAATTCTAAGAGTCAAACCTTGGCCCAAAGCATTTCTTTCTTAAATAATTCACTTCCAATTCATCAGCAAAACCTGGGCAATCTCTCTACCTTCAGTACATATTCCAAATCCACGTACCTCTTAGGACGTCCACTTTGGTCTAAGACCTGTGGCTGGTTTTTGTAAAGTTTTTTTGGAACATAGGCATCCTATTTATTTCCATATTGTCCATGGTTGCTTTTGCACTGCAATGGCAGTTGTGACAATTGAGTAGTTGTGACAGAGACCATAGGGTCTGCAAAGCTTAAATATTTACTACCTGGTCCTTTACTGAAAAAAATTTGCCCTGCCCTGGTATGTTGGACTGAATCATGGCCCCCAAAGATATCAGGTCATGATCCCTGGAACCTGTAACTGTTACCTTATTTGGAAAAAGAGTCTTTGCAGATGTGATCAAGTTAAGGATCTTGAGATGAGGCAGATGATCCAGGATTACCTGGGTGGTCTCTAAATGCCATCACAAGCGTCCTTATAAGAGAGACGCAGAGGGAGATTTGGAACACACACACACAGGAGAGGGCAATGTGAAGATGGGGCAGAGAGAGATTTGATGCTGGCCTCAAAGATGGGCGTGGCGGCCGCAAGCCGAGGATGGTTGGCAGCCACTAGAAGCTGGAAGAGGCAAAGAACGGTTATTCCCTGGAGCCTCCGGAGAGAGCACAGCCCTGCCAACACCTTGATTTTGGCCCAGTGAAACTGACTTTTGGACTTCTGGCCTCCAGAACTGTGAGAGAAGAAACTTACGTTGTTTGAAGCCACTAAGGTAACTTGTTACAGCTGCCACAGGAAACGAATGCACCTTGTTTAAGCCACCATCAAGTCTTGATGACTGCAAGAGTCTCCCAACAAGTCTCTCTGCTTCCTCTCTTGCTCCGTTATAGGATATTCCGCACATCGTGGCAGGGGGATCCTTTTACAACACCACTGAGATAATAATCTCAGCTCAATACCCTCCAGCAGCTTTCTAGGACCATGGAATTCAAAGTCCTGTGTGAACTGGCTTTAGATTCCTCTTTGGATTCTTGTTCCAGAGCTCTTTCTGAGTGGTTTCATCACAGTTCCTACAACACACCAAGTGTGCATCTGCCCCAGGGCTTTTGCACTTGCTGTTCCCTCTGCCCAGAATATTCCTTCCCCCCCCCATAACTGCCGGGCTTTCCTCAATTCCTTCAGGTCTGAGACCTCACCTTATCTAAAGCAGCACCTTCATCCCTCCACCCTCTCCTTCTATGTTATTTTTTCCCCAGCATTTATCCTTCTCTAACCTGCGATCATACATTTGCTTGTTTATCATGTCTCTCCCACTTCCATATCAGCTCCAGGAGAGCAGGATTTTTGTCTGTTTTGTTCACTGTTGTATCCCCAGCACCTAGAACCAGTATCTGGTACATGGGAGGCACCCAATAAATATTTGTTGGACGAATGTACATGGCAAAAATATTTAAACCATATCAAATGAAGAGTAAGCCTTATTTTTTTTTCTGTTCCACCCTCAAAGGCAACTGCAGGCAATACATTTCTTGTTATTCTTCCAGAAACTTTTTCTGTATATACAAGAATATCTATATATGCAATGAACATTGTATCTATACACACACAAGAATAGTATACATTGTGCCCTGTGCCTTTCTTTTTTTTCAGTGACACATTTAAGCTGAAGAACCTTCCATAACAGCACACATTGATTTACCCCCATCTTTTTAATGGCTGTGTAATATGTCACAGCTTAATACACAAAGAAAAATACATTGCTCACTTCGTTTGAAAAACAGAAAAGCTAATGACAAGGCAATACCTCTGAGTCTACACCTTTTTTTATTTTCTAGGGTAGACAGCATCGGTCTGATTCTTCTTGGGCGCTGGCTTCTCAGTGACTGTCAAAGAAAACTATTGATAGTCTTTGATAGAGCGGCAGCTTTTCCCTTCAGGTGTTTTGACAGGTCATTTTACTTGCAACAACTAAACAAAGTTTCCTTAGAAGACTGAGAGTCGACATAAATTACATTGGAACGTGTTGCAGCAAATAAGTGACAAAACAGACAAAACAAATATGTGAGCCCTCCACATGGTCTCACCAGTCTTCAGTGGTAGCCGGGGGTGACTTCAGCAACCTTACCATCCCCCTCAGCCTCCTGGAAGCACCCCAGATAAACAGACAATGGACGTGCAAGCTGGGCCCTGCTGTGCATATGCTGAAGTCCCCTTGTCCCCTCCCTCCAATCACACTGCTCTCCCCAAGTCCTTGTTCTAGAGAGATTCTGGGGGTTCCACTGATGTCTCTCTGGGTCCCAGGAATCAGAGGTGGCATCCTGGTCTACTAGATCTGTTTTTTCTTTTTCATTTTTTGGCCAGAGGTATTTTTATTTTATGTAATAAATACATATATAGTGTTAACAAAGTTCAAGGCATTATTCTAAGTTCTTAACAAAGATCAACTAATTTAATTCTTACAACAATTGTCTGAGGTTGGTACTATTATTATCTCCATTTTCTGGTTAGGAAATCTCAGAGAGGTGAAGGAACTTGCTGGAAGTCACACAGCTGGTGAACAAGAGTCATGACGTGAACCCAGGCAGTCTAGTTCCCGAGTCCACTGTCTTGCTGGTCTCCTAGATCTGTTAACTTTGGAAGTCATGAAGCGCCCATCCGAACCAGCAAAGCCCCATCTCTTTAGCATTTTCCCTCTTTAGAAAAAAAAAAAAAAAAGGCATTTCTTTGGTCCTGAGTTTGGATTGAATAAAAGAAACTATCCGGCTGTCATACCAGAAGGCTCAAGAGGGAGGGGAAAGACTCCAGTTTTAAAGGGAAAGTCTAGAAAAAACTGGGTTGACTCTTTATTCGGGTATGGAGGTGAGATACATTCTATCAAAGGCGTTTAGCTGTAACTCCAAGGAGGGTCCCTGGAGAGCGGGTGCACTCAGATATGTTGTATGCAATAGTTGGGTGATGTGGAAAGATTTTATGATTGTTTAAACAACATCTCCTTTTCTACTGAAGTATAGTTGATTTACAATGTTGTCTTAATTTCTGCTGTACAGCAAAGTGATTCAGTTATATATATATATATATACATTCTTTTTATATATTCTTTTCCATTGTGGTTTATCACAGGATATTGAATGCAGTTCCCTCTGCTATACAGTAGGACCTGTTGTTTATCCATTCTATATATAATAGTTTGCATCTGCTAATCCCAAATTCCCATTCCATCTCCTCCTCACCCCTCCTCCCCCTGGGCAACCACAAGTCTGTTCTCTATGTCTGTGAATCTGTTTCTGTTTTCTAGATACATTCATTTGTGTCATATTTTAGATTTGACATATAAGTGATATCATATATTTGTCTTTCTCTTTCTCACTTATTTCTCTTAGTATGATCATCTCTAGTTCCATCCATGTTGCAGTAAATGGCATTATTTCATTCTTTTTCATGGCTGAGTAGTATTCTATTAAAAAACATCTCTTGAAACCCCTATTGCGATGGATAATGTTCTGTTCTTGTATTTTTAAAACTTATTTTTTTAAAAGTTTCACTTGATGTGGACCATTTTTAAAATCTTTATTGAGTTTGTTACAATATTACTTCTGTTTTATGTTTTTTGGTTTTTTGGCCTCAAGGCACGTGGGATCTTAGCTCCCCAACCAGGGATCGAACCCGCACCCCCTGCACCGGAAGGCGAAGTCTTAACCACTGAACCGCCAGGGAAGTCCGTGTTCTGGGTTTTAACATTAAAAGGAAAACAAAACAGCCAGAAGTGGTGTGGTTGGTCCTTGGACTACTGTCCATTCTGCCTTACTACACTTCAGTAAATACTGAACAAGGGAAACCACTTATTCATTTCAAAATTTCAGCAGATTACTGGTCCGCCAATTGGGCCTTTTATGTTCAAATTATATTTCAAGTGAGCTGAAATTCAGGTCTACTAGGCCTAGATATCTCCTTATATTTGGGGTATCAGACAAGTCTTTACTCTTGTATACTGATGGTAGATATTCCGAGATTGCAATGGTTGCCAGAATTGCTGAACGGACATGGGGGGAGGAGGGAAGATGAATGTTTGCAGGATAGGGAAAACAAGGAATATTAGTGAAAGGTTTGTTCTCAGAAGCTCACAAGTTTTCATTATTTTTTATCTTGAAAAGGCAAAGGGACAAAGGATCTCTCTGTATTATTTCCTACAATGGCATGCAAATCTACAGTGATCTTGAAATTTAAAAAATTAATTAAAGGAAAGGCAAGGGGAGAAACTTTTTGGAAGCAGGACTTTTGGATATCATCATTACCTTTCTAAGCTAAGGAAGGCATAAATAGAATAATTATTTCTTTCTTGACCTGTGTTGGTGAGTTTCCCTTTTAGGAGTCTTTGAGCTCTCAAATGGGTTCAGTTCAGTCCTTGCTTTCGTCTCTCAACCCAGTAACATGGAGCTTCAGTACCTTGAGTTTAAGGAAGCAAGTCCAAGCACTTTTATTATTATCATCAGCAGTAATAATGGTCACTTTAATTACTTCAGAAAGCTGACCAGGAAACAACGCTCTTTTACAAGTCTTTCTGAGGTAAAAAGTAACCATTTAATATTCCCACTGTTTACCTATGTCTATCTGGTCCTGGACAGTAACATTCTTTCCTTGAAGAACATTAGGGCCAAAATGGCCAAGGATTCAAAGGATGGGATGGGGTGTCCAGCACATCTTCTGACTCCTCTGCTTTCCAACTGGGCTTTTAGCAACTCAGGTCACTTCCCTTACTGGAAGTACCCACCTCTTCGTTACCCTCCCAAGCAAAGGCAAACACCAGCTGTTATGAACTGAATGTTTGTGTCTCCCCCCAAATTCATGTGTTGAAACCCTACCTCCCGTGGGATGGTATTAGGAGGTGGGGCCTTCAGGAGGTGATTAGGATTAAATGAGGCCATGGGGGATGGGTGTGCCATGACGGGGTTAGTGTCCTTTTAAGAGTCATGAGACAGTTTGCTTCCCCTCTCTGCTCTCTGTCATTTGAGGATGCTCCCTGATCTCTGACTTCCAGCCTCCAGAACTGGGGGAAGTAAATTTCTGTTGCTATAAGCCACCCAATCCTTGGTACTTTGTTACAGCCTCCGGAATGGTCTAAGACACCAGCTGGCCAGTCCACCCCAAAACATCTCATTCTCCAGCCCAGAGGCTTTCAAACTCATTGATCTCAGGATACATTTACTACACTCATAAAAATAACTGAGGACTCTGAAGAGCTTTTGTTTTGTGATTTGTTTATCTGGTGTGCATGGGTTGTACAGAAATACAAAAAATATTTATTAGTTCATTAAAAATAGAAACCCATTACATGTTAACATACATCATATTTTTTATAACTACATTTTCCAAAAACAAAAAAAGTTAGTGATAAGAGCAGCATTGTTTTACAGTTTTACAGGCTGCACTCGAGGCCCAGGTGATATTCATGACCTTCTCCTGTGTCCCCACTGCACCTTGACCTACTGTTGTTCATATCTGTTAACCCTTATAGGCTGTGAGCTCCTTGGAGGGAGACACTCAACTTTATTCAACCTTACATCCTCAGGATCTAACAGAGTCTGGTCTCTAGTACACACTGGATAACATTATTTTTAAATTTAAGTATATGTTTTAATTATAAAAACAGCATAGCTATATTATATGAAATAGAGACAATAAGAGAAACCACTCACAATACCCCAAATATCATTTCTTGGGTGTATTTTATATCAGTCTTTTTTCAAAATGCAGTTTTTTCTACCTGGAATCACATCATATGTAACAAGTGAATGCCATAATTTTGAAAACTTTTTTCCCCCCACCTAGCAATGGGTAAACTTTTCTTTCTGTGTCTAATGTCTGTGACTACCATGATGTTTTATTGTGTAGATACAACACAATTTAGTTATTAAACATCCAGCATTAGCACAATTTTTTTTTTTTGTAACAAATATGGTGATTCTGTGAAGAATACCTTCACACATATAGCTTTTTGGCATTCAGTGTTATTTCCTTAGGATAGATTCCCAGAAGTAAGATTACTGGGTCAAAAGATGCAGACTTTTTATGGCTTTTAATACATACTGTAAAATTGCTTTTCAAAAGGGTTACATTAATTTTCAAGGCCACCAGCACTTTTAAGAATATGTTTCACCACACAGATCGTCAACATAGGTGGTATTAAGAATGCTAATTGATAAAATATTGTACCCTCGTTGTTAAAATTTTGCATTTTTTGACCCTCATAAAATGAAAGTTTGTTGAAGAATTAGTGTATAATACAAAACATTCTTTTGGGACATCTTTACTTCTGAAAAACTTAAGAAATTTTCAGTTGTGAAGACGAGAAAAAGAACACATGTTGTTAGGATTGGCACAAAATTCACTTTGACAATCAATCTTGGTGCCAAAATACTCAAACGAGGACCTTTCGCTGCTGCTGGTAGCTGTCATCCACGGGAAGCAAAGGACAAAACAAAATGTAGAGGATTGAAAGGTTCTCACTGCAAACCGTACCAGATTCACACAGAGCGGTTGGAGCTCTGCTTTTCATTCAACTTTTCTTCCTTTTTTAAAAACTTGGAGATTTCAGCCCTCTCCTTTGTTTCCGGTCTTACCTGCCCACGTGCACAATTCCCGAATTTCTCTGGGAGGGGGCATTTTCATCTTTGCCATCTCATCTGGCTTTAGGCTTGTCTGTACAGTGTGTGCTGGTTTACTAGATGTGGACGGATTTCCAGAGAAGCTGCAGCGGTGTGTCTGTTCCCCCCCAGGATGGATCCTAACCCGCTTCTGGGCTCTCTCCCCGCGACTGAAACCCAGCTGGTCTCCCCACCTCGCACGGGGCGTGAGTGCGGTGGACGCCGGAATATTCGATCGGAAAAGCCACGAATGTGAGCCCAGGACCGAAGCAAACTTGGCTTGCCTCGCCCACCGAGCACGCTCGCCGAGGCTTAACGTTTCTATAAGATTCTGCTCAGCGGCCTCATCCTGGGACAGGCATCTATGAGTCATCGGATCTGCGGGTCACATGGCCAACGTGACCAAAATAAAGTTTCAGTATTTTAAGCCTCTAGAAAAGGGGACAACGGAGCACACCGGGGGCGGGCAACGACAGGCACAAGCGGGCCAGGCACCCGCTCGAGGGGCCGCGGCGGAGCTGGCCGAGGGGGCGGGGCGCCGGTGAGGGGGAGGGGAAGGGGCGGGGCCTGGCGGAGGCGCGCCCCTCCCCCACAGCCCGCAGCGACGCCCGGACCCCAGGGCCGGCCGGCTCTAGAGCGCGGCGCCCGGCCGACGCCAGCCCCGAGGCCCCCGGCCCCCGCTGCCCCCGGAAGCGACAGGCCGAGGAATCCCGGAGATTCCGCCGCGTCCTCCACTGCCACCGGGACCCCACGCGCCGGCAGCGGCTTCCCCGGGAACGTCCTTCAGCCCCGGGAGCACGCGGGAAAAGCCCCAGCGCGCCAATGAGCGAGCGCCTTCCTCATGACGGTCACGCTCGGGGGCGGGGCTTCCCTTCGCCGCTCCCGAGTTCCGGGAACCCCCTTTGATTGGTCTGGACGGCCTGGGAAACACTGTAGTAACGCCCAATCAAAACGCCACGTCTCGGCCTCGAGGAGATATTCCGTGTCGGCCCCTTCCTGATTGGGCAGTTCTTTCGTGCTCTGGCCACTGGAAAGCTTTGTTTAGGTCTGGAAGGCGGGCTTTCCTGGGAGTGGGTGGGGAGGGGGCGTTGATTCTTGACCAATCCTTTCATTCCGTTGGGTGGTGACTAGCCAATGGGCCGGATGGATAGGACGCTCCTCCCGGAGAGTAGTGAGACCCCTGGTGCGGGGCGATTGGTGGCGGGAGCGATGAGTGGCAGCCGCGCGGCCCAACGGGCTCAGTGCGTGGGCCGCGGGGCGGGGCCAGGGCGGGTGCGCGGCGGCGGCGGGGTGGCTGGGCCGGCGGCGGCGGTACGAGGCGCGCGCTCGGGGTCCCGGTCGCGAGGAGGAGGAGGATGTGGCGCGCGGAGGGGAAATGGCTGCCGAAAACAAGCCGGAAGGTAAGAGCCGGAGCGTGAGGGCCCGGGGGTGGCGCGGCGGGCGGCGGGACCCGGCCCCGCCGGACATCCCGGGCATCGGCGGCGCCGGGCGGGAGCGCGGGGGCGCGGCGGCGGCGGCGGCGGCGGCGGGCGGGCGCCCCGGGCCGGGGAGGGGGCGGCGGGTGGGGGGGCGGAGCGCGGCCGGGTCCTGAGGTGACACGCGGGGCGGCGGAGCGCGGCGCCGCACACCCCCACCCGGGGGCGGGCTGGGGCCGGAGGGGCGGGGGGCCGGCGGGCGGGGGCCGGGCCCAGCGAGGAGGAGGAGCCGCGGAGGGAGGGCCGGCGCCTCCCCCACCCGGACCGGGCATCCCCGCCGCTCCCGGGCCCGGCGCGGCCCCCGCCCCCCGCCCCCCGCGCCGGGCCCGGTGGGGGCCGCGGGGCGGAAAGTTTATCCTCCTCAGGCCCCCTCTGGCCCCGCGCCCCGCTGCCCCGGACCGGTCCCCGTCGGGGCACGGCCGGCGCTCAGCCTCGCCGCCCCTGGTTCTCGGCGGCGGGGCCGGGCAGTCTCTGTCCAGCCTCACCCTGGAGCCCCGTGGGCGCCTCCCAGAGCCGGCGGGGTCCCCGCGCTTCTCCCCACCAGGGGGACCCCCTCTTGCTGAGCGTCCCCGGGCCGAAGGGCCTCGTGTGACCTCTCCCCCTTCCGTTCCTGGGAGGGGGCCTGCGCAGCATCCCCGCCCCCAGCAGTCGCTGCCATCCTACTCTTGCCCTTGCACCCCTCGCAGCCAGGAGGGTGGGGTCTCCGTTCCTGTGGCAAGTGATGCTCTCCATATTCCCTTGCCCTTTACCTTCTGTGACCCTGATCCTCCTTTGGTAGAGGGGTCCGTATCATCCTCTCATCCTCTGTGGAATCTTTTGGTGCCTCTGCACACCATCTATTGACCCTTTTGTCAGGACAAGGGGACTCGGGCTCCCCACGTTCTTCTTCCCTCACCCAGTGGATAGTGGGGGCCTGTACAGCTCTGAAGTCATTTCTAAATAGGAAAGCACATACTTCTTACAGATTATGCACGCTCTCCGCACACTTTCCTGGGTTAGGGTGAGCTCATTTCCTGAATACCCTTTGAGTTGCCCTCTCTCTCTTTTGGGAGGAACTGGACATTCCAGTGCCCCTTTCCCCATCTGTCTCTCTCCCCTGACACGTCTCTCTCCTTGGAGTTTCTCGTCTGGGTGAGGGTGGTTGCCCCATCAGATGTAAGGCCGGGGTCCCGGCAGTGACGGCCTGTGTCTGAGGGAAACGGGTCTATTTTTGCTTCCAGTTCACTCTTGCTCTTAGGTCGGGGCAGCATTCATCAGTTGACGCTACCCTCCCCCCCCCAGAAAGAGGTTCATGTGCCCTTGGCTTTTGGTGTTCGGATTACTGTCTTCTGTGCAGTGAGAACCAGACTTCGTACATCCTACATTCAAGAGACTTTGAACCTTCCCTGGAAATAAACTTCCCATTTCTTTTTTAAGAGAACTCATATCCTCCTTATGGCTTCTGTTTCCCAGTCAGCCATATTTAGTGAGCCTGTTACCTTGACTTTTTCTAATTTTCTTAAATTGTATTCATGTTGGCTGGGTAAGAAGAAGCCATATGCCTTTCCATCCAGAAAAGGGAGTGTAGACACCCATGTCGCCCACATGCCATTCGGGAAGAGGTTGCTGGTGTGCTCCTTGTTGTACTAGAACCTTCCTTGGGCCCTGGTGTTGTCTCTCGTGGGATCCAAACATTTCTTTCGATCTTATAGGTTTCAGGTGAAGGGGAAATTTAGATGCTTTCTGGTTTTTTACTGCTCTGGTTCCCTTTTGGCAAAAAATGATACTATGCATTTGTTTATATATATATATGCGCACATAGGCATGTATTTATATGTGAAATCACATTCGTTACCTATACACAGGAAGTTGGAAGGGTTAGACGACTGACTGTCTGTACATCTTGGGTGTATATGGGGACCTTGACGTGTAAGGGCATAGCTGTATATCACTGTTGTTGGTAACCTTTCAGGCTTAGAGGAATCAGGAGACTCATTGATAAATGGCCAATTCTTAACCACTCTTTCCTTTGTCATTTGTACTGTACTGAATAAGCAGAATGACATCCTGAATGTCCACCAAGTCCCTGAATACACAAAGTGTAGAGGGCTTGCCCATGTGCACCAAAACTTAGGCATTCTGAATTTAGGGGTGGTCTTCTCTGCTTGGTTCTTCACGGGGTGAAAAGTTCCCATCTTGACTTCTTTACTGCCATGTGAGAGAGAGAGATTTCATGTATTTTGGGCGAAGGATAGGGGCAGGTGAGAAGAATATGTGTTTCTGTGACAGAACTAGGAATGAATGGCCATAAATATGTCACTGTTTTATTTTGGCCATTTAAATAATTGAGAGAGGTTGTGCACATTAGGAAAAGGTACCTTTGGGAAGGCCTGCGACACTTTGTGGAAGGGTGGGAGGGATGATTCTCCAGGTTCTCTCTGAGCATCACGGTTGTGTATTTGGCCATTTCCGCTTGGCTCTGGGGCCCCTCCCCCCTCCCTCCCATAGCTGGAATGGCTGCTGGGTGCCTCACTCAGCAGCCCCGTCTTACTTTGGGACCGGCCGAGTGTGGAGCCCCGTCCTCCCCGACAGGCTTTGTCAGGACTGCGCTCTTGGACCTTGAAGCGCTTTTCTAGCAAGGAGACTCTCCACCTGGGTTACTGAGTCCGGGGCAAGGTTACCGGGAGGAATGCTCAGCATGAGTCGTTGACTTCACGACTTTGCCCCTCAGTCAGTATTGAGTTATCCAGTGGATATCATACCCATTGTCTGAAAGTTGTGCTTTTGACCTCAATTTCGTTTTTTTTTTTGGTTTTTAAAAGTTTTTATGCTATTTCTATTCTGCCTGCATCTATATTCAGTTGATGGAATTGTGTCTTTTTAGGGTGTAGTATTAACGACCCTGGGAAAACAAGAGTTGACTATCTGCTGTATATGTTGGCGTGTTCCCAGTAGAGTCCTCTCTCTTCCAGTGGTGGATCCTCTCCTGCCCTTCCCTGTACCACCGACTGCCTTTTGGAATTTTCCCTGCCCACCAGGGTGCTCCATTCCATGGGCAGTAGAACGAAAATGGTAAAGGTTAGAGGGACACACCGGAGGTTAGTGTGCAAAGTTCACGTTCCTTTCTTTGAGCTTGATGCAGTTGTGCTTTCTGTGTCACCTGTCCCCGTAGATTATTGGAGATCAGCTTTTCCTCTTACTCTTCCAGTGTGCGGTCAGGTAGACAGGTTCTGTTCTCTTAATGACTTTTTTATATCTTTCTGTTAGAGCATCACTCTCCCCTGCCCGCAGTCCCCTCTCCCCTTACCCCCAGCTTTCTGGACAAGGTTGGGTGACCCACGGGACATCTCTTCCCTGGGCTTTTTGAAGACCTGACTTATCCTGCGCCTGGGAAATGTTGGGTTTCTTCATCTCATTGTTCAGTGGATTCAGAATGTTGACGTGTTCGCGGCAACCTCTGCTCACGGTCAGATTGGGTCAGATTTTCCTTTTCCAAGCAGTAGGGTTGCTCTTGCCTCCTCTTTGAGACATCTTTATATATCCTGCTTATCCACGTTTTTCCATTTCTTTAGTTTTTAGGCTTTCCTCTTAAAATAACCTATTCTTTAGAGTCAGGTGGCATTATTTTAGCTCTCTGTTTATGCTGGGTGTGGCCCCTGTGCCTGGTGGGATTATATTTCTTTCTGGCTGCTTCTCAGTTGGCCCATCTTCTAGCTTAACATTTCTTTCTTCCCTTCCTCATTCCTCTGGGCCATTCTTCATTTCCCATTTCCTGTGTTTTGGGGAAATACATCTTTGTGTGCAGTTGTACTTCTTTCTAATTTCCTTATGGAAAAAGCAACAGAAGGTGATTCTCATGTTCTCTTCCTTTCCCCTCCTAGTTGTGTGCATTGCCTCCTCTGTGGGACCTTTGAATTTGGCCTTTTGGAGAGAAGTTGTTTTCACATCCACATTCCCATCACTGAGTGCATTCATCCTGGAGACCTTCATTCGCTGAGCTTGTATTACGTGCAGGGATCTGTGTGTGCATGGGGGGGGGGGGGTCATGTGACTCTCCCTGAGACCATAGGGGTCTTGTTAGCCTTTTAGTGCGAATGACATTACCATATATCTTGTGCTTGTCTTTTTATGTATTCATGTAAGGAATTCTTTTCTGAACTTTGGATTGTAATCTTACAAAGAGATACTCTAATAGTGTACTATCCCATTGAGCTTTTTCCTGTCCCTGCAGGAGTCGGGGTGGTGGAGGGCAGACTGAGAGAAGCACTCAACAGCCTTCCTTCAGACTGTGTGTGGGGTGTGTGTGGGTGTGGGTGTGTGTGTAGAAAGAGTAGTCAATCTTCTTCCTAAATGTCTAGGTATAACTTTTAGGTCATTTAAGTATATGTTGATTGGGATGCTTGTATAACATTTGAACAGAAGCATAGTAGGAATTGTATAGAACATGCAATCAAATACATCCTTTATAGAAGGAAGTGATGATAGAAAATTTTCTCTTATGATTAACTGGTAAATTTCATATTATCAGATAGTAAGGACTGTATGCGCTGCTGGTAGATTTTCGCTGCCAGGAAGTGTTATATCTAAATTTTACGCCTAATTGTAGTGACCATTCTTAGGCTAGGTATCTGGTATACATATCACTGCTTTTGTTTATTATGTGACTTTTAATTCTTTACACTTTTTATTGGTACTGTTATTTGTGTCTTTTCTTTATTTTGGTAAATAGCCTTATAGTATTTTGGGGTGTAGGTTTGGTGTACCTAATGATGACAGTAATGATAAAGAATTAACCTGAAATGCACTTTTTCTTTTCCTCCTATGTTAAATCAGATTTCCCCTCTACAATATCTGTAGAAACCAATTTTGCTAGTATTTCACTCTTAAGAAGAGCTCTTGTTTAAGATTGTTGTAGTATGGGGTTTGCCATTGTCCTTTATCTGTGTGAATATGTGACTGAATATTTTCTGTGGGGACAAGGTGATGTGTGTTTCTCTTGTATTTCCATTATAACAGATCATTTTCTAAAATGTTCTGTATCTTCTAGAATCACTTACCATGACCTTTTTTTTTCTTTTTGATGTTCTAGATGACTTAAATCCTACCTCCCTTTCTTCCCACAAGGTTTGTTTATTGCCCTTTTCATTGTTATTATAAAAAAAAATTTGTAGATCTACTGTATTTATAGCTTTTCTGTCATTCAGTAAAGAGGGATGCTCACCATTCTTTTTGTCCTGTAGTAAGAGGCAGTGTTACTTCTTGAAGGGAGATGGAATGGGATTTAAGCCACAAGGTAAGGGGTGAAGGTAGTATTTGTAACTGGATAGCATCCTCGGTGAAATACTGTGTCCTTTTGGTGCCTGGGCCTCCCTGTGTAGAATTTTGGAAATTTTTGTTTTTGCTGCATTTAGCCAACTTCTTTCTGTTTCTTTGGCTTGATAACGATACACCTCTTTGGGCAGAGGCAGCAAGTATACTATTGATACTTCATTTGGGGCGAGGTAGTGTGGGGTCTTCTAATATCACGCTGCCTGTCTTAGTACCATCTCTTGTCTTTGGTGTCTTTGAGGGTGAGGGCAGGAAGTGTTCTGGCTCTGCTTCTATGTCCATAGAACATGAGTTAGGATGCACGGTCATTCACCCCCTATTCCAGATTATAGTGTGTAATCTGTCTTTCTTTTCTTTTTATTTATGTTTTGAATACCTAATCAGGTTCAGGATATAGTTGATCAGACGCTGTTAGATCCCTGTATCTTGTGCCATCCATGGATGTCGTGGCCATCAGTCCTGCGATGAAGATGTGTTACCATTCTGTCATTAGAAAGAGGGACTTGTAAACGTATAGATGGTCTTCCATCCTGTGATATTTGTCATGTATTTGTAAGGAGAGTGTTTCTCTGTATATATTGACAAGGACAGCCATCCTTGAATTTTTTATATGGTGGGACGAAGTAAAGGGTGGTTTTTTTTTTTTTCCCCATCAGTATGCTGGCTGTGTATTTCTAAGGTTCTATTGCATCTTTCTGCTTTGAACGCCATTGCTTGTAGAAGGTCATGGGCCTCCTTGTGTAAAGATTGGTAATGCTTCCTGAGCATTTTTTAGTTCATTACCCTGGACTAAAAAAGAAATATTATGTACCCCACCGCAAAGAGAGGCCAAGTGTCAGCCACATTACTTCCCTTTTCACTTTTTTTTAAGAGGGCTGTTCATTTACTTTCAGCTGATTGACATACCGTAAGCTGGAATGACCAGAGATATTTTTGAAATGGTTCTTCTACATTCACCCCAATGTTTTGCTCATTCTTGGTGGAATTGCATGTTCTCTTCCACATGAGTCCCTCATTTGGAAAAGTGCAGTCCCATTTTATTTCTCTTTTTCAGATTTAGCCAGGCCCTTCAAGACATGTAATGAACGTATCCCTTTCTGAGCCTGTTAGGAGAGGGTATCGGCAGGGGAGGAAGACGTGCTGGTTGGGGCTGGATCCCTCACTCTGCTCTCTGCAGTATGGCTTTGTACTTACAGGTGCCCGATGTGACGTGCCTTCAAGTAAATGTTTGGGGCTGAGTTCTGAACAGTTTTAAACACGTCACCACCTGGACACTAATTAAGTGGCATTAATCTCACCCGTGATCTCACTTCCTAATGTCACCCAAAATACACCCCCCCCCCCCCCGCCACCGCCCAAATCTAAAAACAGCACTCATAACAAAATCCCCAAAAAGGAAACCACGAAGGCCGGCTCTGACCCCGCCTCCTCTGCGGCTCAGCTGCTAGCTTTGGACATGTTGTTAGTCGCTCCTTTTTGCATAGACAGCCTTCAGTGGGGTTGGCAGGTGACACAGAGCGTTCAGTCATTTAACAGACCGTGCCCGTCTCTCCTATCTTTCCTTAGCAGTTACCACAAGGTAAGATCATGTATTTAGTCACTTAAAAACACTTGCCAAAGACGGGAATAAAGACACAGACCTACTAGAGAATGGACTTGAGGATATGGGGAGGGGGTGGGGTGAGATGTGACAGGGTAAGAGATTGTCATGGACATATATACACTACCAAATGTAAAATAGATAGCTATTGGGAAGCAGCCGCATAGCACAGGGAGATCAGCTCGGTGCTTTGTGACCACCTAGAGGGGTGGGATGGGGAGGGTGGGAGGGAGGGAGATGCAAGAGGGAAGAGAAATGGGAACATATTGTATATGTATAACTGATTCACTTTGTTATAAAGCAGAAGCTAACACACTATTGTAAGGCAATTATACTTCAATAAAGATGTTTAAAAAAAAAAAACAAAAAAAAAAACACTTGCCAAGTGGATGATTTTTCCTCCTTTATTTCCACCTAACCATTAGAATGAATACTGGAATTTGTCTTCTCATGGTAATAGTGAATTACTGTGTCCCTACTTTTGTGTCCAACATTTATGAGAAAATGGGGCACTAACTCTCTGAAACGGCCATCCGACTCACCAGGACTCGGACCTTCTCTCTGTGGCCTGCACATCATTGCGGAGATGACTTATAACTTTCAGCTAAATCTAGTGTCTGTAACAAGTGATAAACCAGATATTTAAGTTTATTTAATCTTTTTTACAGCATACGTTTAACAGTATGTATCTGTGTTATATTAGAATGATATGCAGATACAGCCAGAGGTACTCCTGCAACTAAAAAAAAAAGAGAGAAAGAAAACAAAGCTTTTTTCTACTTTGAAAACCAGGTACTATCTTTTTTTCCTTCATCAGGGTTGATTTAGATTGCCAGAAAGCATTTCTGAGGGTATAGCAATACAATCAAGAGTTAGTCTTTTTAAAACTTAGATTTGGTTTTTAATTCTTAGCTGAAAAGTTATTCTTGAGGAGGTGTGTGCCCCACTGGTTTTCTGGGGCACATGGATATCAAACCATTTGGAAGCAATAAAAAGAAATTGGTACAAAGTGGGAAGTTATCAAAGAGAAAGAAAAGATGCGATAGTGAAGAAATTACCCATTTATTTTTTAAAAATAATCTCAAAATGATGACTGTGAGTGTAAATTCAGATATCCTAAGGAAAAAATGGAACATTGGTATGGTTACCATGTTGAAATCAGCAAATATACTTATTGTATGAAGAACAGTCCCCAAAATGGGGATGCTTAGAAGGTAAAGAAGTTGATGGAATTGGTTATTTTAAAATGTTAAGTGTTTTTTCTCTGTTAAAAAGTAATTGAAATAAAGTAACCCTTAGTGAAGAGAATGTAAACTTTAATGGAAGTTCAGCAGAATGAAACATTTAAAAAGTGAAATTTGAAGATAAGGATTTTTTATTGTGAATCCACAAGGGGGTAGTGATGTTCTATCAAAGATATTTGTGGTGGAAATGTGAGATGATCTCTTTTAACATTTTAGATTTACAGATAAAACCGGTATGTTTGCATTTTAACTTAATAAGATCTTTTAAAAATGTTTATTGGCAAAATTGTTTACTGCTTAAATTAAAAAAAAAAAATCCATTTTGGGTGAATGGCTATTTTAAGCCACGTGAACGGTAAAGAAGAGAAAATGTCCCTGTAGTTTTGTGCTCTGGAGAGGTGATCGAGGCTCTGAGGGTCACTTATTTTCTAAGACTGTAATAATCTTAAATTTCCTGGGAAACATTAGGAATCTAGGAATCAGTTACTTAAGTGTCCTGAATAATAGGATTTCAGTAAATTGTGTCTAAACTTCATAGAAGTTTGTATTACTAGTTGTATTTTAAGTTCTGTCAAGAGATGAAAAATGTGAACAGTCCACATACTAGCTGTTCTTAATAGTTCTAAGTAAATCAAATTTTTATAATCTCTTTTTTTATTAGTTTATATTACATCATTAGATAAAAGCATTTTTTTCCCCTCACATAAAAATTCCAGTAGCTTGCCTGAGGTCACTGAGTCCCACCCTGTTATATTCAGAATTGTTTAAAAATTAGGCATAGTTTGGCAATGCCAGATAGTTTTTAGTGAAGAGCTAAAACTATGTTGTGTGCTCTTTTTTGAACGTGATGGCACACGGCGGGAGGAAGATTTAAGATGCGAATGAGACTTTGTTCTTATTTAGAGACATAGCTAACCATACTTTAAAAAAAATAGTAATTTTAACAATAATATGAAATATTTCCATGGTTTAGAAGTTATGATTGTTCATGGCATATACACTGTGTATTTTTCATATTTGGCCTAGGGAAAAGGTTGTTAATGTGGTTCTTCCTCTTTCTCTCTCTTCTCTCCCCTTTTTTCCCCTTCCCTTGTTTTGAGCAAGGGCTTTTTCTATCTTATACCCTTTATTAAATGACTAGTGGTTTAACATCCCCAAAGATGCACTGTTTCTTCACAGACTACCCTGAGCTCTGCTGGGAGCTGAGCTATGACGTCAGCGTTTTCATTCATGAGTTTGGTTCTTCCAAATCTCTTCTCTTGTTCTGTGTTCCCAAGCTGACTTCTGGCACATGGACAAATCAGTTTACCATCAGCCCATAAATCAGTGATAAAAGGTAAAACAAAAGATAAGATACTGGAGTTGTTTCAACAGAGCTGGAGTTGCTCATGCTGATTTGCATCAGTGTAGCTTGGACAAGGTTTCTGGCGAAACAGATTGAATCCTAAAAACAGTCAGTTTAATTATCTCATGATTTTGTGGATTGAGCTGTGTTGTGAACATATTGACACTACATTTTTGTTCTCCCATGAAGTTCAGGGTGCTGTGCTGTAGCTCCTTTATTATAAAGTAGCATTTCTGTTGTAATTTGGCTAAATCAGAGGATTCTACTTTATTTCAGAGAGGTTAGGCCTGCAGATTAAATTATATTCTATGCAAATTACTTTTGGAATACATTTGGATTTTTTTTGAGGGGGGAGGGATTCTCTTGCTCTTGAAATATTTTAAATAACTATTGTTTGATACTTAGAGTTTCAGTATGTTGTGATTATAATTATGTAACTGGCATGGCAGCTCTTGTGTCGGAGTTGGGTTTTATCTTCTTAGATCATATTCTCCTGTAGCTGTTGACTCTAGCTTCTCCTCCAGGGAGGTCACTGCTTGTAATTTAGTGCTGCGTGAGAGCAGTTCTTTAAGAAATCTTGTTTGGAGTTTGCCTCTGCAGGGCCGCATTGGAGGCTGAGCCTCTGGCGTCTGGCATTTTTCGGGCCTCCTGTAGTTGATGAATGGTGAGCTTTAAAAAAAAGTTCATTTTCTCTGGTTTCTTGGGGGTTTGTTGACTTTCCAGTTATTTAATTGCCAAGAAACATCTAGAAGTAAAATGTGTTATATTTAAAAATCATTTTGGCTCAGTTACAGTTTATGGTTAGAGATGATTCGAATTGCAACCATTTTGATTGATACCCAGTGTTACTCCTGAGATGACTTTTTAAACCTCCTGACAACTCAGAGATATTGTCTTCTCCCAGCCTTAAATGAAATGAGAGCTTGGTGTTCCTTTAGGTTGAGCCAGGTTTTCTGGTGGGGAACAGAGATTTGTGGTCTGTTATTTAGCTTTCTCCTTTAAGTAGATGCTCTGAGAAAAAAAATGAGAGCAAGTAGACATGCATAAGCATTTGAAGCTGACTTAAATGACATTTATTATTTTCTCTAAGAACTAAATCATTTTAAAATTATTTAAATACAATCTCCAGGAAGGAATCTAATTGTAAATACTATCGAAGAAAGGAATATTTAATGGTAGAGGGTTTCCGTAAACACTCAGTCATTTTCAAAACGGTGTTCTACTGTGTACTGCTGTAGGATTTATGAAAAGTTATAGGTTTTGATATCAGATTTCAAAATGTTGGGCAGCCTAGCTGTAGTGCCAGCAATATCATTTTTGTCTTACCCTGAACCAAACAGTGCTAGGTGAGTCCTCTGGCCACAAAGGCTTAGGTTTCCTGTATGGCTTTGAGAACAAGTCCACTGTGGTTCCCAGCTTGTACTCTTCTCTTTCAGTAGCCAGGAGCACTGGCGAACGGGAGCAAGGACCCCAGCTAGAGGTGTATTTTCTGCAGTGCTTGCTGCCACTTCTGCAGGCCGGATGCTAGAAGCCTCTCTCCCTGGCCTCTGCAGCCTTCTCTTCCTTACCAGATCCTACTTCGTCACTCTTGATTCTGGCTCAGCATCTCATCTTGCTTTTCCTAGGCTTCTGCTCTCGTATAATGAGTTAGTCGGTCATAATTTTACGGGGATTCACGTGTTGGGTAGAGAGTAGTCCTAGTGACAGCCTCTAAAGTTCCTTCCCAATCTGACTTATGATGCTAAGAAAATGAAGTTGCATGTGTGGGATTTCACTTCATGACTTGCTGTGCTGGTGTGCAGCTGTCTTATTCTGTGTAACTCTCTCTTTCCCTTTTGAGGTACTTGCTCCAGGTCAGGCCGTCTGTGTACGAGGAATTTGAACTATAGTCACCGAGGTGCCTCCTTTCTGGTATACAGAGAGGGCTTAATTTTTTAGGTCTAACATGTTGTGAGTTAAAAATTGCAAAAGAAATTGTTAAAGATGCACAGCACAAAAATGTTCATTCTGCTTAGTTATTCCCTATGACACATTTCAGGTCTTTATTCTAATATGGATGAGAGTTTATAGTGTTGGAAAAACAGACTTAAATAATACACGATTACAGATGCAAAAGTGTCTGCTAACCTCAGACATTTTATGTTTAAGGTAGTATTATGTACATTCATTTAGCTTTATTTCCTGGAGTTGATTAATATAACTGTTATTAGGATGTATTGATTGCTAGACTCTTCCTACTAAGAAACTCTTGTGGATTGGGGAGTTCCGGTGAGTCCACTGTGATTGATCATATAGCATCTTCACTTGGGCGTACTCCCTGGGCTGCTCCAGGCCTGGCGTTTGGAGATACCTTGAATATAATTTAGTTTTTGAAAGTTTCTTTCATATTTAAAGATACTGAGGGGCAAGTTAAAGTTCCCGGTGTTCTCGGCAACATTCTCTGCCTTATCCTTTCTGTCTCTGCCATTATGAAATGTGCTGGCTGAATCATTTGCTTTGACAAAGCTTCTGATGGAGGTCTCTTATTTAATTTTATCGGTAACACGCTGTTGTGCTTACAAAGAGAGCTGTAACAAGCGGAAGGTGGCGAGTGGGTACTCAACATTTTTGAAGTACTTGTTTTTCTTCCTAGGGGTCCTCCAGAAATTGATCATGGATTACTTGACCAAGTTCAAGGCCCAGAGATTTATTCCAGGCACTCTGGGAGGCGAGGACCATCAGTCTTTCTCCACTGAATCTGATTATTCTACAGATGACCCATTGCTGCCCGTATGGGTGTCTTCTGATGCAAATCAGGTGATAGTGGCAGCCTTTCTAACTGGGCTGGATCTCCTTGACAGCCGGTGTGTGTCCTCTGCCGGTATTTTTAGGCTCCAGCCTCCGTGGCCGGGGCCGAAGGAACCGAGGACGGACTTAGCCGCCCTGGGGCTGCTCCAGGTGGTTGCGGGTGTTCTCTGCCGTCTCCCCTCCAGCGCCTTCGGCACCGCCTTGTCGCTTGATGACAGAGCCTAGACGGAAATCCCTGTTTAATACAAAAGAATGAAAAAGTCATGGCTTTCAGAGCACTTTTAAAGATAAACAGTGGTGAGTGGGGATGGTGCACAACGGCGTGAATGTACTTAATGCCACTGAATTGTACACTCAGAAAGGGTTAAAGTGGTACATTTTAGGTTATGTGTATTTTTCCACAATTAAAAAAAAACCCCAAATGGATTTAAAACCCAATGAGAAAAGATGAGAAAAGTAGCTATAAGGAGCTAAAAGTAAATGTGTGGCAATATTTTCATTACACTAAGTTGGCAGGTTGTGCCTTAAATAAAGCATCAAAATCCCCCCCCACCCCCCGCCTACCCCTGCATGCGTGCGTGCACACACACACACACACACACACTAAACGAACATCAGATGGCTCTGAGGTTCATTTATATAGAAAGTGGACACTAGGACACTTGATGTCAGGGAGGGGAAGCAGGCCCTCCTTTAGTTGGAGCCGTTTTTCTTGCAGGGGACACAAGCCACTTAGGTTAAGTGAAGGTGGTTTTTGTGTAAGAAGAGCAGAGGCCATCTCAGCCTCCCAGGACGGAGACTGCAGTGAACTGGACAGTCTGGGAGCTGCACCCGGAGAGCCTGGAGTGGCCTTTTCCTCTGGAGCCCCTGGGGCTGAGTGGGGGTCATGGCTCTGCCAGCTCCCCTCTCTGCCGCTCCCCGTTTCTCCTTGCAGACAGGGCTTCTCACTCGCACGCAGCCTCCTTGCCGCACCGTAGTTTGCACGCAGTGGGCAGGGGTCCCGGTCATGCTTCTGCGCATCCTGACTCTGGTTCCAGGGCTCACCGTCATCTGACTCCAGTCTCTATGGCGTGTGTTTAAAATACTCCAGATGGAGGGTTGGACTGACTCCTCTCAGCCACTTGCTTTGTTTCCAAGGCTGGGCGTTCACCCAGGTCCGGTGCACGCTGAGAGAGGGCTGGTTAGGGTTGCTGGCCTGCTGATCACCTAGAGGGGCTTAAGGTGAAGGATTGTGGGAGAAGGGACTGTAGCAGCGGGTCCTGACGCCTTGACCTCTGTCTCCATCAAACAGTGTAAGAGAAAGAATATTGACTCCAAAATGGATTTCTCATGTCCCCTCGCTATAGCGAGTAAACTTTTTGCAGAGAAAATGTTCCCTGTGGCTACAGCTATGAGGCGGGGCATCCTCAGCCAGCCAGCCCACTTGTGTGTGCAGCAAGTCAGCAGTGGGTGTAGCAGCTGTCCCAGGGCTCGTGCTTGGAGTGGTGGTGAAGCAGCCGGGACATGTGGGAACCTGGTGGTCTGGCAGCCATTGCCCTGGTGGTTCTCAGGGAGGACCAGGCAGTTTGAGGGAGGCCAGTGTCTTCTGAGGTGTCCCACGGTTGAGATGCTTGGGACCACTAAACCTGGTTTAGTGCCTTTCCCCTTCTTGTGGACCACTAAACCTGGACGGTTGGAGACGTTGCCTCTGAAGAGGGGGTCTGGAACAGCCTCTGTCTTAAGCACATGCGGCTACCTGTATGCATACTTGTTTGGCTTTTCCTTCGTATCCTTCCTGCATCTAATCTCAGGTTTTTCTTGACTTCTCATGGTAGGAGGAGGAAGTAAAATCATAGTAAACAGGTAGAAAGAAGGCTGAAGGCAGTGGTTTGGAGGTCTATGTCAAAGGGCTAGCAGCCAGCACACCACTGAAGCCTGTGAATGTACAGCTGCTCAGTAACTGATGTTTCATAGTGATGACCTTGAGTGTGTTCACAGAAGCAATGCTAAGTGTGCTCTGCTTAACAAAAGAGGAAAGTATATAATGTTTTAAAGATACATAAAGGGATTTGATTCCTTTTTGATAACAGCTGTATTGAGGTATAATTCATATAACATAAAATTCACCCTTTTAAAATATACAATTAAGTGGTTTTTAGTATATTTACACAGTTGTGTAACTATCACCACTATCTAATTCTAGAACATCTTCATCACGCCAAAAAGAAACCTCTGCCCGTGAGTAGGCACTCTGCTTTCCTCCCTCTCCTCTGCTCTAGGCAATTAGAAATCCACTCTCTGTCTTTATGGATTTGCCAATTCTGGACATTTCATATAGATGGAATCCTACAATATGTGGCCTTTTGTGACTGGCTTCTTTCCCTTAGCATAGTGTTTTCATCCACGTTATACTATATATCAGAACTTCGTTTCTTTTTTTTTTTTTTTTTTTTTAAACATTTTAAATTTTATTTATTTATTTATTTATTTTTGGCTCTGTTGGGTCTTTGTTTCTGTGCGAGGGCTTTCTCTGGTTGCGGCAAACGACACTCTTCATCGCGGTGCGCGGGCCTCTCACTATCGCGGCCTCTCTCGTTGCGGAGCACAGGCTCCAGACGCGCAGGCTCAGTAGTTGTGGCGCACGGGTCTAGTTGCTCCGCGGCATGTGGGATCTTCCCAAACCAGGGCTTGAACCTATGTCCCCTGCATTGGCAGGCAGATTCTCAACCACTGCGCCACCAGGGAAGCCCAGAACTTCGTTTCTTTATGGTGGAATAATACTCTATTATATAGATATACCACATTTTATTTATCTATTCACCAGTTGGTGGACATTTGAGTTATTTCCACTTTTTGGCTACTATGAATAATGCTGCTATGAACATTTGTGTACATGTTTTTGCATGGACATGTGTTTTCAGTTCTCTCCGGTGTACACCTAGGAGTGGAATTGCTAGGTCATATGGTAACTCTGTGATTAACTTTTGAGGAACTGCCGGACTGCTTTCTAAAGTGGCTGCATCATATTACATTCCCGCCAGTGATGTTTGAAGGTTCCAATTTCTCCGCATCCTTGCTGGCACTTGTTGTTATCTGTCTTTTTGATTACAGCCATTCTAGTGGCTGTGAAGTGGTATCTTATTGTGGTTTTGATTTGCGTTTTCTAAAGGCTAATGATGTTGAGCATCTCTTCTTGTGCTTATTGGCCATTTGTGTGTCTCCTTTGAAGGAATGTGTATTCAAGGCCTTGGCCCATTTTTTAAACGGAGTTGTTTGGTTTTTGCTTTTGAGTTGTAGGCATTTTTGATATATTCTGGATATCAATCCCTTATCAGATGTATGATTTGCACATATTTTCTCCCATTCTGTGGATTGTCTTTTCACTTTCTTGCTGGTTTCCTTTGAAGCACAAAAGTTTTAAATTTTGATTGAGTTCAGTTTATCTGGTTTTTCTTCTGTTGCTTATGCTTTTGCTGTCATAATTAAGAAATCATTGCCTAATCCAAGGTCATGAAGATTTACACCTATGTTTTCTTGTCAGAGTTTAATAGTTTTAGCTTTTACATTTAGGCCTCTGATTCATTTTGGGTTTTTGTATGTTGTGAGGTAGGTGGGCTTCCAGCTTCATCCTTTTTTGCATGTGGATATCCAGTTGTCCCAGTACCATTTGTTGAAAAGACCATTCTTTTCCCATTGAAGTATCTTGGCACCCTAGCCAAAAATCAGTTGGCCATAAGTGTGTGGGCTTGGTTTTAGAGTCTCATTTCTAATCCATTGATCTGTATGTCTGTCCTTATGCCAGTACCACACTGTCTTGATTACTGTAGCTTTGTAGTTAATTTTTTAAAAAAAATTAATTAATTAATTTATTTTTGGCTGTGTTGGGTCTTCGTTTCTGTGCGAGGGCTTTCTCCAGTTGCGGCGAGCGGGGGCCACTCCTCATCGCGGTGCGTGGGCCTCTCACTGTTGCGGGCTCTCCCGTTGCGGAGCACAGGCTCCAGACGCGCAGGCTCAGTAGTTGTGGCTCACGGGCCTAGCTGCTCCGCTGCATGTGGGATCCTCCCAGACCAGGGCTCGAACCCGTGTGCCCTGCATTGGCAGGCGGATTCCCAACCACTGCGCCACCAGGGAAGCCCCCTGTAGTTAATTTTTGAAATTGGGAAGTGTCTGTCCCCCAACTGTTCTTCTTTTTCAAGATTGTTCTGAATATTCTGGGTTCCTTGATTTTCCATATAATATCCAGATCAGCTTGTCAATTTCTACAAAAAAGGCTGTTTTGATATTGATAGGAATTATATATTAAATGGGTGGATCAATCTGGGGAGTTTAAATCCTTTTTATGGATCTGCTGTTTGGGAACTAGTCCTGCCTAACTCAAGCACCCAAGCATCTTGCCTTAAAAAAATTGTTGTTTAAAGTTATTAATATAGTAGGCTGTGTTGTGGAAAAACCTAATTCCCTGTGAGGCTGGAATTGGACTTTTCAGGTTCCAAGAGAGCAAATAGTTACTCATATAGCCTGTATAGGTCGGCTTCTTGTGTGTGTGTTCTTTTGATGTGAAAGTTTGCTGATGCCTTGCGTGTTTAGAAAAAATGTGGTCTTCTGGTTAACACTCATTCTGATTAATAGAGAATTAACAGATTCCATTCATGAATATTTAATTATAAAAGAGTTAGAATATATTACAATAATGTGACATTAAATTTTATGTAATTGTCATTATTATTATTATTGGAGGTGTCAGAAATTATTTTAGGATCTTGTAGTCCTGTGGAGGCCATGTGACTATCAGTTACTGTTATACTCTTAAGGCAGTTCACTTACTCAACGCTTAATAATAAAGTGCCAGGCCCAGAGAAGGACAGTCATGGTCCTTGTCCTCATGCAGCTGACAGGGAAACCAGCGTTAATCAAGGTGCCATGTGTGATTACAACTGATACACTGCCCTTGCCTTCCTAGTGCTGTTATCATGTCCATGCTATGCAGGCGAGTGTAGTGCATCAGAAAGGGATTTGCTCATCTGAAAGCTTGGAGGAGCGTTCTTGAGCTGAACTCTGAAGGAAAATGGGAATTAATTGAGGGAAGAGTGAAGGAAGGAAGTTTTAGGTAATCGGATGGCTGGTTAGGGAGATACATGGGGATACTGTGGTTATATCTGGCTGTTTGTAGCTTTTGAGGAGAGTCCCTGAAGCCTTGACTCTGGTCTTTACCCCTTAAGTGCCTTGTGACTTTGAGCAAGTAACAACCTTTCTGAGCTTATCTACTTACTGTTTTTTAATCTAATGAGGCAGTGTGTAGCCATTTTTATTTAGAGATACTCATTGAAAACATACAGAAATCTAGGCTTTTGATTGATTGTATTTATATAATTCAAAAATAATTATTTTTTCATGACCCTCTTTGGTTGTTTACTTAGAAGTGCAATGCTGATAAATTGAATATTTTTCTGAACATTTGCCCTAGTCTCGGAAATTAGGATTCACTTCTGTTCATAATACTCCAGAAGCTTCCAGCCCGCAGGGGAGCAGATATGGATGTAACTGAGTCAAGGCAGGTCATAATGAATGGTGTAATCATGCGCTGGAAGGAACTGGGAAGACTTCTGGAAGGAGGTAGAATTTGACCTGTCATTATTGACAGGCAAACATGATGGTTTGACGAGAAATTCCAAGTGGAGGAAATGGAGCAAAGGCACAGAGCCAGGAGTACCAGGGAGGCTGGGGTTCCTGGTGCATGTGGGTAGATGATCCTGGCAAAGTAGGTAGGGGTCGGGTTGTAGGGGCTTGGAAAGTCAGACTGAGGAGCCTGGCGTTTATTCTCTCTGCTTTGGGAGAGGCTTTTAGGGTTTTTGTTTGTTTGTTTGTTTGTTTTTTTAGCGGAGGAGTGGGATTGATTGGTTAGTCAGTTCTCCTTGAAGGTGCTAATAAGGACCACCTGCTTCCTGCTCCAGCGTCCTCTCCACTCTCCAGCTGTGGTAAATTTTTTTAGATTCTGGTTGTCTCAGGGCACCATGCTTTCTCTTGGTTTTAGGCCTTGCGCATTGTCATCGCCTTGGTTTAGAAGGGGCACTTTCCTCTAAAACAAATACACACATACTTACACATATGCTCTGTTTTGCTGCCTCTCCTCGTCCTCTGGGTTTCTGCTTAAATAACACTTTTCGGAGTAAGCCTTCCTGACCTTGCCTCTTTTCAGATTGGGTTGTGTGCCCTTCCCTGGTGTACCCATAGTACTTTATGGTTTTCCTGGTCCTAGCTCTTTCACTTGTGTTGAACTTGCTTGTTTACTTCTCTTTCTCCTTCAGTTAGATTTACACCTTTAGTGGTCAGAGGCTTGAATACCTGGCACCTGGGGTGGGCTTAGTAAATGTTTGTTGGTTGAATGAATGAATGAATGAGCAAAGAGGAAGGACTGGAGTTGGGAGACAGTAGCTCCTGGCAGGAATGTCTGTAGCAGTGGGTTGCAAAAAGGAGCTGGTGCGACTGAGCTGTATGTGTATGTGTGAGAGAGGTACAGTTTTGTGCCTGACTGACCGTGGGCCTTGAGGGATGAGAAGAGTTGGGGGTGACTTTAGCTTGCGAACCTCAACAGCTGGTGTTAGTGAGGCCGTTAACTGAAGGAGGGAGGAATAAGGAGGGATATGTTTTGGGGAGACTGGATGCAAATGTTATCGGTTCTGTTTTAGGTGTAATTGGGGTAGCGTTAGCATGTATGCGTACAATATGACATTGGGAATGTGGATCAGAGATGAGGGAGTCATTCATATCACCCTGTTTTTTCTCTTCATTGAACTTTCAGAGGGCAAGGGAGCCCTGGTGATGGAGTCCATAGAGGTCAGCCTCCCTGGCACAGGGCAGGGTGGAGAAGGGTGGTGAGTAGACCTGGAGGGGCAAATAGAGCCTCTGGCAGAGTATGTAAGTTTCATGAACGTAGAACCTTGATTGTCTTGCTTGTTGCTATTATACAGCTCTGTGCCCAGAACAGTGCCTGTTGGTTGAAAGAATGAATCAGTTCAGATGAATTAGGAGTAGAATTCATAGTAGTGGATGAAATTGTCATGGGAGAAGAGAAGGGACTTGTGGGCAGAAATGTGGTGAATGCTTCCATTTAAGTGTCACCAGAGAGGAGAGGACCAGAGGAGACTGAGGAAGAATGGTCAGAGAGGTGATAGAACAAGAAGAACATAAAGTCAGGGACGCTTAAGTGCAAAGGGTTGTAAGGAGGTTATCAGTTGTAATGCCGAGAGGTTGAGTAGAATGAAGACTAAGAAAAAGGTACTGATTTTGTCAATTTGATAGTGAGTTGAGAGGATGAGAAAGAGGTAGTGAGAGAGTAGACAATTCTTTCAAGGGTTTTGGTGGTAAATGCAGAGTGCTGGTAAAATGATAGTGAAATGATTGATCAAGTCCAAGGTGAGAAAAGAACTCACTGGGCCCTGATCAGTGTATTAGTTATCTTTGCCGCTGTAACAAATTACCACAAACTAGGACTGTGGATCAAGAGAGCCCTTCTCAACAGTGGAGTGTGTGAGCTTTTGCACGTGGACAGATGTCTTTGGCCTCCGAGAGTGTCTTGGCGTTCTTCCTCGTTCTGGCTGCATTTGGATTAGGTGAGGCCCCACGCGGCCAGGCTCCACTCAAGGGGACGCCTCATTGCTCTGCTGTGAGACACAGTGTCCTCCTCCCTTTCGGTTTTTTTTTTTTTTTTTTAAATTTTTATTTATTTATTTATTTTTGGCTACGTTGGGTCCTCGTTGCTGCGCGTGGGCTTTCTCTAGTTGCGGCAAGCGGGGGCTACTTTTCGTTGCTGTGCGCAGGCTTCTCATTGCGGTGGCTTCTCTTGTTGCGGAGCATGGGCTCTAGGCGTGCAGGCTTCAGTAGTTCTGGCTCGTGGGCTCAGTAGTTGTGGCTCGCAGGCTATAGAGCGCAGGCTCAGTAGTTGTGGCGCACGGGCTTCAGTAGTTGGGGCTCGCGGGCTCCAGAGCGCAGGCTCAGTAGTTGTGGCGCATGGGCTTAGCTGCTCCGTGGCATGTGGAATCTTCCCAGATCAGAGCTCAAACCCGTGTCCCCTGCATTGACAGGCAGATTCTTAACCACAGCGCCACCAGGGAAGTCCCCACCCCTTTGGTTTTGATGAGGTTTTAGTTTTGGGGCCATAGCAAGTAGTGATAGGTGATGGGTGGTCTGTGGTTCATGGACTAAAAAATGTTTGAGAAGCACGGAAAATCTTTCTACCAGATCAACATCCAGACTTGTGTGTGTGTAGCTGTTGTGTTGCTGGCCTTTCCTTTAAGATGTTGAACTCCCAGCTTGGATTACTAGGTATTCTTCCATGTTCCTCGTGTGCTTTGGCTTTTCTGTCAGAGCAACTTGTGAACTTTTTCTGCCCCAACTTTTGCGTTGCTTCTTTGTGGAGAAGCGTTATTGCATTATTAGGGAGAGAGCCTGTGTTCTGTGGGAACAGCCCCGGAGTTGTGTAGGGAGACCTGCTCCTGGTTCTTGCTCTGTCCCCTCCCAGCCTGTGGCCCTTGGCAAGTGTCTCTGCCTGTGCCTTGGTGCCTTTTCTAGAACAGACATCATGTCTGCTCTGCTGCCTTCTGGGGCCAGAATAAGATTTTAAATGTGAAAATGCTTGTTATATGTACATAATATCAAATGGAATGCCTAGCTTGTTGGGTTGATATTTTATATCTCTCTTTGAGTAGTTAAAAAAGTTATCAGTATTAGTAATGATAAGTGCTGAGACAGTGTAATTTTAAATTTCATATAGTGTTTTTTTTTCTGAATATGTTCTACTAGAATCTATTTATACAAGTGAGGACATTTAATAAGTGCTCTTTGATTATTTTCAGAGTATTGAGTATACTGGCTTCCTAGCCAAATTAAGTTTATAAAAATTCTAATGATATTGCGATTCATACCTAGAAAGAATTTTTTTTTTTTCATTCTGAAATCAGTTTAAATATGCTTTACATGAATCTCTGGTAATAGTGAATCAATTAATGTGATTTCTCAGGTCATAAATCAGGCTTGATATATTGTAGTATTAGTTCCTGTATTAGCGTCTTAGCCCTTCAACTGTTTTGTGGTTTGTTTTAGCAACTTGTTTGCTTTTGAACTCAATTCTAGGTGTTGAACTCAGTTTGAGAGCCTAAAATGGTTTGTGCCCCAATTACCTTAGAGGTTACTGCTTCACTTTCTTACTGCGCTGGCCCCAGTAGTAGGAAGTCAGCCACCTAGCAGACGTTTTCCTTTTAACTTGAGTACACACTTTAATTTTGTCTCTATCCCATAGGAGTATTGGTAGGGTTATTATAGTAGCACTTACGATATATTTTGAACTTCTTGAAAAGAGGTAATACATGAGCACAAAATGTTTTTGTACTATATACCATGTAATTTTTTCCCCCACTAACCTTTTGTGGTTTGTGTTTGGGGTGCATGTTGGCTTTCTAGTCTCAGAGGTCATTAGCCCGGTTTTATGGAGGCCTCCAGAGCCTGGTCTCTGACAGACCCTGTGTTCCTCTTTGTTGAGCAGGCCTGTGCTCTCAATGGTAGCATTGGCTCTGTTGTTGTCCGTGAACATGGTAGAGTATTTTCACCCCCTTAGTTCTTCTTACTGGGTCGAAAGTAGCTTTTGTCTCACTGCTTGATTGTTCAGGTTCCAGAAGACAGGTGGCAACTTAGGGTGGCCTTAGGAGAGGGAGACAGAGGTTCTTAAAAAGACTGATGGTCTTCAGTAAATCCTACCACCACCAGGGCAAGAGATGGGACCATTCTTTTCCCTTTCCATGAACTTCTGGGAATGCCATTCGTCCATGAATTCAACGAATATTTGCGCTTCTATTATGTGCCAGACATTAAGTACCAAAAAAGCCAGACATCCCTTCAAGGATGCCCTGGATGTCGTCTTATTTTGAATATGTTAGAAAAATATTTATCGGAGTAGAAAAACTGCTAGATCGGGTTTAGATGCTGAATGGCCTTAGGGATTAAAGGTGGAGGTTGTAGGTTTAGAAGGTATTTCTGAAAGGACTGACTCTTCTATAATTAAAAAAAAACCAAACAGTTACAAATGGCATTGTGGCAGAGACTGCTAGCTGATTGTGAAACCTATCTCCTCTTCCTGGGCAGGTAGCCAGACTGCATTTCCCAACCTCCCTTGCAATTAGGTGTGGCTTTGTGGCCATATCCTAGCCAATGGCGTGAGAGCTGAGAAGTGTGCCACTTCCAGGCCTGGCCCGTAGCACCGTCCGGCTCGGTTATCCGTGTCCTTTCCCTCTGCTGGCTGATGCAGAAGAGCCCAGTGACGTAGGAAGGCTCCTGCCATGAGATGGAAGGAGATGTGGGGCCCGAGCCGCTGCTTGGAGGAGAGCTGCCTCCTGATCTACTGTTTTGGACTTTACACGAGCAAGAAGTAAATATTTATGGTGTCTGAGCCATGGCACAGTTTGTTCTAAGAGTTAGCCGGCCTAACGAGGCACGGTGCCTAGAATGCTCGGCAGAGCTGGTGGGCTTAGTAGTAAAGGAGCCGGGAATTTCGGACTCTGCCTTGATGGTGATTGTCTGCATGTCATGCTATATGTAATGGTCAGTGAATTTCAAGGCTCCATTTAAAACTGTGTGACAAAAATCTTCTTAATGTATCACTTCTAATTGATATAACTGGTTTATTGCATTCCATGGGGCATCTCTCTGCCTTTGTTTTAATAAGCTATGTGGGTCCTCAGGTAGCTTTAAAGGGACTCTATGGAGACTTAAACATTGTCAGTCCTTATTTCAAAGAACTGTAAATATAGTTTTCATCATGCAGCTTCTCTGTCCAAAAGCCAGTAATCACTTCTCATTATATAGCATTTTGTTTCATTTATTCCATCATCCAAAACTATATATATATATATATATTTTTTTTTTTAGTATATAAAACGAATGTGGCTATGTGTAACCCTCTGACCTAGGGTTCTCTGAAGGGAAGCAAAAATGGATAAAACATATTCCATGCCTCCAAGGAGTTTGTGCTGGTACACAGATAGTTACTAGGTTTCCATACTGCTCTCATCTCCTCACTTCAGGCTTTACTAAATCATGTATTATTTCTTCATTACATTTTTTTTCTTTTTTTTTTAGTATTGTCTCCAATTAGATACACCTTTTGAAGGCAGGGAATACTTTAAAGAGCTTCTGTGTCCTCTCTTGGGCACTTCTAGCAGACCCTGGACACTGTACTTAATTGAGTAACCATCCTTGTAGTTTCTCTTGCTTTTCTTGCTTGGATATTCTGGTATAGTTTTGTATTATAGTTTGTGTTAACAGACAAAAGTACTTTCTCAGTCTATTAGGAATCCATGGAATTGTGCAGTCAGGAGTGTTGGGACTGGATCTTTTAGATCATCTAGTTTCTGATAGTCTAGGTGGGGCCATGAATCATGGGGGTGTCTCAGAGGCACAGGCTCAGGCACCACTCAGACCTGTGAGTCAGAACCTGCAAGAGCCTCAGATGACCCACATGTGCATTAAAGTTGGGGATGCGCTGCTCAAGGTCAACCTGTGATTTTATTCTTGAGAAAACTGGCAAAGTCAGAGAGTTAGCAGAGTCATACAGCTGTTTGTTTCAGTGGCTCCCATCCTTGGATACACCTTGGGATCACTTGGGAACCTTTAAAAAATACCGATGCCTGGGTTCCACCTCCATACATTCTGGCTGAAGTGGTCAGGATTGCAGCCCGGGCATCAGAATTTTAAAAATCTCCCTAGATGACTGAAGGGCAGCCACGCTGAGAGCCGCTCAACCTAGTTAACGAGAGAATCCGGGTTTCCTGATGCTCTAATCAGGTAGTCCCTTTGCTCCACACATGGATGTGCTTTCAGAAACAGAGCTCTCCCTACCTGATTTTTCATCATAGAGCGTCACTCCGTTTTATTTCCTTCACAGCGTTTATCCCACTTACCACCTGCCTCCCCCACTGGCATGTACCCCATGAGTGTGGGACCTTTGTTGGTCTTGTTCACTGCTGGGTCCCAGCTCCTAGGACGGTGTCTGGCACACGTGAGGTGCTCCTTTCATGTGTGTAGAACACATGGAAGGAGTTATGATAAAGATGGAGGCTTCCGGCAGGAGGGAAATACAGGCTATTCAGACAGCACCAGTTGGGCTGCTCGCCTCAGTCAGCGAGAGGCTCCCGAGGGAAGAGAGGTCGGAGTCAGACTTGAGAGCCAGCCAGGGAGGGCAGCATGAAGACTGGAATCCAGAGCTGGCATTAGAGCTTGTACTTTTCCCACTCCGCCCTTGTCTGTGCACAGAGAGCTCAGCTGTCTGCCCCGGCCTTGTCAGCAGGCAGTGGTGGGCCTGGCTCAGGACCCCGTGGCTCCAGATCCTCAGACCGGTGCACCTCTCTGCACTCCAGGGCCAGTCTGGCTTTCAGAGACAGGTCTCAGGGGCCCTGTGAAAGGACCTAGCTCAGAGGCTGGCCCCTGGGTACTTCATACAAGGTAGCCATTGCTTATGTGAGTTTGCTTGTTTTGCCTTATTTGCTTTGAGAACATTGTGTTTTTTAGGGTGGGATGTCATTTGATTTCACTCTCAAGTTATGTGAGTGAGTTTCTTTCCTGCTTAAATGAACTATTAAGACTTCACTTATTATGCTAGTGCTATTGAGAAATCATGGTTGGTTGTTCGTGATATCTCTGTTACATATGTTGTTTTTAGCGTTTAATTCTTTCGATTTGTTATATGATATGTTTTACCACTAAATTACCTGTCATCAAACTTTGAAGTCAGGTGTAAAAGTTCTTTTTATGAAGTCATTCACTAATGTGTTCCACTGTACATTAGTGGTTTTTAAAACTTTTGAGAAGACCATTGCGAGATGTCTTGATCAGTGGTAAACCTAAGCTATCTTGTTTTTTGGTAATAGGAAGCCAGAAAATGTTAAGTCTTGAACGTAAAACATTCCTTTTAACCGTAAAACACCGTAAAATTTCACTTTTCAATTTGGAAACCACATTAAGATGGGATGTTGCATTACTGTGCTGAGAAGGCTGTTGCTGGCGACTCTCAAAGATGTTGCCTGAAGTCTAGAATCCCACATTCGGTCAGGGGGAGAGACTAATGTTGAATTTTCCAAAGGAACATGAAAGCTGAGGTCAGTCCATAGTTCACGGGGAGAATCCTCAGGCCCAGATTGCTAATCAGTGGTTACCACTATTGATTAAATCAAGCAGAAGAAGGACAGTAAAAGTACTGGAACAAGAATTTTCCAGAAACAAGAAATAAATGATTAGGAGCTGATGGTTATCCTGGTAGCTAGGAATCACATTGTGGAGAAAGACTTGTTCTGTGGTGAAGCACTCACTTCCCGTGGCACTAAGGGAGAGGATAGTCAGAACCTCAGGGGAGTCAGCTTAGTCAGATTTCAACACTCTTTGTGGCACAAAAAGTCCAGGCAGTCATCAGTTTATTCTCAGAAAATGTTAACGTTGTTAAAGATTATCCTCGTTAACCATAGTAACAATGGCATTTTATGTTGAGTGGTACTCTTGAATCTAAAGCCCTTGTGTGTGCATTATCCCATCCAATTCTCTGTACTTTTTTGGATGAGGTAATACAGAGAGGTTAAATTACTTTCCCAAGGACAGCTAGTAAGTGAGAGAACTGAGTTTTTTATATTTTAAACATAAAATGTTGAGGGTGATTGTTGAACTGTCTTTGGTTTTCTAGGTATATAAATCTGTGGTTTATAGTGCTGGAGGAATAATCTAAAATTTTATTTAATATTGCAACTGAACAAAAAGTGACCCAGATTAATTGGCTGGCAAGACTCAGAGAAATTTTCCCCCCGTTTTTAAAAGTTACCGTGGTGTAGTTTTTTTTTTTAATTTTAATGTCTTTATTGGAGTATAACTGCTTTACAATGTTGTGTTAGTTTCTGCTGTACAACATGGTGTAGGTTTTTATATGAAAGCTTTAATTTTATCTACATGAAGCAGCCTGAGAGCAGAGACCTGGTCTTCCAACGTCTCCCTGACTCACTCCACCCACCGTGCTGTTAGTTGGCACTCATAGATCCGTTTGAATGAGTCAGGTGTGGGCCTTGCTGTTGGGAAGTGGTAATGATGTCGTTGAATGTTGACTGAGCTGCAGAATGAAATGGCATTGGTTCTTCTTAGGAACAATGTACTGTACGTACAGCACATATGCTCCCTGTTAAAAAAAACTGCACAGGTAATAGAGGTTCAGCAGCATAGATCTTTTTTTCACACACGTGTGCTTTACATTTTGAAACACTCTTAGCCTACAGAAACATCGCAGGTGTAGTGCAGAGGACTTCTTTCCCCGTGAACTATGTGAGAGAGTGAGTTGCCGGTATGTTTCATCGCCCTTGACTGTCAGAACTTTATTATGTGTTTCCTACAAACAACATTCTCCTCCATCACCACAATGCAGGAATCAAAGTCAGGAAATGAACACCCAGACTTCTCTACCGTCGAATCCTCCGAGCTCTTCCGGTGGTGCCAGTTGACCCAGTGCTGACCTTGTAGAGAAAGGCCCCGCGGGGACCCTGGGTGGCACTTGATTGTCTCCTCAGCCTCCTTTGATCCAGAACAGTTCTCAGTCCTTTCTGACTTTCATGACCTTGACGTTTGTGAAGACTATAGGCCATTTTGTGGAATGTTCCTCAATTTGGATTTGTCCGATGTTTCCTCATGATTAGATTCAGGTTTTGCATCTTTGGCAGGAATATCACAGAAGAGCCAGTATTTATCTTTTTCAAAGATTAGTTTTACATTTTATTTTCTGTTTCCTTAGAGCGTTTCCCAAAGTGTATTCTGCGGAACTAGCACCTACTGTGTTCTCAACACCGTGCCACCTATAGAAGGTAGGATTCGAAAGCTTTTGACTTACAGGAAGGGGTGGGCTTGGCAGTGAGAGTAATTCCATCCTTGTAGTGCAGGAAAGCCTGTGATGAGGAGTGAGAAGACCTGGGTTCTGCCTTTAACTTGCTGTGTGATCTTAGATGAGTTACTTAATCCATCTGGGGGTAGCAAAATAATACTCCCCTCATAAAGTTTCTGTGAGGATTAAAAAGGCAAAGGGTTTAATCATATGGAAAACTCAGAGCACTCTGCAAATGTTAGATATACTAATACAACGATTCTGTAATTCTAGTGTCAAATTCTGGGTGACTTAAGAGTAGGAGCCTTGTGGTATTGCGGGAAAAGCCAGAGGTAATGTCTGAATCCCACTTGAGCCACTTACTAGCTGTAGATCTTGGGCAAATTAATCTGAACCTCAGGTTCTTCATCTGTAAAATAGGGGTGATTATGCCCAGACGGGTTATTGTGAGGATTAAATGAAAGAGTACAATGTAAAATCCTTTCTGGATGCCTGATACAGAGTCCCACAAATGTCTGCTCCCTCATAAATAGTAGGAAATAAATGTACTTGATCACATGTAGCTCAGACTGAAGTTGAATGGGACGAAGCAGGAGAGGATGCCCCAAACCCAAATTGACGGCAATTGATCGCAAGGCTTCTGGGCCTCGCCACTTTATCTGCCCCCACCTACATGTTTTTAGATTGAAAATATAAAATTCAGGTAAATAGTGAGAAGTTTATTAAACCTGAGTTTGAGTTGACCTAGACCTGGGTCAGAGGTTTGGTAATATGATTGACAGGGAGAGGGTATCTGGCCACCTAAAAATAGAAAGGGTAAGATTTGATGATCACACGCACTCTAAGAAGAGGAAAGGGGTTGTGAAATAGCAAAACTAGTTATACTTTTCCATTAAAAAAACTTATTATTTTTTTTAACCTTTAAAAAATCTTTTGGATAATTACAACTGAGTTTAATTCATTTTGGAGAATTTCTTTCGAGAAGAATAGGAAGAAATCATACCAAGCCTTGGCACATAGTTGGTGCTTAATTAATATTTATTTTGGGTGGATAGCGATTTGAAGGTCTTAGATTAGTAATGGCAGTATTTGCTGCTGTGAGCACTGTGCTGACTTGAATTTAACAATATGCGCTTATGTTTTCCTCAATCAGTTCCTATCCTACTAATTAACTCTAAGCACATAATAATTAGAGCTAAACAGAAAATTGTAGCGCTTCCTTTTAATTTTACCACTCCAAGTTGTTGATCAAATATATTCCCAGTAAGATTTAGCAATTTGGTACACTGTTAGACCAACTTACTTTGAACAGTTTGTTCTAGAGGTTGAGAGGTTAATCATAATCAACTTGATTGAATAACAGTGTTTGTAATTATTCACAAAACCAAAATTATTGAATTTTTATTAATTATGAATCAAAATAAAATGGATACATCATTTCCCGGTTAGACTTAATACAGTTATGATTTACCTTGTAGAAGTCAACAGTGTGTTCCAAGGAAAAGGTCAAATACATTTCTTTGGATTTAAATGAAGGATTTGGTAATGTGAAATCTCAGATTTAGAAATAAAACATGAAAATAAGAATTCTGCTTTTTGCCTAATTAACTAAGTGAATGAGCATTCTCGTACATTTTAGAAAGTTTTAGTTGAGTTATACTATGCCTCTAAAGTTATTATTTGGAAAATATTTGAAGGTTGACTGGAAAAGGTGGTTCATTCTCTGGAATTAATAGCTGTCAGCCAAACAAATCATCTGTCAATTTCAAGAGCTTCATAAGTTATTTTTATTGTGAAGTAGGTTAGAAAATTATTTTGTGAAGTCATGTATCAGACACGCATATTTTGCTAGATAATGATAGTGAAGTGTTTTACTGTATTTGGTTGACACTTCCATTTGGCAGTGTCAGAGTTTAACTCTCTGGATTTAAATACTGAGATGCAGTTGAAACCACTGTATAACTTACTTTTAACATTAACTCAAGATACTGTTGGAATCCTTGTACTGAGACAAGGATTTAAAAACTGGTACATGTGTTATCTAATTATGATATCAATCATAGTTACTCCAAAAACATTAAAAAACATTTAATTAAACAATGTAATTTTATACAGTATAACCATGTGAGCAGTTGTTTTCTAATGTGAAAGCAAAGTTACTCTTTATTCCATTTTAACTAGAAAAACTGAAATTTGAAAATACGAGTTTTAACAGTTTGGCTGTTTCAATTCCTGATATTCTTTTCCCAGTATTAAAACTGCCCTCTTCATAATGCACAGTGGGAAAATTTACCCATTGTTATGTTTCTTAAAAACATCCAATTTATATACAGCATGAACCTAAAATTCTGGAAATAGCACAGTTTAAAAACTGATTAAGGGGGACCCATTGGCCTGTCATACTTCTATTCCTTTTGAACCCATGGCTGCACATCCCCATAAAGTGCTAAATTTAGAAACTTGATTGAGACAGTGCTCACACAGCTATTCTCCTTTTCCTCTTTAAAAGCCTTTGGGCCGATTCACCGCTGCCTGATTTGGTATCAGAGTGGAAGACAGAAGCCTTTTCTCTAGCAGTTAGTTGTGCTGTTGAGAAGAGTGCTCGCTCCCTCTCTTCCTCTCTCTCTCTCTCTCTCTCTCTCTCTCTCTCTCTCTCTCTCTCTCTCTCTCTCTCTCTCCTCCCTCTCCCCACCCCCACACACACCCCCACACACTCACTCATATGCTTCGTATGCCGAAGGACAGCTGGGTTCTTCAAGGAGGCTAAAAGGACAGATGATTAACATCAGGTTGTGACCACAAACATAGAAATAGAAGCTGGGGTTTCATATTCCATTCATTGTCAAAATTATACGTAAATAGTTTTTTAGGAGCTATGACTAGTCATGTACTATTCAAAGTAAGCCAATTGATTGAGCATCTAGCATAGTACTGTCTTCGCAGAAGGTACCCTGTAATTGGTAAATATCGGAATTGAGTATAGATTTTAGAATTTTTTCACCTCTACTTTGAAGATTATACACATCAGGGGAGATTTTTAAAGAGCAGAGTAAAACCATTTTAGGGAAAGAGAGAAGGGAGGTAAAGGCTCATGTGATTTGGTACTGTGCACTGTAAAGTTTTATGGCCCATGGTACCTCCCTTGGGAGGGTGAAGTGCAGGGAGCATGCATAAGCACATAAAATTACAAAGGTTTTCTAGTGTGTAATTAATACAGAACTTTCTATGAACTTGCTTTTAGTTAAACCCTTTTTTTTTTGGTTTCGTAGCAAGGTTTTTTAAAAGTTTAATTTTATTTTGCTATTAAATTAAAATTTTGGATTCTTAAAAGCAGTCAATTTTTAAGTTTTTCAAGTTTTTATACTGCTTATAGAAAGAGGATAGGCATTATAATTCAACTGGTTGTGTAGTTCATGGGCCAAAAAAGATTTAATATGCTAAAACTCTCAAGTTCTTCCCTATAGGAAGATGTAGTAAATTTTTTAGATGTTATTTCTATACCCAGTATTTCCCTGTTAAGATCTTTTCCTTGAGAAGAAATGTGTTCATCAGATGAAAAGTGTTTGGAGAAGATTTTATTATGACTGTAGAAGTATTTTTTATTCTTTTATGTTTTTCGCATGTTCAAAAAACAGTCTGTGCTAAACAAAATTGTAGTAAATGACTGGAAAAATATACTACTGTATTTCACTTTCAACATTCTTAACTAATACCTGTATGCCTATATATAAGGTTGTTTAATTGTAAGGCATTTAAAATTACTGAATGTGACAGTAAATTCTCTAGGGATCTATGCCTGGAGGAGAATTAGAGATTATCTCATTCTCCTTGATTTGGGAAAGCTGAAAATATTAAGTAACTTACCCAAGGTCACACAATTAGAAAGTAGCAGAACTGGGCAAGAATCCTGGGCTCTTGACTTGGAGTCCTTTTTTACCTTACTGATATCAGAGTAAGTTATGTCACCTGTGACTTTCTGGAGCAAATTCAGTCTTCAGTATTTTAATGTATTGCTCCTTAGTACCCAGTTATGCATTGTACCCTTTGGATGTTGGGCCTTCCATTTGGCATTAAAAAAAAATTGGAGTGGGTAATTTGAAACTTTGACCTAAATGTGTCAAACCTGGCAAGAAATTAGGAGCCGGGCAAAGGGACTTTGTTACAGGAATGAAACAAGAAATGATATGTAAATAAATAAGTGAAGGAAAAAAGGAAAAGATCTCTTTTAGAAAGTATCAGGGAGACTGATTATCAGATAGACATACCATCTAGTCTGAAAGTAAGGAGCTTTTCCCTCACTGATTTAGAAGAGTTACGTTTTGATGAAATACATTAATCGTATAGATATATATGTAAATCAGATTAATTAAAAGTGTATGTTTTTAGATTTAGGCTAGAAAGGCCAGCCTCTGTATTACCTAGGTAGCTAACTGGAGGTTTAAATTCCTTATATGTATAAGATTTGTAATTTTCTTTGGAAAGGATAAGTCTCATTTGTATTCTAGGGGATGAAGTAGTATTAGCTTATCAATAAAGTAAGCAGTCATATTTTATTATAATTCCTCTTTTCTAAAAACCTTAAAAACGTTTTCAGCTGTTAATAGAAGATTTCTAGGTGTTGTGAGTTTAAATCATTTTGTAGTTTTGATGTACTTCATGGAAACCTGGTGAAAGAACCTTTAAAAGCAACATTCTGTTTATGGGCAGCTGCTGGGGTATTCCCTGTTCATTTGCTCGCCATGGAGCAAAAAGCTCAATCTTATTTTAGAGCCTCTTGACCAGATTCCTGCTGCCATCTATCTGATAAGTGTGTAAATGAGTTTTGTTAACTAAGAGGAATAATCCTCTTGGTCTCCCAGTGACTAAAACTCAGCTGCTGTTTCTGACCTTGCCAGTGTACTTAACAGGAGATTTTCTCTATGATCTTCTCTGAATTTATTGTTTTCTTCTTTATAGATGATCATGGGAACAGCAATAGTAGTCATGTAAAAATCTTTTTACCGAAAAAGCTGCTTGAATGTCTGCCGAAATGTTCAAGTTTACCCAAAGAGAGGCACCGTTGGAACACTAATGAGGTAGATAAATTTCTATTTTTAGGGGTACAACTTTTTTGAAGGGCAAACTCGCTAGGTCATTTTGCATAGTACTACTTTATATTAGCTTTAAATTCAAAATATTGAACTAGGAAATTGTAAATGAGAAGAATACTTAATTTGGATTTGACAGAAACCAACATGTTTTTTGACCTATCTCTGATCTGCTTGGCTTGTGTTGAAAAATATCAAATGTGCACGCTGACTTACTAAGGTAGCATGAGTTTCTGTCTTTGTGTTTTCTTGCATTTTGGTGTGTTGCATTTGGTGGTTGACTCTGTTCGCATCTCAGTTAAACCTTAGTTCTTATGTTGTCATGAATTGATAAGGGTACAGCTCCAGTGTTCCACAGAATGTGCCATGTCTTGACAATGTGAAGTTTCTGTAGAATCTGGAAGGGCAGGGTTCTTATTAGCAAAATAGCTCTTGTCCTCTCTGATGAAGAAAGTTTGCATGGAGAATTAACTGGTTTACCTTAACGATAGGAATTTGTATTAAGAATGAAGGCTGTATAGTAGGTTGTTGATCTGACATTCAGTTAGAAGGAAGATTGATGAAGTAGAGTGAATCGGAGTTTATTTTGTTGGATGATGTTTCCTTTTTTGGTAAATCTTAATCTGGAAGTCTTAATATTAGGGGTGGATTGCTTTGTCATCTTTTTTATTTTGAAATCTGACTATTTCAATTTAGGGTAATACCCATTTAGTGTGATGATGAGAATTGGGTCTGTGTCCATCATGCTGGGAATTCTATTCCTTTAATTCAAATGGCTGGGGTTATTGGTTTTACAAAGTTGGTCTCAAGCAATTCGTGTTGCTGGTTCAACATTTATCAATACTTCCAAGTTAAGTTATAAATATAACACCCTGCCCTGTACTGGGCACTCAGTTTTGTTAAGATACAAGAAGAAAATAGCGCTGCCTATTTACCCTTATTTTTAAAAAATTGTTTTCTCTAATTCTTGACTTACAATGCTTTTGTTTTGAGTTATAAGAGGTTATGTGAAAGTCTCTTCACTTATCCTAGTTTACAGAGTTAAATACTCACTAGAACCTCATAGTTTTGTTACCTTGTTTCAACTGATTTTAAACTTCTTTTAAGGTATGTATATTTTGATTATTTGAATAAATTATATTTCCCCCCTCAGACAGAATACTTTTGTTTTGACAAACAGCTAGTTGGGAGGCCTGTTGTTTTAATCAGTCATCTATTAACTGTTTCAAACATTTTAGACATGAAAGCAAAGTAAAGGTGCTGAAAATTAGTCCTAATCATAGATCATTACTCTGTCAACAAAATAGTACAATTTGGGGGCCATTCAGTAAGTCAAAACTAGATCATGAAATATTAAAGAACTCAGTAAGTTTCTTAGTAATCCCTGAAACAGGATTTGATACTATGTTATTATACATTAGTTCCAGTTTTTTTATAAATGTAACAAAACATATAATTTTTTCAGTGTTATCTTTTTATGTAATTGGCAATTTATTTTAATTATGACTTGAAATTATATTTGAAACCAGCAATTGCTTAGTGAATTAAAGTTAGTGGTCTTAAGAGTCTTACGAAGCTGGGGGTAACTGTCAGGAATTTAGTTGGTAGATTATTTAGATGAGTGGTTTCAAAACTTTTTTGGAACTTTTGAGCACAGCCCTTCAACTTTCACAGATTTGTTTACCTCTAAATTATTTACATGTTCCACCTTACTAATATTTTAGATACATTATGAAACACCCAATAAGGAATTTTTATAGAGGACAAAATTAAGAGGCAGATAAGAAGTCACTCTGCATTTTCTTCTAGGACCCAGTACACCTAGCCCCTCGGAGACCACTGGTTTAGGTCCCTGTGTGGCTTAAGTTCAAGTCCTAAGAGGGGAGACTGCATCCCCTTCCGACCGGTGCAGTGTGAGACCGGGGTCTGAGAAATGTGGGGTGTTTGCACGAGCTGTCACTGCTGCTGAAATGTGGGTAGAAGAGTGTGTGCTCCTGTGGAGGGCGGGGGCGTGGCAGGGGGGCTCAGCTGGCAGGGGCCAAGGCACACGTCCTCTTCCCTTGCCATCGGTTGTGCTTTCGGTGGTCTGCCTGCCGAAAACCAACAAAAACTCCTACGACAGAACTGAATTCAAAGGTTGGCCCATATTTCTGTGTGGAGGACTTTGGCTTTTTTTTTCTTGTTGATTTTTGGCTTTAGGAAAAAAACGGGAATCTTGGCGTGACAGCAGGAGTTGTTAATTCTGTAAGGTGTTACGTGGTGATGGTGACATGTCATTTTTTTTTTTTTTTTTTACTGGCTCGGATAATAGAAACAAAACAATTAGTACTCCCGTGAAAGTACTTGCTTCTCTGACCTGGCTGGGTTTGGCATTTTCCCATGTCTTTCAGCCTGCCATCCTTAATGTCGCCACTGAGACCTGAAGGAGGTGTGTCGCAGTGGGGCTTTGTGGCCCCGTGTGAGGCGGAGCATTGCCCGTGGAACCTCTTCAATCGCTCAGGGAGTAGGGTGTAGCCACCCCGCTTTGCGAAGGGCCCGCCCTTCCCCTGGGGTTGGGGTAGCTTGCCGTGTGCTGGTGGAGGACCCCGTGAAGGAGTCGGCTGGTATTTAGGAGCTGTGTTGTACAAAAACTACATTCCTGTTGATCCCACTTCCTGGGACCAGGCACTCGCACTGGGAGGGGCGTGTGGCACAAGCGCAGTTGCGAGCACAGCCGACGTGGGTGTTTTCCATCTCACTCTCTGCACAGCATCTGTTCGCCAAGTAGACTGGCGGCCGGGGTTGCCTGTATGAGATGTCAACTGTCATCTTTCTCTGTCGCCCGTGTTCTCTCTCTCTCTCTGCTGGGTGTATACAGTTGAGTTCCTGGGTATAATTTGACTCCTCTGTACTTTTGAGAGAGTCCCTTCCTCAGACCTGTGTTGTAACATCTGCGGTTACTTGAGAAAACCCACCGTGTGTACTGTGCGTGCGCATCTGTTGAGAGAGGGAGGGCGAGATGGTGCCCTTTCACGTGTCGCCGTGTATCAGCGCCCGCTCCCTGCTGGTGACTGGGTGCTGTGTATCGTTAGTTCTGAGCCTTCTAATGATATTGTAATGTTTCCTTTTACAGATGAGGGAGTGTGGGTAGAAAGTGGTGAAATAATTCGGTCAAGGTAGCACACTTGACAGGGCCTGTCTCTGCCTGAGCTTCATTTCTTCTACGTTGCTGATTAATTCTTGGGAACATTCATTCTACTGTGTGTCGTCTAGGCTTTGAATTAAAGACGCGTAACCCTTAACCACATTAGCGTACCTGGCAGATCCATTCTGGAGTTTAATTTCAGATTAAAAAGAGTTAATATAAGATTAGTATTGTGGGTTCACATGCAAATTTGGTAAAGCTGAAAGTCACTGAAAAGGAAGACTCTTAGAAGACAAGACAGATTTTAGGGCCTACTTAAGCACTTTTAACCTTTTCTAACTCACTGGAATAAGTAAGATCTCCTGCCCTTCTTGAATGTTATTTGCAATTGCAAAATAACTGTTGTATCTAAAAACAAATCAATTTTAGATTATGCTTTCTCAGCCATAAACACTCTTTTCCCAGGTTCTGAAAACAATATGGAGATGGTGATGATGGTCATTATGGCAGCTAACATTTATTGACCATCTACTGTATGCTAGGCACTGTTGAGTTCTTTCTGTGAATAATCACATTTACTCCTTGAACTAATACTATGAGGTAGGTTTTGTGATTATTCTTACAATATAGATGAGGAAACTTGAGCCATAGAGATGTTAAAGTAGCTGAAAGTGGTGGCCTTGGAAGTCCAAGCCTATAGCCTGATTTTGGAGTCCATACTTTCTACGTTTCTGTCCCAAAGAATGATTTCAAATAAGACTTTTCCAAGATCTCGTGCTGTTTAGTGACTTCTAATCCTTTTGTTTTATTCATTTGCTTCTTTTTTCATTTTGCATTTTCCAGTATTATACGTAAACTTAATGTATTTTTTTCTGAGGATTAAAAAAAAAAAGTAGCAAACACTCATTTCTTAGGGAAGGAGTTTTGATTCTTTTTTTAAAAAATTAATTAATTAATTAATTTTTGGCTGTGTTGGGTCTTCGTTTCTGTGCGAGGGCTTTCTCTAGTTGTGGCAAGCGGGGGCCACACTTCATCGCAGTGCGCGGGCCCCTCACTATCGCGGCGTCTCTTGTTGCGGAGCACAGGCTCCAGACGCGCAGGCTCAGTAGTTGTGGCTCACGGGCCCAGTTGCTCCGTGGCATGTGGGGTCTTCCCAGACCAGGGCTTGAACCCGTGTCCCCTGCATTAGCACGCAGATTTTCAACCACTGTGCCACCAGGGAAGCCCCCGGAGTTTTGATTCTTAATAATGAATATTCACATGTGGGCTCTGGATGAGGAAGAAAATATATTAAAAAATAGAAATTTTGTACCTGTGCACAACTGGAGGGTTGATAGGCTTGATTTTTATATCCTGGGCAGGAGAGAAAGGATGTATTAAATACAGAGCACATTTGTTAAAGAACCAACTCTTATTTCATAATCAGTTTGGTATTCACATCTTCATTAGGTGAACTATTACAATTTTCTGCATTTTAAGTTAATATTTTTAAGGCCCAGAGCCAGAAATAATTATGCTAATGCAGCTTTCTGATTACACAAATGACTACTTCATAATTACACGTATTAGTGCTCCATATATGTTGTCCAGACTGAAATTCCTTTTGTTTAGTCATTAATTAGCTGTTTGACTTAAAATGTAACTACTGCATTCCCCACTTGCTGGATCTGGATTTCAAATGGCATTCTTCCAAAGCCAAACTAATGCAGCACCATGAACCTTTTCTAATGAAAATGTTCTCCTTACATATGTTCAGATCATTTTTGTGTGCTGCTATTTTTGAACTATTAATGCTCTTTCTTTTGTTTGTTTTCCTTCTAATACAAAGTTCCTCCAGAGTAAGCAAACAAAAAAGAATTCTAGTTTGTATTGATCTTAAAGAAAGTTGCAGCACAGGTTTGTAGTTAGTGGTAGCTTCAGAGATTTTCATGTTAAATGCATTTTTTTAATGGTAAAAATGTCTGTCGAGGGAGCAGTACACATATAGACTGATGCATTCTCAGCCATACCAGAGAAGCTGAAGAAGAAAAACTCCTTGAGTATAATGCTTTTCAAAGGGAGAGAATTACCCTTTTAAATCCTGAATACTTTTTTCCCTCAACTTTTTATATTCAAGTAAGAAAAATGGACTTTATGACTTTGAAAATTATTAAATTATATTTCATTTCAGTTATTTTGTTTTAACAACAAGAAGCCACCTTACTTTAAAAAAGTTTTAGAATCATTTTTTTGTACAGGCATATATTCTTGAGTATTTTTATATTTTTAATTTTTGTCTGTATAACTTATAAAGGCATAGATTTAGGGCTGTAATTTTTTCATTGATTGGTTTTACTAGTGTATTTATGTATTATCTTTTTGAAACACAGACCCACATGTTTTGGGGATCATTTAAGACTCTTCAAATTTCCAAGATGTGAGCTAAACTGAAAAGTATTTTTATACTCTGATTATAAAGGTGAGTGAGATATTTTGGTAGTGTTAAGGGTTTGACTGGTCCCAGGTCATTCTCTGAGGCCAGGCAGGGCTTTTCTGGTTAAATCACAAAGAGGAAAATGCACATATGACCCACAACACACAGAGCCAGGTTTTAAGAGTGAAAGCGTTTGATTTTTGTATATGGTACCAAATTTGTAATTAAGTGTTAATTTTGTAGCAGTTGGATTAACCATAATTCCTCAGTTTAGCTTAGTATGAAGTGAGGTAAATGGATACTGAGATCCAAATGAGCACAGGCCTGTTTGTCAGACAGCCTGCGTCACCTTGGCATTGGTGGCAGCAGAGGTGGCAGCAGAGGGTGCATTGGAAAGCTGGGGGCAGCACGTCCTTCCACGTCAGAGAGGGGAGACAGGAGAAGAGAGATCAATACGGATGGCGTTTGGCTCTGAGGAGCAGTAAAAGAAGCAGATCTTACCTGCAGAGAGTAGGGTAGTGTTTATAAAATTTGGATAAGATGTTAAGGAAATTCTTATTTAAAGGAAGAACATTTCTGTAGAACCAGCACAGTTTGACCTAAACTATTTTTATTATATTACTTCAAAATGTAGCACATAGAAGAACATTTGGCCCGTACTCAGTGTTCAGTAAATATTTGCTGAATGAATGAAATATGGAAAAACACAAAAAACTCAGGATAAATTTCTTAATTCTTAGAATTCTTCTGTGAATATAAGTATAAAACTCAAATAGATGTATACATTACATAAAAGAAACCACAAAGCTAATAAAATTTATATTAAGAACATTAGTTCAATGCAATGGATGATGTTTTGCCCAAACTAAATTGTCTTTTGCAACATGAATATAACCCTGACTGTTCTTAGGCAGGTTCTTTTGAATTTGGCGTGTGGCACTACTGTGTGCCCTGCAGTTATCCCGCCCCTCCCCCACTGAACTAGTCATAAACAGCTTTTTGCTCAGCAAGCCTTTCTCTAAGTCTGTCATTAGGCCTTGGTGCAAATATATCATTTAGTCTTAAGTTCACTTCTGGTTTTTCTCATTAGTCCAAGAACAACTTAAATGACACTACTGGGTACCCCTGCCACTGTAATTGCAAATCACAGACTTGAACAATGAATTTGCATGTTAGAATATATTTGTTATGGGTTTTACTTTTTCAGATTGTGAATTAAGATGTGAAATGAAAACTTTCTTAGTGAACGCAAGGATCACTGATGTCTTGGAAAGGATACAGAGTTGGTAGGTTAGAAACAAGTATAGTCTTGGCTCTGCCCCCAGTCAGCTGAGTGTTAGGTAAGATACCTGCTAAGCCTCTTTTCTGTCTTTGGTGGTCGTGTGAGGTTATGCTTTGAGACCTTTAAAGATTTGTCTTAAGCCCAGCTCTCCAGTTTTGGAGGCTAGATCACTGTTGCTTCCAGAGTTGTTTGAGAGTGCCAGCTTGGGAGTTTACTTTTTTAAAAAAAAACAACAACTCTTAATCATCCTTTCATTTATTTTTATGTTTAAGGTGTGCAATTCAGTGGTCTGTAGTATGTACACAAAGTGGTGCGCCCATCACCACCATCTAATTCCACAACATTTTCGTCACCCTCTGGGGGTTTTCTGTCCCTCTGGCCTTGGTGGAGTCGGCACCTTCAAGGGGCAGGCAGCCTCTCTTCAGGGGGCTGCCTGTTCTTCTTTGGTGTCTTCTCCAAGTTTTCATACCCGTCTAGCACTGGAGTTGACAACTGAAGAGATTGTGCTTTTACCCAGGTCTTAACGTATAGCGCTGTCTCCTGACATTGTTTTTTTAAAATGTTAAAGCGCAAATGAGGATGCATTTTGGACCCACATTTTTTAAGTTGGATGGTAGGGGCTTGTAGAGTTTTCAGTTGCATTAAAACTCTGTATATTCTGTGAACTCTTTATCGGTGGGTTGTGTGGGGATAAAAGAGCCCACTGTTTTCAGTAATGTTGGGAGATTTTGGTGGTGGTGATTCCCGTGAGGAGAAGCTGAGCCCCACTGAAACGTCAGCTGAGACAGAAGAGGGAAGAACACCTGGAAAGGCTGGCATTCTTTAAAAAAATTTTTTTTTAAAAATTTATTTATTTTTGGCTGTGTTGGGTCTTCGTTGCTGTGCGCGGGCTTTCTCTAGTTGCGGTGAGCGGGGGTTACTCTTTGTTTACTCTTTGTCGCGGTGCACGGGCTTCTCATTGCAGTGGCTTCTCTTGTTGAGGAGCACGGGCTTCTCATTGCAGTGGCTTCTCTTGTTGAGGAGCACGGGCTCTAGGCGCGCTGGCTTCAGTAGTTTTGGCTTGTGGGCTCTAGAGCGCGGGCTCAGTAGTTGTGGTGCACGGGCTTAGTTGCTCCGTGGCACGTGGGATCTTCCCGGACCAGGGCTCGAACGTGTGTCTGCTGCATTGGCAGGCGGGTTCTTAACCACTGCGCCACCAGGGGAGCCCGGTATTCTTTAGCTTAGTGATTTTCAAGCCGAGCTGGCGTCAGAATTACCTGGAGGGCTTGTTAGAACCCAGATTGCTGGGCTCCACCCCAGCATTTCTGCCCTAGTAGGTCTGGGGTGGGGCCTGAGAATGGGCATGTCTAACACGTTCCAGGTGAAACTCATCAAGATGAGGAATCCCAGCCTCCCGGACATGTATTCTGAGCAACTTCACTTGGCTTTAGTCTCAGCTTTGCTACCCCTCAACCGCTCAAGTATATTTCAGTGTGCTTTGGCTATATGGGATGCAGTTATGCTTTGTAGAGTCTTTTTCTCATGTCTCATGTGTCTAGAAGTCAGGAAATGCAAAGTTATTTTTTGGGTATTTACCTGAAGTAATATAGGGAGCCCTTTTTAAAGTATGGGTGGCAGTGGTAGGGGTATGTGGAGGCATATTCCAATTTTTGTGACTTTTTTTTTTTTTTGAAGAGGGAGCATGAAGGATAATCTCCACCCCATCCCCTCCTTCCATCTCCATTTGGCCCAGATAGCTGAAAACAGCCAAACCCTAAAGCTGACAGCATCTACCTACTTACCTACCTACCTGTCTACCACCTTCCAGTCTTTTTAATACTACCTATCAAATGTTTCTAATGATAAATTCTGTTGTCTTGGTGATTATGAAATTCTGTTGGAGATTTTAAAAGAAGTTCCTAAAAAAATAACCTGTTTTCTGGTTTTAATGCTTTTTAGAAGCCTGGGGGAAAAAAAGAAAAAGTGCAAAAAGAATTCCTTTCTAGATGGGTGAGAAACCACAGATGGGCTGGGGTGAATGTGATGAAAGATAAGTATGTGTTTGGGAGAGTGTTTTCTCTGTTAGGGAGAATTTTATGGGCAGGATGTGTGGATTTCATGGAGCTTTCTCATATGCTTCAGTGGTTGTGTGTTCTCCGGTCTGGTGAAGGGTGTAGAGTTGAAATAAATGTAACATTTAAAGAACTTGCTGTTTACATTTGGGGAGAAATGTGGAAAGTTGGAGAAGCTCCAGCTCTGGGGAATTGAACAGGGTTTAGTGGATGTGTGTGCATGTCCAGGTCGGGCAGCTGCGGTAGAACCAAGGTGGAATTCTGAGGCAAGCTTCATTTAGCACTGAATTCACTTTACTGGGATTTCAAAGGAGTTGATGGAAAAAAGGGAAAGGTTCCTGTGTCCAAGAAACCAGGAAGCTGAAAAGTAGCTTGAACTGGGCTGGAAAGTAGAGCCACCTGAGCCTGAAGTTAAAGTGAGCAGGTGCCTGAGGGGCTGGGCTCCAGGTATAGTCACAGCCGAAACCCTTGAACCCAGGCCACGCCTTCTATTTTTTGCTGTTTTTTATTATTAAGACTTAAGTTTTAGAGTGGTTTAAGGTTCACAGCAAAATTGAGGGGAGAGTGCAGAGAGTTCCCATACAGCCCCTGCCCCCTCCTTTGTGCACTCTCTCCCACTGTCAACATCCCCCACTGGAGTGGTACCTCTCTATAGTCAGTGAACTTAGGTCATCGACACATCATCATCATCCAGAGTCCACAGTTTACATTACGGTTCACTCTTGGTGTTGCACATTCTGTGGGTTTGGACAAATGTATAATGACGTGCATCCATCAGTGTAGTTTCATACAATGATTAGATTAGTTTCACACGATGATTTGATTAGTTTTACTGCCCTAACAATCCTCTGTGCTCTGCCAGTTTATCCCCCCAGCCCCTGGCAACTGCTGATCTCTTTATAGTCTCCACGGTTTTGCCTTTTCCAGAATGTCATAGAGTTGGAATCATACAGCACGTAACCTTTTCAGATTGGTTTCTTGCACTTAGTAATCTGCACTTAAGGTTCCTCCATGTCCTTTTATGGCTTGGTAGCTCATTTCTTTTTAGCGCTAAATAATACTCCATTGTCTGGGTGAACTGCAGTTTATTTATCCATTCACCTGCTGAAGGACATCTTGGTTGCTTCCAGGTTTTGGCAATTATGAATAAAGCTGATATAAACATTCATGTTCAGGATTTTGCATAGACATAAGTTTCCAGCTCCTTTGGGTAAATATCAAAGAGTGCAATTGCTGGATCGTATGGTAAGACTATGTTTAGTTTAGTAAGAAACTGCCAAACTGTCTTCCAAAGTGGCTGTACTGTTTTGTGTTCCCACCAGCAATGAATGAAAGTTCTTTTTGCTCTGCATCCTTACCAATGTTTGGTGTTGTCCGTGTTCTGGATTTTGGCCATTCTAATAGGTACATAGTGGTATCTCATTGTTGTCTTAATTTGCGTTTCCTTGGTGACATGTGATGTGGAGCATCTTTTTTTTGTTTTTTGTAAATTTATTTATTTTTAAAATTTTTATTTGTTTTTGTCTGCGTTGGGTCTTCATTGCTGCACGTGGGCTTTCTCTAGTTGTGGAAAGCTGGGTCTACTCTTCATTGTGGTGCGTGGGCTTCTCATTGGGGGGGCTTCTCTTGTTGTGGAGCACAGGCTCGAGGCACGTGGGCTTCAGTAGTTGTGGCACACGGGCTCAGCAGTTGTGGCTCGTGGGCTCCAGAGCACAGGCTCAGTAGTTGTGGTGCACGGGCTTAGTTGCTCTGCGGCGTGTGGGATCTTCCCAGACCAGGGCTTGAACCCGTGTCCCCTGCTTTGGCAAGCGGATTCTTAACCACTGTGCCACCGGGGAAGTCCCTCAAGTTGATTTTTGTGAAGGATGTAAGGCCTGTATCTAAGTTCACTGTTTTTGGCACATGGGTGTCCAGTTATTCCAACACTATCTGGAAGTGTTGGAAAGACTGTTTTTACTCCACTGTATTGCCTTTGCTCTTTTGTCAAAGATCAGTTGATTATGTTTACGTGGGTCTATATTTGGGCTTTCTGTTCTGTGTTTCACTGATCTATTTGTCTGTTCTTTGGACAGTATCGCACTGTCATGATTATTGTAGCTTTGTAGTAAGTTTCGAGATCGGATGGTGCCAGTCCTCTGATTTTGTTCTTCTCATTCAATACTGAGTTGGTTATTCTAGGTCTTCTGCCTCTCCTTGTAAACTTTAGAATCAATTTGTTGCTGGGATTTTGATTAGGATTGTGTTGAATCTATAGATCAAGTTGAGAAGAACTGACATCTTGACAATAGTGAGTCTTCCTATCCATGAATATGGACTATCTCTTCATTTATTTAGTTTTTTTAAATTTAATTCATCAGAGTTTTGGAGTTTTCCTCATATAGCTCTTATACATATTTTGTTTTTATACCTAATTCCTTTTTTGGGGGGTGTGCTAATGTAAATAGTATTGTGTTTTAAATTTCAAATTTCGCTCGTTCATTTCTGACGTATAGGAAAGTGATAGACTTTCTATTTTTAATCTTGTATAATCGCTTATTAGCTCCAGGAATTTTTCAAGAAGCCAAGCCCCCGAAAGAGAGACCATCATTTTGTGTGTAGCTCATGCCTGAAATAGTTCTCTTTTAAAGAGGCCAGTGGGTATCACTGTTGGGAAGGGGAAAGTCTCAACACAGAAGGTCAAGGACAAAGTGTTGAGAGGTCACACCCTCTTAGTGCGCTGTGTGGGGGACAGAGAAGCTGCCAAGAGGGAGGCTTTCCAATTGGACCTGGGGTTCTTATTTAGAAAAGGCTGCAAAAGGCTGCTTTTTCAGAAAGAGAAGGGGAAAAAACACTTAAATACAAGTTTAGAAAGAATTGAAAGGAAGGGAAAATGCCATCTGCTTCCCATTTCTGAGGAAGGATACATTAAAATAGCTTCAGATTAAGCAGGATCTATAAAATCGAGGTCAGAGTGTAGTCATTTCCCATTTTTCCTGACATGTCTTTAAACTATGTGGTGACAGGCTCCCCTTTCCTGGCATCAGAAGACCAGTTGTTAATGTGCATGTTAAAGTTTTATTTTATTTTTGTGCTGTTGAGCAAAATTTAGACTTCCTAACTCTAATCATTTAAGAACCATTTTTGTTAAATGCTTTAATTATTATCAGTCAAAACTTTATATTTAAGCATTTTCCAGTAATTTTTAACAATCCGTTCCTCAGGCAATTCAGAGAACCTGCTGTGTGGTGATTACGTATCTTTTATTTCATAAATGAGGATAGTGAGACCTAAGTGTTTTGGAATTCGCATTGATCATCATCTAATACAGCGTGTAATTTACTTCTTTTTACTGTGTGTTGTGTGGCTTCCCCTGCTAGGCTGTCAGGTCCTGGTGGACGGGAATCTTCATGTGCTCTCTTCACTGACGGATCCCAAGAGCTTAGAATTAACTTAGGGGCACCTACTGGGTGTTCAGTGCCTGTTCCTTGAATGAATGAGTGCGTGAAGAATCCAACAACAGATACTGTTAGGTCTCTACTCAAGTGTGCTGCTAATACGTCGTCCCTGAGTGCGACAGCCCGGCTTAGTGATAGTCATTGGTGTCGCCAAACAAATCTACGGGAGCTGCCCCTGAAGAACTTGAGACCTGGAGCAGAGGGTGGGAATGGGTGCTCCCTGCACGCGAGCAGCTTCGCTCAGTCACGGGAGGGAGGATTGACGCAGTGCTCACTTCTTTGTCTCAGACCCCGCGGTTCTCCGCGTCAGGGTGAGTGAGGGTGAGGCCGGAAGCAAGGCAGGAAGCCTTGGGGGAGGGAGGACTTTCCCCACCCCCACTTCACACAGTGCAGCCCAGGTCGAAAGATGGCCAGGTCACCCTGAAGCCTGCCATCAGAGAGGAACAGTTGACTTTCTGATGTATGTCTCTTCAGACATTTTCCTGTGCCGATGCGGGCATATATTTTATTATTAGTTAACTCAGAATGGGTGTACTGTACATGTAGTTTTGTAGCCTGGCTTTTCTCCTAATATGTTGCGTATATCTTGGGCCTTTTGGACAGTGAGCCACAGCATCGTGTTTATTGACCACAGCATTCTGGTATTCCATTGGGTTTCATGCCTTCGGCAATATTTTTGAGGGCTCATATGTGCCAGGCACTGGTTGAGGGTGCTAAGGATCCCAGACAGACGAGGTTCCTGTTGTCATGCAACTTATAGTTTAGAAGGGAAGACAGTACACGAGCAAGTAAGTAGATAAGAATTTCAGAGAGTGCCAAGAAGAAAATAGAACAGAATACTGAGGTGTGAGCACGTGAGGTGGGTTGGTTGTGGAAGGCCTTTGTTAGAGGCATTTGAGCGGAGATCCGAATGATGAAGGAGGGCTGCTTGAGGATCTAGGGGAACATTTTAGGCAGAGGGAATAGAAGTGCAAATGCCCTGAGGCAGGAATGCATTTGGCTTGAGGAACAATATGGACAACATTGTGGCTGGAGCAGAGTGCACATCGGGAAGATGAGATCGGCAGGGTAGGCAGGGGCTGGATCCTGAAGCGCTTTGTAGGCACGAAGACTTGGAATTTTACAAGTAACAGGAAGTCATCGGAGGCTGAACTATCAGGAGGTGATAGGCATAATGTGGATTATTTTCGGAGCTGTTCTCTGGCTGCTCTGTGACTGACGGGGAAGCAGAGAGACCAGTTAGAGGCTGTTGCAGTAATTGGCGATCTTGGGAAGAGACGATGGAAGCAGTGGAGAAGGTGAAAAGTGGGGTGTGTTTTGGAGGCAGAGGTGTCAGGGCTCATGGGATTGGATATGGGGGTTGGGGGAGGAGAGATCAAGACGGGTTCCTCGTTTGCAGCCTCAGCTACCGCACTGGCGCTGGTGCTCATAGCTGAGACGAAGGAGGCCGAAGGGGGCGAGGCGGGGGTGGGTCACGAGTGCTCTCCCGGGCTGTATCGACTGCAGATGCCTCTTAGACGCTGAAGTGGCTGTGCTGAGTGGGCCACCGTCTCGAAGCCTGAGCGAGGTCCTGTCTGGAGACATAAATTGGAGAGCTGCTAGACGGGATGAGATCACTCTGGGGCAAAAGATGGATGGAGAAGGGAGGAGACGAGCCCTGAGTGGAGCGGGGGGAGCCAGCCACGCCGGCTGCGGAGAGCCAGGGAGTAGCGGGGCACCAGGCAGGCGGGAGCCGGGAGCCGGGAGCCGGGAGAAGGAGGAGCCCAAGGAGGCTGTATCGGTTTTCTATTTGCTGCTGTAACAAAATCACCACAAACCGAATGGCCTAAAGCTGCGCAGATTTATTGTTAGAGTTCTGTAGGTCAGCCGTCCGACAGGGGTCTCACTGGGCCAAAATCGAGGTGTGGCCAGGGCTGCGTTCCTTTCTGGAGGCTCCAGAGGAGACTGTCCCCTGGCCTGTTGCACCTTCTAGAGGCTGCTCACACTCCTGGGCTCGGGGCCCCTCCCTCCCCGTTCAGAGCCATCAACATGGGGCCTCTCCGACCCTGCTGTGTCGTCACTTCTCTTTCCCCGACCTGACCTCTCTCTTCTCCCTCTTCAGTTTTAAGGACCCCTGTGGTTCCATTGGGTCCGCACAGATCGTCCAGGATCTTTTCCCTATTTTCAGGCCGGCTGATTAGCAACCTTAATTGTTCTACATTTACGGGTTCTGGTGGTTAGAACATGGCTGTCCTGGGGGGGCACTGTTCTTCCTGCCACAGAGGGTGTCGTCAGAGGGGACGGAGTAGTCAAGTCAGGCGAGGGCGGGGCCGCCACCGCTGGGTTTGGGCACCGGGAGGCCCTTTGTCACCCCATGAACGGTTCCAGTGGAATGTGGGTGGAAGAGCCAATGAGGCGAGGACGGCAGGTGCTAAGTGTTCTTCCGGGAGTTTTGCAACGAAGGAGAGAAAGTTGTGCCACCAATTCCAGAGGAGCAGCGCGGAGTGCGAGCCCTAATGTAGCGCCGAGGTGCGGGGAGGCCTCTCTGAGGCGGGCATGAGCGTAGTGTCTGTTGGGATAGGTTACCTGAATGAAGAACCCAGAGTCAAACCAAGACATGGTTTATAGAGATGAAGGTATCTGAAGAAAGAATTAATGTGGTTATTCTGAAATAAGAAGCAGACGTACTGATGACTCTCTGCTTGCCCCTGGGTCAGTGGGCAGAACCCTGGTCAGCGGCTGCGGCGCCTCACCACGTCACAAGCTCTGTCACCCCACGGGCGGTCGGCCACATTTCTGAAGTCAGCGTGGAACTCGTGCCTTTTATCCCTCGGGGACCGGCTGTGGTCTGGCCACGACTCAGTGCTTCAGTGAGAGTGTGTCCTATGTGCAGTGCAGAGCTGCAGTTGCTTCCTGTCCTTTCCTTACTTCATTACGTTTTAATGACATTCATACCCAATAGTATTTATCGAACACTAGGCTCTGGGGAAAACAGGGGCGAACCAAACAGATCCCTGCTCTGTGGAGCTTGCCTTCTGGAGGACCTGTCTCAAACGAATGGGTACATCCGAAGCTGTCATAAAGCTGTCATCTCCCTGGAGACGAGGCATTAAGTCTGTGCGGTCCACTCTCTTCTGGAAATCTTGGGTGCTCTAGCCAGCTGGTGGACCCTCCGTTTACCTCGTTATTGTGGCCACCTGCTGGAGGTGACCCGTGTTTCCTGCTCCTTACCCACAGCTACCCACAGTTAGCCCCGCTTTTAGGAGCTAATTCCCTAATTCCCACTTATGCTCTTTCTCTGCGAGGTCTTCTTTTCCTTTCTTTCTTCCTTCTCCAGCTTAAATTCCAGAGTTCATAGTACATAATCACTCTCTTACAGGTACCCTTGACTTTCCTGCCCTCCTCTCCTCCTCCTGTCACATCGAGCTGGGCAAATCCCGATCCCGAATGAACCCTACCTGCTGGCTTCTCTGTGCCTTCACCCAAGCAGCTCAGTGTTGTTGGAGAAACAAGATAAAGAATCAGACTTCCGTCTCTCTGTAAATTCTTGATCCCCAGCGTCAAGTGGGCAGTGAGCACTACCCACAGTTTTGTGAGATTCTCCTCCAGCTGCGCGTGTTCTCATCTCCACAACCATGTCATACTGTCTGCATTCTTCATGCTAAACCACTCCTTCGCCATCACCACCACCCCACGCCTCTCAGCCCCTGAATCCCCCCCAACATTTAGCAAATAAAGGCAGCGGGTGCTCTAGAGCTTCCTGCCACCAAGCCGGGACTGTGTCTTCCCTCCTTCTGTCAGAGGCTGGTCTGTTCACGTGAGCTCTGGACCTGGACCCTCTCCTCTCCAGGGACTTCAGTCCGGTGGTCGTTTTGTGTTCTCCTGCATCATCAGTCCCTCTGTTTCTACCGGATCGTTCTGATTCATGTACAGAGGTCTTCTGGGTGTGCCCAATCTGCAACAGAAACAACCTCCCTCTCCATCAATAGCCCCATTTAAAAATTCTCAACATCAGAACTTCTCAAGAAAGTAATCCACATATTTCTTCCACTTTATCGGTTTCCAGTTATTCTTCACCTATTCCTGTCCCCCCTCCCTCCCCTGCCTGAAACTGCCCATCTTTTCCAACATCATACAAATTGCCAAACCCAGGGGACACAATCCTCACCTTATGCAGCCTCTTAACAGATTTCAGCATGGTCGCCCCTCCCTTCCTCCCGAGATGCTTCTCTGTGCTGACACCCTCCTCTGGGTGTTCCTCCTGCCTCTCGGACCACCTCCTCTCCCCCCCCGCCCCCCCCAATCAGATCTCTCTTCTCAGTCCAGCCTTTCCAGGGTGAAGTTCCCTGGGGCTTCTGCCCTCCACGTCTCTTCTCATACAACGTTCTCTCTTTAAGTAGTTTCATCTCCTAACAGAGCTCAAAATACTGTCTACATGTTTCAAATTAAGCCCTGACTTTTCCTCATTTACTCAGATGCCTTACTTGCATCTCAGACATAATCATCCAGAACTGAACTATCGGTCTTTCCCCAGATCTGCTGCCCCTACAGTGGTCCTTATTTTTTATTTCACCCCCAAGAGCAAGTGCAGCACCAAACCCTATCAAGCCGCCCTTCTCTCTCTCTCACAGGGTTTCTCGGTCCCTTTTGCATTTGAGTGAGGAAGCCTGTGGACAGGTTTTCAGAATCAGTCTTAAATAGTTATAAAAGTCTTAATGAAACACAGATTTGTGACATGATGCTATATGTACTTCTTAAATGTTCTTAAATAACAGATCTAGTGGTGGGTCTGTAACTACCATAAATTTGAAGTAATGATAAACACAAATGATACTTCATAGTAATGATAGTAACTGGGATTAAAAAAGAGTCTGAGATTCAAAAGTCACAGGTACTGCCCGTATTGCTGAGTTGTTGCCTGTATTCACAATTAAACACAATACTGTATTCATTTGGAGGTTACTGACATAAGGGTGTAGTTCTTTTCTCATCCAAGTTCATGGACCCCCTGTTCTATCTTCACTTGTTTAATCCTTCCACTTCCCATCGTCACTGTCACCGCTGCTCACTTGCACGTCCACAGGAGCCTCCTACGTGACTGCCATGCCTCGACTCTGGACCTCCTCTGGTTCATTCTCCCCACAGCAGCCAGAGTTACCTTATTAAAATAGTAAAATGCGAATCAAATCACGTTTCTTCCCCAGCTTGCACTCTTCAGGAGCTTTCACTGTTCCCTGGATATAAATTCAAGCACATTAAGGTGCCCGGCGGAGCCTGCCTCTCTCTAGCCTCACCTGGGCCCTCCCTCCCTCCCACGCTTGCTGAGCTCCAGCCACCCCTCCCCGCTTCCACGTCTTCACCTGTGCCTGGCTCTTCCCCACCTCAGGGCCCTGGAACATGCTGTTTCCACCCTTAGTTACACTCGGTAATCTTTTGCCGCATGACGGTGTTACCATAAACTTAGCAGCTTTAAACACCGTATGTTTTTTAATCTCACAAGTTTTTGTGGGTCTGGTGACCAGGCCCGGCTTAGCTGGGCCCTCTGCCTTAAGGCTGCAGTCAGGTTGTCGGGCAGGGGTGGAATCTTATCTGAAGGCTTGATTGTGGAAGGAGACTCTTTGTAGCTAAGGAGGTTGTCGGCGGCGTTTATTTGCAGGTGAGCCAATGTACTGTGGACTTCAGTGTCTCACTGGTTATCAGCTGAAGATGGCCCTCAGTGCCTCGTTACCTGTGTCTTCCTAACACGGCCGCTTGGCTAAAAGCCAGCAAGGGGGAGAGCGTCCTAGCAAGAAGGATGATACAGTCTTAATGTGATGGAATCACACGCATGCACTCACTCCCATCCCTTGGCTGTGTTCTGTTGGTTAGAATCGATTCACGGCCCACGTTCAAGGGAAGGGGTTTGCACAGGAGGCCAGGGTCATGGGAGCCACTGTAGAGCTGGTCCAGCCCCCTCCCACCCCACCCTCCGCCCACACACCTATACTTGAAAGAAGAAACAAATTTCCACATGCCTCTCTGGAGAAATGCCTCACATACAGAGTCCCTGTGGTCAGGCCACCGTGTGCCAAACTACATGACACGCAGGAGCTGAATCTACGTCTTTACGAATTTGCGGTCCTGAAGACGTCAAGGAGGAGTGTTCAAGGTAGTAGATTCAAACAAGGGGGAGAGGACGTCTTTCTCAGATTTCTCCTCATTCCTCTTTTCTTTCTTCCTTTCATTCACCATCATGTACACAATTCCTGCCATGTGCCAAGTGCTGGGGTTAGAAACAGGAGGAACACGACAGGAGCTTGCAGTTTGGAACTGTGTTTCTCAGTTGAATACTTGTATTTTTGAACCGGAAGGTCTGGCAGTTTTCAAACTTAAAACAAATTTTTTTTGAGTGTTTGAGCCATTCTTTCCAAACATAAACTTATGGGTAACCTGAATCTGTAAAACAGATGAAAGGGGAGATGCTCTGCTTGAAGCTGGGGAGTGGGGCCAGGTCTTCCCGCTTGGGCTTCTGGCCGCCTCCAGTGGCAGCTACCCCAGCCAGCCCTTAACCCTGGCTGTTAGGAAGCAAGGTTAGAACACGACTGCTGTCGTGCACACCAGAACTGGAGCTCAGGAAGCTGCCGCCCAGAGGGGGAGACCAAGTTAGTGCAGACCAGGTCCATGCATTCTCTGGACCAGCGGCTCTCACATGGGGCCGGTGCTGCCCCTTCAGAGGGTGTTTAGCAACAAGTGGGAGAGCTTTTGGGGTGTCAGAGTGAGTGTGTGTGGGGGTGTTCCGTGATTCTGTGCAAAATGGTAAACATGCCCCCCCTGAGAAGCCCAGCCCTGCTCCTGCTCCCAGTCTGTGCTCTGTCTCTATGTTGGTGGTTCTCACCCTGGCCGCGTATTAGAGTCACCTGGACAGCCTTTTTTTAATTTTTTTTTTTGGCTGCGTTGGGTCTTTGTTGTTGCGCGTGGGCTTTCTCTAGTTGTGGTGAGCGGGGTCTACTCTTCGTTGTGGCGCGCGGGCTTCTCATTGCGGTGGCTTCTCTTGTTGCGGAGCACAGGCTCGTTGGGTCTTTGTTGTTGCGCGCGGGCTTTCTCTAGTTGTGGTGAGCGGGGTCTACTCTTCGTTGTGGCACGCGGGCTTCTCATTGCGGTGGCTTCTCTTGTTGCGGAGCACAGGCTCTAGGCATGCGGGCTTCAGTAGTTGTGGCTTGCGGGCTTTAGAGCACAGGCTCAGCAGTTGTGGCACACGGGCTCAGTAGTTGTGGCTCGTGGGCTCTAGAGCGCAGGCTCAGTAGATGTGGCGCACGGGCTTAGTTGCTCCGCGGCATGTGGGATCTTCCCGGACCAGGGATCGAACCCATGTCCCCTGCTTTGGCAGGTGGATTCTTAACCACTGCGCCGCCAGGGAAGTCCTGAACAGCTTTTTAAACATACCAGGACTTGGGCCCCACCCCTGAGCAATTAAACTGAGGTCTCTGGGGTGGGGCCCTGGGCTTGGGGTTTTAAAAGCTCCCTGGGAGATTCTAAAGTGCAGCCAGGTTGGGAATCACTGCCTTAAATCTTCTGTTGACTGCTTTCAGAAGAAGTCTTCACTGTAATTAAACAAATTGTTGTTAAAAGTAAGCAAAAGGAAATCTGGAGGGGAACATCTGTAATAGATAAGTGGGCTTTATTAAATGTACATTTACTTTATTAGAACACAGATCATTGGAACGAACTGACACTTTGGAATTTGGATTAAAACTCTTTAAGCCACGGATAACATCGAAGTCTGGTGTCTGTGAGGGCAGAGGTTTTCTGTTTCTATTTTTCTCCGTAGCCTTCTTTATCCTTTTTTCCCTTCTGAATATTTCAGCCTGATATGAAACACCTATTTGTAACAAATCACTTTTTCTTTCCTTCCCATAGTCCATTTCCGTCAGTTAGATGCTCTTCTTTATTCATGCCTTAAGGTTCTTTTCTGTCTGTTCCATTACCCCACCCAGCCCCAAAACGCTGTGACAGTGAGCATTTCTGATTAAGTGGCCATCCAGTTTGGAAAGACACCGTACTTTACAAGATGATCAGTTTCTGAGAAACTAAAGTTGTTAGAAAACTTTATATTGTTGGCTCGGGGAAAGATCTGGAAAAATGACCAAGACGTTAGCTCAGACCTCATGGAGGGAGTTGTGAGGGTAGGTGTTGGTTACTAATGGTCTCTCATAATTGAGGGTAGTCTTACTAGTCTGAGAGTGATTATAAGCATCCTCATCATACATTCCCATAGTTCTTTTACTATACTGTTTCTTTCTGAAACTGACATAATCTCACTATGACAACAAATTTAGTATGATTTTAAAAATATTTCACGGGGAGATTAACCAAGATGGCGGAGTAAGAAGGACGTGCTGTCACTCCCTCTTGCGAGAGCACCAGAATCACAACTGACTGCTGGACCATCATTGACAGGAAGACCCTGGACTTCACCAAGGAGGATACCCCACGTCCAAGGACAGAGGAGAAGCCACAGTGAGACGGTAGGAGGGGCGCAAGCAGAGTAAAATCAAACCCCGTAACTGCTGGGTGGGTGACTCACAGACTGGCAAACACTTATACCACAGAAGTCCACCCACTGGAGTAAAGGTTCTGAGCCCCACGTCAGGCTTCCCAACCTGGGGGTCAGGCAACGGGAGGAGGAATTCCTAGAGAATCAGACTTTGAAGCCTAGTGGGAATTGGATTGCAGGACTTTGACGGGACTGGGGGAAACAGAGACCCCACTCTTGGAGGGCACACACAAAGTAATGTGTGCATCAGGACCCAGGGGAAGGAGCAGTGAGCCTGGGGGAGACTGAACCAGACCTACCTGCTGGTGTTGGGGGGTCTCCTGCAGAGGCGAGTGGTGGCTCTGTTTCACCGTGGGGATAAGGACACTGGCAGCAGAGGTTCTGGGAAGTTCTCCTTGGCGTGAGCCCTCCCAGAGTCTGCCATTAACCCCACCAAAGAGCACGGGTAGGCTCCAGTGTTGGGTTGCCTCAGGCAAAACAGCCAACAGGGAGGGAACCCAGCCCCACCCATCAACAGTCAAGTGGATTAAGGTTTTACTGAGCTCTGACCGCCACAGCAACAGGGAGGGAACCCAGCCCCACCCATCAACAGTCAAGTGGATTAAGGTTTTACTGAGCTCTGACCGCCACAGCAACAGGGAGGGAACCCAGCCCCACCCATCAACAGTCAAGTGGATTAAGGTTTTACTGAGCTCTGACCGCCACAGCAACAGTCAGCCCTACCCACCACCAGAGCCTCCCATCAAGCCTCTTAGATAGCCTCAACCACCAGAGGGCAGACAACAGAAGCAAGAAAAACTATAATCCTGCAGCCTGTGGACCAAAAACCACAGTTACAGAAAGATAGAGAAGATGAAAAGGCAGAGGGCTATGTACCAGATGAAGGAACAAGAAAAAACCCCAGAAAAACAACTAAATGAAGTGGAGATAGGCAACCTTCCAGAAAAAGAATTCAGAATAATGATAGTGAAGATGATCCAGGACCTTGGAATAAGAATGGAGGCAAAGATTGAGAAGATGCAAGAAATGATTAACAAAGACCTAGAAGAATTAAAGAACAAACAAACAGAGATGACCAATACAATAACTGAAATGAAAACTACACTAGAAGGAATCAATAGCAGAATAACTGAGGCAGAAGAACGGATAAGTGACCTGGAAGACAGAATGATGGAATTCACTGCTGCGGAACAGACTAAAGAAAAAAGAATGAAAAGAAATGAAGACAGCCTAAGAGACCTCTGGGACAACATTAAACGCAACAACATTCGCATTATAGGGGTCCCAGAAGGAGAAGAGAGAGAGAAAGGACCAGAGAAAATATTTGAAGAGATTATAGTCGAAAACTTCCCTAACATGGGAAAGGAAATAGCCACCCAAGTCCAGGAAGCGCAGAGAGTCCCATACAGGATAAACCCAAGGAGAAACACGCCGAGACACATAGTAATCAAAGTGGCAAAAATTAAAGACAAAGAAAAATTATTGAAAGCAGCAAGGGAAAAACGACAAATAACATACAAGGGAACTCCCATAAGGTTAACAGCTGATTTCTCAGCAGAAACTCTGCAAGCCAGAAGGGAGTGGCATGATATACTTAAAGTGATGAAAGGGAAGAACCTACAACCAAGATTACTCTACCCGGCAAGGATCTCATTTAGATTTGATGGAGAAATCAAAAGCTTTACAGACAAGCAAAAGCTAAGAGAATTCAGCACCACCAAACCAGCTCTACAACAAATGCTAAAGGAACTTCTCTAAGTGGGAAACACAAGAGAAGAAAAGGACCTACAAAAACAAACACAAAACAATTAAGAAAATGGTCATAGGAACATACATATCGATAATTACCTTAAACGTGAATGGATTAAATGCCCCAACCAAAAGACATAGACTGGCTGAATGGATACAAAAACAAGACCCATATATATGCTGTCTACAAGAGACCCACTTTAGACCTAGGGACACATACAGACTGAAAGTGATGGGATGGAAAAAGATATTCCATGCAAATGGAAATCAAAAGAAAGCTGGAGTAGCTATACTCATATCAGATAAAATAGACTTTAAATTAAAGAATGTTACAAGAGACAAGGAAGGACACTACATAATGATCCAGGGATCAATCCAAGAAGAAGATATAACAATTATAAATATATATGCACCCAACATAGGAGCACCTCAATACATAAGGCAACTGCTAACAGCTATAAAAGAGGAAATCGACAGTAACACAATAATAGTGGGGGACTTTAACACCTCACTTACACCAATGGACAGATCATCCAAAATGAAAATAAATAAGGAAACAGAAGCTTTAAATGACACAATAGACCAGATAGATTTAATTGATATATATCGGACATTCCATCCAAAAACAGCAGATTACACGTTCTTCTCAAGTGCGCACGGAACATTCTCCAGGATAGATCACATCTTGGGTCACAAATCAAGCCTCAGTAAATTTAAGAAAATTGAAATCATATCAAGCATCTTTTCTGACCACAACGCTATGAGATTAGAAATGAATTACAGGGAAAAAAACGTAAAAAGGACAAACACATGGAGGCTAAACAATACGTTACTAAATAACCAAGAGATCACTGAAGAAATCAAAGAGGAAATCAAAAAATACCTAGAGACAAATGACAATGAAAACACGACGACCCAAAACCTATGGGATGCAGCAAAAGCAGTTCTAAGAGGGAAGTTTATAGCTATACAAGCCTACCTAAAGAAACAAGAAAAAGCTCAAGTAAACAATCTAACCTTACACTTAAAGAAACTAGAGAAAGAAGAACAAACAAAACCCAAAGTTAGCAGAAGGAAAGAAATCATAAAGATCAGAGCAGAAATAAATGAAATAGAAACAAAGAAAACAATAGCAAAGATCAATAAAACTAAAAGTTGGTTCTTTGAGAAGATAAACAAAATTGATAAACCATTAGCCAGACTCATCAAGAAAAAGAGGGAGAGGACTCAAATCAATAAAATCAGAAATGAAAAAGGAGAAGTTACAACAGACACTGCAGAAATACAAAGCATCCTAAGAGACTACTACAAGCAACTTTATGCCAATAAAATGGACAACCTGGAAGAAATGGACAAATTCTTAGAAAGGTATAACCTTCCAAGACTGAACCAGGAAGAAATAGAAAATATGAACAGACCAATCACAAGTAATGAAATCGAAACTGTGATTAAAAATCTTCCAACAAACAAAAGTCCAGGACCAGATGGCTTCACAGGTGAATTCTATCAAACATTTAGAGAAGAGCTAACACCCATCCTTCTCAAACTCTTCCAAAAAATTGCAGAGGAAGGAACACTCCCAAACTCATTCTATGAGGCCACCATCACCCTGATACCAAAACCAGACAAAGACACTACAAAAAAAGAAAATTACAGACCAATATCACTGATGAATATAGATGCAAAAATCCTCAACAAAATACTAGCAAACAGAATCCAACAACACATTAAAAGGATCATACACCACGATCAAGTGGGATTTATCCCAGGGATGCAAGGATTCTTCAATATACGCAAATCAATCAATGTGATACACCATATTAACAAATTGAAGAATAAAAACCATATGATCATCTCAATAGATGCAGAAAAAGCTTTTGACAAAATTCAACACCCATTTCTGATAAAAACTCTCCAGAAAGTGGGCATAGAGGGAACCTACCTCAACATAATAAAGGCCATATATGACAAACCCACAGCAAACATCATTCTCAATGGTGAAAAACTGAAAGCATTTCCTCTAAGATCAGGAACGAGACAAGGATGTCCACTCTCACCACTATTATTCAACATAGTTTTGGAAGTCCTAGTCACGGCAATCAGAGAAGAAAAAGAAATAAAAGGAATACAAATTGGAAAAGAAGAAGTAAAACTGTCACTGTTTGCGGATGACATGATACTATACATAGAGAATCCTAAAACTGCCACCAGAAAACTGCTAGAGCTAATTAATGAATATGGTAAAGTTGCAGGATACAAAATTAATGCACAGAAATCTCTTGCATTCCTATACACTAATGATGAAAAATCTGAAAGAGAAATTATGGAAACACTCCCATTTACCATTGCAACAAAAAGAATAAAATACCTAGGAATAAACCTACCTAGGGAGACAAAAGACCTGTATGCAGAAAACTATAAGACACTGATGAAAGAAATTAAAGATGATACCAACAGATGGAGAGATATACCATGTTCTTGGATTGGAAGAATCAACATTGTGAAAATGAGTATACTACCCAAAGCAATCTACAGATTCAATGCAATCCCTATCAAATTACCAATGGCATTTTTTACGGAGCTAGAACAAATCATCTTAAAATTTGTATGGAGACACAAAAGACCCCGAATAGGCAAAGCAGTCTTGAGGCAAAAAAATGGAGCTGGAGGAATCAGACTCCCTGACTTCAGACTATACTACAAAGCTACAGTAATCAAGACAATATGGTACTGGCACAAAAACAGAAACATAGATCAGTGGAACAAGATAGAAAGCCCAGAGATTAACCCACGCACCTATGGTCAACTAATCTATGACAAAGGAGGCAAAGATATACAATGGAGAAAAGACAGTCTCTTCAATAAGTGGTGCTGGGAAAACTGGACAGCTACATGTAAAAGAATGAAATTAGAATACTCCCTAACACCATACACAAAAATAAACTCAAAATGGATTAGAGACCTAAATATAAGACTGGACACTATAAAACTCTTAGAGGAAAACATAGGAAGAACACTCTTTGACATAAATCACAGCAAGATCTTTTTTGATCCACCTCCTAGAGTAATGGAAATAAAAACAAAAATAAACAAATGGGACCTAATGAAAGTTCAAAGCTTTTGCACAGCAAAGGAAACCATAAACAAGACGAAAAGACAACCCTCAGAATGGGAGAAAATATTTGCAAATGAATCAACGGACAAAGGATTAATCTCCAAAATATATAAACAGCTCATTCAGCTCAATATCAAAGAAACAAACACCCCAATCCAAAAATGGGCAGAAGACCTAAATAGACATTTCTCCAAAGAAGACATACAGATGGCCACGAAGCACATGAGAAGATGCTCAACATCACTAATTATTAGAGAAATGCAAATCAAAACTACAATGAGGTATCACCTCACTCCTGTTAGAATGGGCATCATCAGAAAATCTACAAACAACAAATGCTGGAGAGGGTGTGGTGAAAAGGGAACCCTCTTGCACTGTTGGTGGGAATGTAAATTGATACAGCCACTATGGAGAACAATATGGAGGTTCCTTAAAAAACTAAAAATAGAATTACCATATGACCCAGCAATCCCACTACTGGGCATATACCCAGAGAAAACCGTAATTCAAAAAGACACATGCACCCGAATGTTCATTGCAGCACTATTTACAATAGCCAGGTCATGGAAGCAACCTAAATGCCCATCAACAGACGAATGGATAAAGAAGATGTGGTACATATATACAATGGAATATTACTCAGCCATAAAAAGAAACGAAATTGAGTCATTTGTTGAGACGTGGATGGATCTAGAGACTGTCATACAGAGTGAAGTAAGTCAGAAAGAGAAAAACAAATATCGTATATTAATGCATGTATGCGGAACCTAGAAAAATGGTACAGATGAGCCAGTTTGCAGGGCAGAAGTTGAGACACAGATGTAGAGAATGGACATATGGACACCAAGGGGGGAAAACTGCGGTGGGGTGGGGATGGTGGTGTGCTGAATTGGGCGATTGGGATTGACATGTATACACTGATGTGTATAAAACTGATGCCTAATAAGAACCTGCAGTATAAAAAAACAAACAAAACAACTAATACTAAACTTTCATTGGGCTATTTGTATGGAAACATGTTAATATAAATGTTTCAGACATTACATGAAATTTCTAAAAATCTTATATTTGTATTTGTATGGAAATATGTATGGAAATATGTTAATATAAATGTTTCAGACATTACATGAAATTTCTAAAAATCATATTTGTATTTGTATGGAAATATGTATGGAAATATGTTAATATAAATGTTTCAGACATTACATGAAATTTCTAAAAATCTTATATTTGTACTTGTATGGAAATATGTATGGAAATATGTTAATATAAATGTTTCAGACATTACATGAAATTTCTAAAAATCTTATATGTTCTGGTATAATGTTATAAGTAATAATCCTATTTATTACTTTAAAATGTATATCTCAGAAATAACTAATTTTCTTGTCAACTGCATTATTATGAACTGTCATCAAATCTTTAACCGTGGTCATTTTTAAGTCTTTTGTCATTTACAGACAGTTCTGGGTGTACTCTGATGATTTTGCAAATATGTTCCTATAAAAGGGTTTCATCTTCAAGAAATACATGGAAAAGACTCTGACAAGTACAGGTTTCTGGTAACGGACTGTACTGCTGAACTGAATGAATAAGCATTTTCAGAACTCTAATGAAAAACTGATGAACTCATAAAAGTGCTAACAAAAGATCAAGATGAAAAAAAAAATTAATTACATGGGACTGAGTGAACTGATGAGGATGAGTATAATTTTTGTGACTTTCTGTCTGAATTAAAAAAAAAAAAAAAAATTCCACAAGGACTCAGAGGCAAAGAATATACAAATCAATTTTCACTGCAGAGTAAAGGAGCTGTTACAGTGGAGGATTACTGGACTGAATGTCAATACTATGACATAGTATGAGTGTGTTTCATGTTTGGTAATTGCAATCATTGTTGCTTTTGTTGTGGTCATCCATGTACAATGCTTGGTGTCAGTCGATTTATCTCTTGTAAAAATAAAATACAGTGTGTGTGTGTGTGAAGAAGAAAAAAAAAAATATTTCACAAATACATAGTGAAGATTAATCTCACTTTGCTTTCTAACTTCTACCAAAATATTTGTTTTCCTCCATGCACACTCATTAATTTTTGATTTTCTTACTGTTTAATTCTTTTCTTTTTGCATTATTCATCTGTACCATTGAATTATCTGCTTGTCATTTTCTGTAAATTGATGCCAAGTCTAAATGGTTTAGCCCTGTACCATTTCACTCTTTTATGAGATTGCATTGGAAATACAATTTAATCTTGAGTCAGGTTGACTTCTTTTTTTTTTTTAACTTTATTTATTTATTATTTTAGCATCTTTTTTTTTTAACATCTTTATTGGAGTATAATTGCTTTACAATGGTGTGTTAGTTTCTGCTGTATCACAAGTGAATCAGCTATACATATACATATACCCCCATATCCCCTCCCTCTTGCGTCTCCCTCCCACCCTCCCTATCCCACCCCTCTAGGTGGTCACAGAGCACCGAGCTGATCCCCCTGTGCTATGCGGCTGCTTCCCACTAGCTAGCTATTTTACATTTGGTAGTATATATATGTCAGTGCTACTCTCTCACTTCGTCCTGGCTTACCCTCCTCCCTCCCCGTGTCCTCAAGTCCATTCTCTACGTCTGCATCTTTATTCCTGTCCTGCTCCTAGGTTCTTCAGAACCTTTTTTTTTTTTTTTAGATTCCATATATATGTGTTAGCGAATGGTATTTGTTTTTCTCTTTTTGTCTTGCTTCACTCTGTATGACAGACTCTAGGTCCATCCACCTCACTACAGATAACTCAATTTCATTTCTTTTTATGGCTGAGTGATATTCCATTGTATATATGTGCCACATCTTCTTTATCCATTCACCTGTCGATGGACACTTAGGTTGCTTCCATGTCCTGGCTCTTGTAAATAGTGCTGCAGTGAACACTGTGGTACATGACTCTTTTTGAATTATGCTTTTCTCCAGGTATATGCCCAGTAGTGGGATTGCTGGGTCATATGGTAGTTCTATTTTTAGTTTTTTTTATTAATTAATTTATTTATTTTACTTTTGGCTGTATTGGGTCTTTGTTTCTGTGCGAGGGCTTTCTCCAGTTGCGGCAAGCGGGGGCCATTCTTCATCGCGGTGCGCGGGCCTCTCACTATTGCGGCCTCTCTTGTTGTGGAACACAGGCTCTAGACATGCAGGCTCAGTAGTTGTGGCTCATGGGCCTAGTTACTCCGTGGCACGTGGGATCTTCCCAGACCAGGGCTCGAACCCATGTCCCCTGCATTGGCAGGCAGATTCTCAACCACTGCACCACTAGGGAAGCCCTATTTTTAGTTTTTTAAGGAACATGCATACTGTTCTCCACAGTGGCTGTATCAATTTACATTCCCACCAACAGTGCAAGAGGGTTCCCTTTTCTCCACACCCTCTCCAGCATTTATTGTTTGTAGAGTTTTTGATGATGGCCATTCTGACCGGTGTGAGGTGATGTCTCATTGTAGTTTTGATTTGCATTTCTCTAATGATTAGTGATGTTGAGCATCCTTTCATGTGTTTGTTGGCCATCTGTACGTCTTTTTTGGAGAAATGTCTATTTAGGTCTTCTGCCCATTTTTGGATTGGGTTGTTTGTTTTTTTGATACTGAGCTGCATGAGCTGCTTGTAAATTTTGGAGATTAATCCTTTGTCCGTTGCTTCATTTGCAAATATTTTCTCCCACTCTGAGGTTTGTCTTTTTGTCTTGTTTATGGTTTCCTGTGCTGTGCAAAAGCTTTTAAGTTTCATTAGGTCCTGTTTGTTTATTTTTGTTTTTATTTCCATTTCTCTAGGAGGTGGGTCAAAAAGGATCTTGCTGTGATTTATGTCATAGAGTGTTCTGCCTCTGTTTTCCTCTAAGAGTTTTATAGTGTCTGGCCTTACATTTGGTCTTTAATCCATTTTGAGTTTATTTTTGTGTATGGTGTTAGGGAGTGTTCTAATTTCATTCTTTTACATGTGGCTGTCCAGTTTTCCCAGCACCACTTACTGAAGAGGCTGTCCTTTCTCCATTGTATATTCTTGCCTCCTTTATCAAAAATAAGGTGACCGTATGTGCGTGGGTTTATCTCTGGGCTTTCTATCCTGTTCCATTGATCGATATTTCTGTTTTTTTTTTGCCAGTGCCATACTGTCTTGATTACTGTAGCTTTGTAGTATAGTCTGAAGTCTGGGAGCCTGATTCCTCCAGCTCCGTTTTTCTTTCTCAAGATTGCTTTGGCTATTTGGGGTCTTTTGTGTTTCCATACAAATTGTGAAATGTTTTGTTCTAGTTCTGTGAAAAATGCCATTCGTAGTTGGATAGCGATTGCAATGAATCTGTAGATTGCTTTGGGGAGTACAGTCATTTTCACAATGTTGATTCTTCTAATCCAAGGACATGGTATATCTCTCTATCTGTTTGTATCATCTTTAATTTCCTTCATCAGTGTCTTATAGTTTTCTGCATACAGGTCTCTCTCTCCTTAGGTAGGTTTATTCCCTGGTATTTTATTCTTTTTGTTGCAGTGGTAAATGGGAGTGTTTCCTTAATTTCTCTTCCAGATTTTTCATCATTAGTGTATAGGAATGCAAGAGATTTCTGTGCATTAATTTTGTATCCTGCTACTTTACCAGATTGATTGATTAGCTCTAGTAGTTTTCTGGTAGCATCTTTAGGATTCTCTATGTATAGTATCAAGTCATCTGCAAACAGTGACAGCTTTACTTCTTCTTTTCCTATTTGGATTCCTTTTATTTCTTTATCTTCTCTGATTACTGTGGCTAAAACTTCCAAAACTATATTGAATAATAGTGGGGAGGGTGGACAACCTTGTTTTGTTCCTGGTCTTAGAGGAAATGGTTTCAGTTTTTCACCATTGAGAGCGATATTGGCTGTGGGTTTGTCATATATGGCCTTTATTATGTTGAGGTAAGTTCCCTCTATGCCTACTTTCTGGAGGGTTTTTATCATAAATGGGTGTTGTATTTTGTTGTAACCTTTTTCTGCATCTATTGAGATGATCATATGGTTTTTCTCCTTCAATTTGTTAATATGGTTTATCACATTGATTGATTTGCATATATTGAAGAATCCTTGCATTCCTGGGATAAACCCCACTTGATCATGGTGTATGATCCTTTTAATGTGCTGTTGGATTCTGTTTGCTAGTATTTTGTTGAGGATTTTTGCATCTATGTTCATCAGTGATGTTGGCCTGTAGTTTTCTTTCTTTGTGACATCTTTGTGTGGTTTTGGTATCAGGGTGATGGTGGCCTCATAGAATGGGTTTGGGAGTGTTCCTTCCTCTGCTATATTTTGGAAGAGTTTGAGAAGGATAGGTGTTAGCTCTTCTCTAAATGTTTGCTAGAATTCGCCTGTGAAGCCATCTGGTCCTGGGCTTTTGTTTGTTGGAAGATTTTTAATCACAGTCTCAATTTCAGTGCTTGTGATTGGTCTGTTTGTATTTTCTGTTTCTTCCTGGTTCAGCCTCGGAAGGTTATGCTTTTCTAAGAATGTGTCCATTTCTTCCAGGTTGTCCATTTTATTGGCATATAGTTGCTTGTAGTAATCTCTCATGATCCTTTGTAATTCTGCTGTTTCAGTTGTTACTTCTCCTTTTTCATCTCTAACTATTGATTTGAGTCTTCTCCTTTTTTTTCTTGATGAGTCTGGCTAATGGTTTATCAATTTTGTTTTATCTTCTCAAAGAACCAGCTTTTAGTTTTACTGATCTTTGCTATTGTTTCCTTCATTTCTGATCTGATCTTTATGATTTCTTTCCTTTTGCTAACTTTGGGTTTTTTTTGTTCTTTCTCTGATTGCTTTAGGTGTAAAGTTAGGTTGTTTATTTGAGATGTTTCTTGTTTCTTGAGGTAGGCTTGTATAGCTATAAACTTCCCTGTTAGAACTGCTTTTGCTGCATCCCATAGGTTTTGGGTCGTTGTGTTTTCATTGTAATTTGTTTCTAAGTACTTTTTGATTTCCTCTTTGATTTCTTCAGTGATCTCTTGGTTATTTAGTAGTGTATTGTTTAGCCTCCAAGTGTTTGTATTTTTTACAGATTTTTTCTGTAATTGATAGCTAGCCTCATAGCGTTGTGGTTGGAAAAGATACTTGATACGATTTCAGTTTTCTTAAATTTACCAAGGCTTGATTTGTGACCCAGGATACGATCTATCCTGGAGAATGTTCCATGAACACTTGAGAAGAAAGTGTATTCTGTTGTTTTTGGATGGAATGTCCTATAAATATCAACTAAGTCCATCTTGTTTAATGTATCATTTGAAGCTTGTGTTTCCTTATTTATTTTCATTTTGGATGATCTGTCCATTGGTGAAAGTGGAGTGTTAAAGTCTCCTACTATTATTGTGTTACTGTCGATTTCCCGTTTTATGGTTGTTAGCATTTGCCTTATGTATTGATGTGCTCCTATGTTGGGTGCATAAATTTTACAATTGTTATATCTTCTTCTTGGATTGATCCCTTGATCATTATGTAGTGTCCTTCTTGGTCTCTTGTAATAGTCTGTATTTTAAAATCTATTTTGTCTGATACGAGAATTGCTACTCCAGCTTTCTTTTGATTTCCATTTGCATGGAATATCTTTTTCCATCCCCTCACTTGCAGTCTGTATGTGTCCCCAGGTCTGAAGTGGGTCTCTTGTAGACAGCATATATATGGGTCTTGTTTCTGTATCCATTCAGCCAGTCTATGTCTTTTGGTTGGAGCATTTAATCCATTTACATTTAAGGTAATTATCTATATGTATGTTCCTATTAACATTTTCTTAATTGTTTTGGGTTTGATTTTGTAGGTCTTTTCCTTCTCTTGTGTTTCCTGCCTAGAGAAGTCCCTTTAACATTTGTTGCAAAGCTGGTTTAGTGGTGCTGAATTCTCTTAACTTTTGCTTGTCTGTAAAGGTTTTAATTTCTCTGTCGAACCTGAATGAGATCCTTGCTGGGTAGAGTAATCTTGGTTGTAGGTTTTTCCCTTTCATCATTTTAAATATGTCCTGCCACTCCCTTCTGGCTTGCAGAGTTTCTGCTGAAAGATCAGCTGTTAACCTTATGGGGATTCCCTTGTATGTTATTTGTTGCTTTTCCCTTGTTGCTTTTAATATTTTTTCTTTGTATTTAATTTTTGATAGTTTGATTAATATGTGTCTTGTCTTTCTCCTTGGATTTATCCTGTATGGGACTCTGTGCACTTCCTGGACTTGATTGACTATTTCCTTTCCCATGTTAGGGAAGTTTTCAAGTATAATCTCTTCAAATGTTTTCTCAGACCCTTTCTTTTTCTCTTCTTTTTCTGCGACCCCTATAATTCGAATGTTGGTGCGTTTAATGTTGTCCCAGAGGTCTCTGAGACTGTCGTCAATTCTTTTCATTCTTTTTTCTTTATTCTGCTCTGCAGTAGTTATTTCCACTATTTTAAATTCCGGGTCACTTATCCGTTTTTCTGCCTCAGTTATTCTGCTATTGATTCCTTCTAGAGAATTTTTAATTTCATTTATTGTGTTTTCATCGTTTGTTTGCTCTTTAGTTCTTCTAGTTCCTTGTTAAATGTTTCTTGTATTTTCTCCATTCTATTTCTAAGATTTTGGATCATCTTTACTATCATTACTCTGAATTCTTTTTCAGGTAGACTGCCTAATTCCTCTTCATTTGTTTGGTCTGGTGGGTTTCACCTCGCTCCTTCATCTGCTGCATATTTCTGTCTTCCCATTTTGCTTAACTTACTGTGTTTGGGGTTTCCTTTTCGCAGGCTGCAGGTTCGTAGTTCCCGTTGTTTTTGGTGTCTGCCCCTAGTGGGTAAGGTTGGTTCAGTGGCTTTTGTAGGCTTCCTGGTGGAGGGGACTGGTGCCTGTGTTCTGGTGGGTGGGGCTGGATCTTGTCTTTCTGGTGGGCAGGGCTGCGTCCGGTGGTGTGTTTTGGGGTGTCTGTGAACTAGTATGATTTTAGGCAACCTCTCTGCTAATGGGTGGGGTTGTGTTTCTCTCTTGCTATTTGTTTGGCATGGGGTGTCCAGCACTGGAGCTTGCTGGCCGTTGGGTGGAGCTGGATCTCAGTGTTGAGATGGAGATCTCTGGGAGAGCTCTCGCCGATTGATATTACTTGGGGCCGGGAGGTCTCTGGTGGCCCAATGTCCTGAGCTCGGCTCTCCCACCTCAGAGGCTCAGGCCTGACACCAGGACAGAGCACCAAGATCCTGTCAGCCTGAAAAAAAGGGAGAAAAAAAGAAAGAAAAAAAATTAAAATAAAAAAATTATTAAAATTAAAAAAAAAAGAAATAAAAAAGTAATAATAATAAAAAAAGAGAAGAGAGCAACCAAACCAATAAACAAATCCAGCAATGGTAATAAGCGCTAAAAACTATACTAAGATAAACATAAAAATCAGAAATAAGTCAGTCGCAGACAGCAAACCCCAAGTCTACAGTTGCTCCCAAAGTCCACCGCCTCAATTTTGGGATGATACGTTGTCTTTTCAGGTATTCCACAGATGCAGGTACATCAAGTTGATTGTGGAGATTTACTCTGCTGCTCCTGAGGCTGCTGGGAGAGATTCCCCTTCTCTTCTTTGTTCGTACAGCTCCTGGGGTTCAGCTTTGGGTTTGGCCCCTCCTCTGCATGTAGGTCACCCTCTGGCGTCTGTTCCCCACCCAGACAGGATGGGGTTAAAGCAGAGGCTGATTAGGGGGCTCCGGCTCATTCAGGCCGGGGGGAGGAAGGGGTACGGTAGTTATAATTGGAATGCGGGGCAAGCCTGCGGCAGCAGAGGCCAGCATGACGTTGCACTAGCCTGTGGTGCGCTGTGTGTTCCCCCGGGGAAGTTGTCCCTGGATCACGGGACCCCGGCAGTGGCGGGCTGCACAGGCTCCCGGGAGGGGGGGTGTGGATAGTGACCTGTGCTCGCACACAGCCTTCTTGGTGGCTGCAGCAGCAGCCTTAGCGTTTCATGCCCGTCTCTGGGGTCCGTGCTGATAGCCATGGCTCACGCCCGTCTCTGGAGCTCGTTTATGTGGTGCTCTGAATCCCCTCTCCTCATGCACCCCGAAACAATGGTCTCTTGCCTCTTAGGCAGTTCCAGAGTTTTTCCCAGACTCCCTCCCGGCTAGCTGTGGCACACTAGCCCCCTTCAGGCTGTGTTCACGCAGCCAACCCCAGTCCTCTCCCTGGGATCTGACCTCCGAAGCCCAAGCCTCAGCTCCCAGCCCTCACCCGCCCTGGCGGGTGAGCAGACAAGCCTCTTGGGTTGGTGAGTGCTGGTCGGCACCGATCCTCTGTTTGGGAATCTCTCTGCTTTGCCCTCTGCAACCCTCCTGCTGCGCTCTCCTCCGTGGCTCTGAAGCTTCCTCCCTGCCCACTCCCCGTCTCCATCAGTGAAGGGGCTTCCTAGTGTGTGGAAACTTTTCCTCCTTCACAGCTCCCTCCCACTGGTGCAGGTCCCGTCCCTTTTCTTTTGTCTCTGTTTTTTCTTTTGCCCTACCCAGGTACGTGGGGATTTTCTTGCCTTTTGGGAAGTCTGACGTCTTCTGCCATTGTTCAGTAGGTGTTCTGTAGGAGTTGTTCTGTAGGAGTAGCTGTATTTCTGATGTATTTGTGGCGAGGAAGGTGACCTCCACATCGTACTCCTCTGTCATCTTGAAGGTCCCCCCAGGTTGACTTCTTTAATTTTTGAAATGTGGGCTGGGAGTGTCCTAGGCACGTGAGAAATGTTATGTGCATGTTGTATATATGTATGTCTGTGTGTGTTCTGTGTATGTGGGTAAGGATGAGGTGTGGTGGTAAGAGCTGTCTTGGTGGGAGTTGTACTCCCACACGAGTGTGCAGAGCTGAGTGGGCAGCACTAAGCTGGTAAGAGTCTGCTTGCTGGATCCGGCAGCCTCCCCTCTGCTGTTCAGTCCACCGCCAGCACCCTGTGCCTCCGGGAGAATCATTCTTTCCTTTTGTAGGATGGTTTGGAGGATTCCATGAGTTAACAGGGGCAACACGTAACATAATAATTATAAAACATTAGTTCACTTGCCCATGGTTGGTAGTAAATAAATGTTAAATAAGACACTAAAAGCACTAACTTTATATAAAGTAAAAGGTTGATATGTTGGATTACATTAAAATAACTTCTGTTTATTGAAAGACGCTATTAAGTGAATGGAAAGTCAAGTCATAGCGTGGGATTGGCCAACAGAATGTAATATAATCAGAATATTTTGAGAAGTCCTGCAAGTTAGTAAGAAAGAGACAGACAAGCCCAATAGGAAAATGGGCAAGGGACTTGAACAGGCACTTCACAGACGGTCAGTAAACATGGGAAAAGGTGCTTCACCTCATCAGTCATCAGACAGACATAGAATAAACCACAGTGAGATGCCATCACACACCCAGATGACTGCATTCAAAAAGACAATGTCAGGTGCTGGCAAGAAACAGAGCAGTGGGGGCTTTCACGCACTGCTGAGGGTCATCTACATCAGTGCTGGAAATCTAGAATTATCTAGAATTGTCTGCACCGTGTGTCTCAGCAGTTCCTCTGCTGATGTATGTTCCCAACAGAAGTATGTGCATATACGTTCCAAAGACATGTGCAAGAATGTCCTCAGGAGTGTGATTCCAAATTCCTCAAAACTAGAACTGCCCAAATGCTCACAACAGAATGGAAAAATTAATTGTGATATATTCATATACTGTAACCTGGACAGCCATGAAAATGAATGAACTGATGGTATATTCAGGAAACGAATAACTCTCACAAACATAGTACGGCATGAAAGAAACCAGACTCTCAAATTTATTTATTATATGATTCTGGATACAAGTTCAGAACAGTTCAAAACCAGGAAAAATAATTTATGGTTGTAGTCAGGAGTAGTTACCTTTGGGGAGTAGGGAGGGTGTATTAGTGGAGCTTCTGGGGTGCCTGTAAGGTTCTGTTTCTTGATTTTGGGTGTGATACATGTACAGAGACACAGGTACACTTATGACTTGTGTTCTTTTTTGTATGTTACATTTCAATAAAAAGTTCATTGAAATGGTATATGGTATAAAATAGTTTATTAAAATGCAGTGAGGAGTGAGCAAGGAACAGCTGTGTGCAACAGCATGGAGGAATCTCACAAAATACAGTGTTCGATTCTGTGTTTACGAAGTTCAAAAAGAGCCAATGCTGAGCTATTGTTTAGGGAAACAAGTAGCTGGTGTGTATCAGGATTCAGTCAGGGAAGCAGAACCACTGGGAGTATTATGGAATAAGAGATTTATTTATTACAGAAGTAAGTCTGTATATAATCCTGGGAGAAGTTGAAAAAATAGAGCCCAGAGGAGGAATTAGAAGGTCAGAGAAGGGTCATGAACCACGTCCTGAAACACTGGGGTGGGTGGCCCAGGCAGCCTGCCGGGGTCTGGGAGACTTCTGGGAGGACAGGCAGTCCTTTCATGTGTTTGCTGCCCAGCCTCTAGTGTTAGGGGAACTAAAGCTAGTGTCCAAAGAGGAAACATGTGGATGAGCTGGAACTCTCTGGCACCTCAGTTTCTATCTGTCACCATATCTAACCGTGCAGGCATTCAGAGAGTGGAGGCTATTCTGTTCCACCTTTTAAATCTTGGGCAGACTCAGGGAAGGGGATCCTGGGAAATTCCAACTTAACCACATCGATGGAGATAAAAACTGCCACGGTGATGGTCGCGCAACTCTGTGAATATCCTAAAAGTACTCTTTATGGTATGTGAATTATATCTCAATAAAGCTGTTATTTAAAGAAAACTGCCACAGGTTATGAAAACTCTAAAGAAAAGCAAGGAAATAATTGGTACAAAAGTCAGGATAGTGGCTACCTTTGGGAGAGAGGAGGGGTTGTGAAAAGCAGTTTTGGGGTGTTAAAAACTTCCCCCTTGTAGGTTGCGGGGGGCGTTCCACAAGTGTTCGCTTTATTATTATACAGTCTTGGTAAACACATATTGCAGAACACACAGAAGACATGAATTCACAGTCTAGTGTGGTGGGCGGAGAAATCAGTGCCGTTTATAAGGTTATGGGGGTGCCGTATGCTGTAGTCTTCGTTTTCTAGTTTTTTAATAACTGGAAGATGTTAACATGGCTGATTGAAATGCTCCTTCTTGAGATCTGGAAGTTTCAGTAGTCATGGCTTCCTATCAGTTTGTATCCATGTCACTCTGAACTGGAGGGTAGTACCTGTGGTCTTTTTTTTAACAAGGCCTTCATGTCTCCTGACAGGTCTGTGAGTGAGTTTTGAAAATAGGTTAATGGGATATTTCTGTCACTTCACTGTATATATTTGATTTTAAAATTTGAACTAAGATTTCTTTGTGCTTAAAAGTACATTTTACAGATTTATTAAAACTTTCATATCAAATCCTTTTTGATGACCTGAGAAATCAAAACATTCTTATCATCTAACTTATTGGAAAATGCCTTTATCTACTCTCCATTTACATGGAGCCACTTTTCTTTTTTTTTTTTTTTTTTTTAACTGGCAGGTAAGTTTTTTTTTTTAAATTAATTTATTTAATTTATTTATTTTTGGCTGTGTTGGATCTTCGTTTCTGTGCAACGGCTTTCTCCAGTTGCGGCAAGCAGGGGCCACTATTCATCGCGGCGCGCGGGCCTCTCACTATCGTGGCCTCTCTTGTTGCCGAGCACAGGCTCCAGACGCGCAGCTCAGTAGTTGTGGCTCACGGGCCCAGTTGCTCCGCGGCATGTGGGATCTTCCCAGACCAGGGCTCGAACCCGTGTCCCCTGCATTGGCAGGCAGATTCTCAACCACTGCACCGCCAAGGAAGCCTGCCGCTTTTCTTTTGAATGTTTGTTATGGCTCTTTTATTCTCTTTGTAATGAGGAAGCAATTGCCCAAATAAAGAAAGATATGCAGCTGTCCTGCCTGGGGCTGTAGTTGTACCATAGTTAGGAAATAGATGTGAAGTTTTTTACAAAAGTTCAAAAACAAAGTGTCTTGTACTATTTGTATGCAAAGACTAGGACAGTTTTTGCTGTAGTTATGTAGACTTTTAGCTTCTTTTCTTGGTGTAGAACTATATCTATCTATCTCATGTTTTTTGAATGAGATGATTTAACTCCTTAACTAACAGGAGCCCTTGAACAAGTGATTTTTACACGGGTTAAATTTATAATACAGAGCCTCATTAGTATTACTTAGAGTGCTTCTAAGCTATTTGTAAAACTTCAGAGATACATTTGTTACCTAATGAGATTACAATTTGAGTCAAATGTCAGTCTTCATAGTTTTCCATTAAGAAATATATTTTTGATAATTTTTATAAACCAGTTTGTTAAGTAAGCATCATGTCTGTTAATCTTACTCAGTGACCACTCTGAGTGCCTACTGTGTGCCCAAGCCCTGAGGTAAGCCTGGCCATTCAGAGGTGAATAAAAGGGGGTCACAATCATATGGGGAAGACACATAAAAAATAATTGCAAAGTGGTGTGATAAGGGATATAATGGAATTGTGAGGTATGTGTGTACAAGATAAATTTGAGGCATATAAGTGGTGGATGTTTTATAAGGTATGACACTAAGACTGTATTTTGAAGATGATTATGAGTTTGCTGGACAAATAATCAGCAAGAAAACTTTCCAGGCTGAAGGAACCACATGAGCAAAGGATTGGAAGAAGGCAGTAGTTTGGCTTGCTTGAGTAATTAGGTATGGCTGGGTCAGGGTTTAAGGAGAGAGAGAGATGAATTAAGGTTAGTGAGGTAGGCAACAACCAGCTCACAGAAAGCCTTGTATGCCATGCTGGGTTTACATTTTTACCTTACAAGTAGTCAGGATCACTTGAAAGATTTTAATTAGAAAAGTAGAATGATCAGATTTTCATTTTACACAGTCACTCTGTGGGCAGTTTAGAGAATGGTTTGGAGGGAAGTTGGGAATTGGGGAGGAATCCATACCAGAGATAATTAAGACCTATTTTAATGCAGCGGCAGTAGAGAAGGATCTGACCAGAGACCTAGAATCAGTAGGATATATCATGACCTCTAAGATGTGATGGCAAAGGAGAGGAGGAATTACTGAGATTCTGGCTTGAATGATAGTGGTATGTAGATAATGAAATACAGAAAGAAAAGTAGGTTTGAGGAGGCACTAAAATTATATTTGTATAGTGGGTCTTAGAGAGTGCCTGTGGAACATGTAGGTAGAGATCTTAGAAGGCAGTTGGATATAGATCTGGGAAGTCAAGAGAGAGCTGGAAGAAACTGACAGTACAGGTGAACAAGGAGAGTAGGGAGAATGAGAGAAGAGAAAGGTTCTAGTAATGAACGGTTTCCGTCATCTTCTCTGGAGCATGAGACTGAATAAGGGAAATGGGAAGAAAATTAAGCTTGTAAAGGAGACTCAGAAGGACTAGTTGAAGAGGAATAGAGCTGAGGGGTTACAGAAACCAAGGGAAGTTGGAGTAGCGAGGAGAATGAACAGAAGGGTCAGCAGTGCCAGATTGCAAAGTAAAATTATATAAATATCAAGAAAATAGTTTTTGATTTATAAGAGATTTGTACACTATTTAGAGGAGGAAATAGAGGGTTAATTATTTAAATGAATTTGGGACAATTGGCTTACCAATTAAAAAAATAAGTTAAATCTATCTCATACCTTATACCAAAATAAGTCTAAAGAAGTAAATGTAAAAAGTGGAAATGATAATACACTAGAAGAAAATATGAGTCTATATTTACATAATGTTCAGTGTTCTTATCATGACATCAGAATTAGAAAGGAGAAGATGGATAAATTGGACTACATATAAATTCACCATTTCTATGTGCTAAAAATACCATAAAATTAAAATGTAAATGGGAAACTAGGAGAAGTATTTGTCACATATTTGACAGAGGTTTAATAACCTTAATATATAAAAGATCTATCAGTAAAATGTATGACTGGAGATTTCTGGTTAAGCTGTGATGAGTAACAGGTTAAGCAGTTACTCATCGAAGATGTATTTATCTACCTTCCAAAATTTTGGTAAAATGACAGAAAAGAATCACAAAATACAAACCCACAAAGATAGAAAATATGGGAGTGGGGAAATTTTTTGTTAATGGTGTACAGAGTGGTTGGGCCCTCTTTCCTGCAAGTAGAAAAGCTGGACAAAATTTAAAACAAAATTTGTGTGAAGGTAATAGAGGTAACAACAGTGAAGATTTGTGGGCTTGAGATCTGGGGAAGTAAGGAAGCTCATAGATGCAAGACCAGATTTGCATCCACTTCTGCCCTGGAGGATCGATCTGCTGATTCAAGAAGAAGCAAGCAAATGAGAAGTTGGAAAGCTGAGGAGATTTTGATAGATTTAAGGAACTGGAGAGTGGGGGACAAAAATTGGAGTTTGGTATAAGTCAGGGAGGAAGGGGCCCTGGAAAACTCCTTAGGCTTTGAATCCCAAAGACCTGTATCCTGGGAACAGTGATCTCTGAGAAGTACTGAAGTTGAATTTCAAATCCCCTCGGTCCTTGATTAGATCAAGGTGATCTTGACAGCACCAAATGTGAATTCTTTCTGGAAGAAGATAACATCACCCAGAGCCTCAGATGATCTCTACATTTATTTACAGTGTCTGGTACTTACCCACCAGATGAGAATTTAGGACAATTTGACCGAAAATCCAGAGGAACAGCAGACTATGCCAATGGATTGTCAGCGATCCAGATAATAGAGTAATTAAATACCATCACATAGTATATAATATGTTTAAAGAAATAAAAGACAAGATTAAGGATCGGGGAACTAGAACTAGAAAAAATAAAGAACAAAACGTAAATTCTAGAATTGAAGAACTATAACTGAATTAATTGAGATTAAGATCTCAATAGATGGGTTTAACAGTAGATTTTTAGTAGTAATAAATTGAAAATAAATATTCAAAATGATAAAATACAGAGAGAAAAATAGTGGGAAATACATAAAAGATTCTAAGAGACATGGGATTCAGTGAAAATATTTAACAATGTGTAATTGAAATCTGAGTAGGAAAGGAAGGAGGAATAGTACAGAAGCAATATTTGTAGAGATAATGGCTGAGAATTCTCTATAACAGACAAGCCTCTCAAATCAAGAAATACTGTAGACCCTGCACCAGATACATTCAAATAAAATTTCACTGAAACATAAGATTGCTGAAAACCAAAGATAATGAGAGAATCTTAAATACCTAGAGAAAAATTATGTATTACATTCAAAAGAGCAATAAGGCTGACAGCTGATTTCTCAACACAAGCAATAGAAGTCAGAAGACAATGGAACAGTATTTTCAAAATGTAAACAGTATTTTCAAAATGTAAACAGTATTTTCAAGAAGGTAAACTGCCAGACTGGAATTCTATACCCAGCAAAACATCCTGCAAAAGGGAAGGCAAAAATATCATCCTTTTAGATCAACAAAATGGAAAGAATTAATACACACCAGACCTGCACTAAAGGGGAGTAATAATAAAGATTCTTCTTTGGGCAGAAGGGAAATGATCCTGGATGGCAGCTTTAAGATGTAGGAAAAGGTGAAAACCAAAGAGAGGGTAAATGCAAATGAATGTTGATATATGAAACAACAATAATAATGTCTTGTGTGGTTTAAAATATGTATGCAATTAAAAATTTTAATAATAGCATATAAGTTGTGGGGATGTAAATAGGGTTAGTATCCTGTGGTCTTTGCATTGTCCAGGAAGTAGTAAAATTATTAATCTACTTGAGACTTTGATAAGTCAAGGATGCATATTGTAATCTCTAGGATATTCATTAAAAGAACAGTGAAAGAATATATACCTACTAGCTAATGGAGAGGAAATATAGAGGAGGAGGAGAAAGAGGAGTAGTAGTAGTAGTTAGTAGTAGTAATAGTAGTAGTAGTAGTAGCCCAAGGAAACTTGATTAATCCAAAAGAAGACAGAAAAGGAACATAGAGTTTGTGGGAATAGGAAGCAAATGGTAAGATGATAGATTTACACTCAGGATATCAGTAATTATATTATTGATAAATAAAAATGAACTAAAAATTTCAATTAAAAGACAAAGATTGAGAGATTAAATTTTTTTAAAAAAGGTGGATCAGAACTCTGTACTGCTTGCAAGGATGCATAAAAGTGGAAGGAAAGTAAAATGGTAGAAAAAGACATATCACTCAAACACTAACCGAAAGAAAACTGGTGTACCTATGTTAATAAAGTGGAATTTAGGGCAGAAAAGCATTATTAGAGATAAAGAGAGACATTTCATAATGATAAAATACTCAATTCAATAGTTCTGTGTCTGTACGTGCCTAAAAACATGGCCTCAAAATACACAAAGGAAAAATTGGCAAAACTAACAAAGAATAGACACATCCACAATCATAGTGGGAAGTTTTAATATACTTTATTAACTGATTGAATAAACAAAGAATCACTATTGATGATCTCAGTAACACACCTAACATTCTTGACCTAATTGAGGTCACAGTGGGTTTGCCAGTAGATTAGATACAGTAGGAGAGACCTAGGAGATTGAAAATAACAAATATTGAAAATGAAATATAGAATAAAATGAAATATGAAATAAATAGGACACTGCACCCAATAACTATTAGATTATACATGCTTTTTATATACACATGGAACATTTATAAAAATTGCTGATCTATAAAGCAAGTGTTGACAAATTTCAAAAGATTTAAATCAGAGTATCAGACTTATTACAAAGATAGGTTTACTATTTGAAAAATCAATCAGTAGAAATCACTGAGTTAATAGGGTAAAGCAGAAAAATAATGTAATAATGTCAGTCGATGTAAAAATTGCCTTTGGTAAAATTCAGCATCTGTTCAAAATGAAATCCCTTAAGACATCATGAGTAAAAGGTAAATTCCTTAATTTGATAGAGATTACTCTGAAAAATCCTATAGCAAACATCATGTTTAATGGTGAAGTGTTGAAAGTTTTCCTCCTGAGACTGGGAATAGAAATAAGTTATTTTCACCATTACCACTACTTTATTAATTATTTTATTTAGAGACCCTACCTAGTTCAATATGACAAGAAAAATAAAAGGTACAAGGATCAGAAAGGAACGAATAGAACTGTTTTTGTAGATGACATGATTGTGTATGTAGAAAAAAAATCTCCTGTAACTTATTGTAATTAATAAATAAGGTTGCAAGATTCAAAGTAACTCTGGACACAATTGGAATTTTGTGTATCAACAACAAATAGAAAGTGAAATAAAAATATCATTTGTAGTAACATACACAATCAGATTCTTCAGAATAAATGTAAAGAAATGTAAAGCATCTATACAGGGAAAAATAAACACTGAGAGAAGTTAAAGGTCTAAATCAATAGATGGATATACCATGTTAATGGATTAGAAGAATCAGTGTTGTAAGATGCTGATTCTTCCCAAATTCAACTATGCCTTCAGTATAGTACTAATCAAAATGCCAGCAGATGTTTTCTTGATGGACTTGACAAACTGATGTTAACATAGGAATGCAGACAGCAGGGATGGCCAAAATAATTTTGAAGAACAACAAACTGAGCAGACTTACTATACTGGGTAGCAAGACTTATTGTAAAGCTATAGTAATTAAAATAATATGGTTTTAGTAAAAGGCTAGACAAGTTGACCAACCAAGCAAAATAGTCCAGACACAGATCTACTCGGATCTGGACACCTGATTTATCTCACAGGAGGCTCTGCAGGATGGCAGAGAAAGAACAGTCTTTTCAATAAATGTATTTAGTTAGTTAGATACTCATGTAGGGAGGGGGAAGAAATGCGACCCTTGCACTACACACATTAATTCCAAATCTGTATCAGTCTGGATCAAAGCAGGAGAAAAAAAAAGAGTAAATTGAAAGAAAAAGTTTAATATGAACATTTTTAATCGGGTTGTTTGTTCTTTTGATGTTGAGTTGTATGAGCTGTTTATATATTTGGGGTATTAATCCCTTATCAGTCATATCATTTGCAAATATTTTTTCCCACTCGGTAGGTTGTCTTTTCGTTTTGCTGATATAAAACATAATTAAAAAAAAATGAACATTTTTCACCATAACAGGGAATGGAAGTAATGAGGGATTGGCTCATAAAAAGTGAAGAGAACTCTAAAGGATATAAGAATAGCAGACGTACAGGGTAGCTGCATCCTCTAGAGCTGAGGTAGAGCCCCCAAGGAAGAGTCCCGCCCTGCCCAGGGCTGAGACCCAGGCCTCGTCCCCAGGGCAGGCTATGATGTGAGGCTTACTTTACTGCAAGGCGGAGAAGTCGTGGTGGTGTCACGCTGGCGCCCTGGGGGAAGCTGCAGGGGGTTGCTGGGCTGTGTGTGCTGTCATCTCCAGAGGCCTGGGAGGCGGCCCGCACGGCAGGAGCTGAGCGACGACGGGGATACTGCACATGCGGGTGAAGACACCTGGGTTGTAGGAGGTGGGTGCTGTGGAGGAACACACCTAAGGAACATCATCCGGAAGGAAGGCTCTGTGTATCAAGATGTCAAGGTGGTAGCAGTTTTTTTTTTTTTTTATCTCCCCAGGAATAGGATTATGGTGTCCCTAACCCCCGTATTCATTCAGCATTTATTTAATAAATTTTGTTAAACATTCTCTCTGTGCCAGACAGCGTATTTGTCACCAGATACATAAGAGAGGACAAAATAGACGTTGAACTTGCTTTTGCCGAGTCTGTGGTCTAGTAGGACAGCCAGACATTCAGTTGGTCAGTTGAGCTCCTTTTTTCAGACACTGTTCCAGTCCCTGGGGACGTATAGCCTGGTCATCAAGACACAGTTTGCCTTTAAAGGGAAACAGCCATTAAGCAGATAATTGTAAGAATAAGTATGTATTTACAAAATGAAGTTTGTGAAAGGTTATTCAAGAGCGGAGGACCTAATATAGATCAGAAACCAGGGAAAGACTCCCAGGAAGTGATCTTCTTGTGATGGGAGGGACGGGAGGGTTAGAGAGATCAGTGGTCAGGGAGGGGAGTGTTGTGGACAGAGGCAGGCTTGCGGGAAGGCTCTCCAGGGTGAAGAGCCTGGCACGTCTGAAGGAGCGGGAGAGGCAGGGTGGCTGGAGGGCAGGGTGCACTGAGGGTGGCAGAGGGCAGACAACAGCGGCTCTGTGCCTTCGTCTCCGAGAGGAGCCGGGCTGGAGGCTGGGGGGCTGGGCGGCTGGGCCGGCGTCTAGAGCAGGTTGGTAGGCGTGAGCGACCTGTGCTGGGAGGGAGAGACCACAGAGAGGAGAGGAGGCCGTCATTAACCCAACAAATACGTGAGTGTCTCTGTGCCAGGCAGTTTCTAAACTCCTGGAATAGAAACAAACAAAAAAAAACCCCATCTGCAGGGAGCTTAATTTCTAAAGGAGAGGCTAAAAATAAAATAAGGTGCCAAGAGCATTGCAGGAAAAAAAGTCTATTTACCCACTTCAGATGCCAGTCCCAAGTCCAGGTTGTCACCTGTGCTGCTGACTGGAGGTTCCATGACCCCCTCCCTCGGGTTCAATTAATTTGCTAGAGTCACTCACAGAACTCAGGGAAATACTTACTACCACTTTATTAAAGGATATGATACAGGACACAGATGAACACCCAGACGAAGAGATACATAGGCTGAGGTCTTGGGAGGGTCCTGAGTGCAGGAGCGTCTGTCCCTGTGGAGTTGGGGTGTGTCACTCTCCCAGTGTGGATGTGTTCACATCCACAATCTGGAAGCTTTCTGAATCCGGTGCTATTGGGGTTTTATGGAGGCTTCCTCTTGATCAATTATTAATTCCATTTCCAGCCTCCCTCCCTCTCTGAAGAATGGGGGGCGGGGCTGAAAATTCCAAGCTTCCTTTTGTGGCTTGGTCTTTCTGGCGACCAGCCCCCATCCAGAGCCATCCTGGAGGGCCCCCTCCCCTGTCCCCGCCCCCCCCCCCCCCAACAGGTAGCCTCACTAGAACAAAAGATGCTCTTAGTGCTTTTATCACTTAGAATTTACAAGGGTTTCAGGAGCCTTGTGTCAGGGACAGGTCAAAGACCAAATATGGGAACAAAAGATGTTCTTATCACTTAAGAAATTACAAGGGTTTTAGGAGTTCTTTGCCAGGAACTGGGGCCAGAGACCAGTATATATTTTCTATTATCCTACACTGAGGGACCCAAGTGAGATTAGTTGTAGATGAAGATTTATTGTAGGGAAGGTCTGCATGTTGTAGGGATATTAGTACTGATATCCCCAATTCAAATTACAATTATATTTGCTTTGCAAGGATTTAATTATCCAATTATATTTGGAATTCTTTGAGTTAGCTTTGTTTCATGGCATTAGTTTTGTCCACTGTTTCTCAGTTGTATTAATATAATTTACAGATCTACTCATCCTTCCAGGCATTACCCAATTGAGAGGTGACTGTTTTTAGTAATTTTAAAATCAAATCAAATTGGAATTATATATTGATTTATATATTGAAGTTCTTTTCCAGCCTGTCTTACTTTAAGCATTATACTGCCTTAAAGTGGTGTGTGTGTGTGTGTATGTGTGTGTGTGTATGTGTGTGTGTATGTGTGTGTGTATATGTGTATGTGTGTGTGTATGTGTGTGTATATATGTATGTGTGTGTGTCACTCCCCTCTGCTCCCCCGAGGAATCACAGGTACCTCTTCTCTGTTTTTCTCCCCATGCCAAAGTCTGTTGCGGTCATCTTGCATGCCAGTGCATATGTGTGGAGGTGGATGTACATAACTGCAGAGCATGGATTTTCTATAAAAATTGTTAACCAGTCCCTTATTGCTTACCCAGTATTCTGCACACCTCTCCAGTTATTTTCTTAGGAGAGAGGCCTGCCGACATAGCTGCTCACTAAAGAGCACAAGCATTTGCCATATTCCCTCTAGAGAGGCACTGATCTGTACTCTGAGTAGCTGAATATGAAAATGTTCGGTTCCCTAAACTCTAACCAACACTAGGGATTATCAGTTTTTTAAATCTTTCTTAGTCCAGTGTGTGAAAAAGTTATGTCTCCTTTTAATTTGCATTTCTTTGTGTGCTCCTGAGGTTTAGCATGTTTTGGCCACTTGTGTTACTTTTTTGAATTGTCTGTTCATTCCTTTGTTCTTTTTTCTCATAGATTCTTCACCCTTTTTATTTCTGATTTCTATGTGTTTTTCTTAAAAAAGTGTGTATGTATAATTTTTTCCTGGTTAGAAACCATATTTCAGTCTTAATTGTCTTCATTGCATCCTCACGTCAGTCCTGTGAGTCACGCATTCAAACTTTGACTCTTCTGGCCTTGACAGCATACCTAGGAAAGGCTTCCTTACCCCAGTTATTAATTATTCTCCCTGGATTTTCTTCTTTGTTTTGAATTTTTATCCTTAGATGTTTAATACCCATAGACATTTTGTATATATGGGCAGAGTGAGGTAGAGCTTCTTATTTCTTTTTTCCCCCCAGATAGATGTTTATTATTGAATCATTGATCCTTTCCTACTGATTTGAAATGTTGCCTTTACCTTGTGCTAAATTTTCACAAATACACGGTTTTGTATCTGGATGCTCTCTGTTCATTGATCTGCTTATCTTATGCCTGCATCAGTGCCACATTGTTCTTTCTTTTTTCTTTTTTTGTCCCTTACACATTGATTTAGTTTTTGTCGATCTGAATTGGTGTGAAGAGAAAATTGTTGCTCCTATTGTATTCTTAAAAATCTAGCAAAAGTGAGGTGTGGCTTTGTAGTAGAGGTTCATTTGTTTCTCTAAATGATCTGTTATCGGTTTCTATAAGTTGAGGTGACAATCTTTCTTTCTTTTTTTTTTTTTCCTTTTGGCAGCAGAAGTTGTGGGTTGATGAAGAAAACTAATTTAAAGCAACTTTTCTTGCCACTGAAAATAGAATTGAAATAATCTCTAATCTTCATTTCTTTAGCCATTGTTTCTCGGCTTTTCTCACATCTTAGAACACATCAAAAATAAAAGTATTTATAAGGCATATGGGATTAATGGATGAGTACTCTTGAGATCAGAGACCACTGGTCCGGGGTCTGGGTGGCCCAGGCCCCCTTGCAGAGCATGAGCGAATCAGCATCTGTGACTTGTGTGTGTTGTGTCACACATCATTAGGGACGTGTTTGGAAAGTGCTGATCTAGGTTAAAGTATCCAGCTTTAAATATTTTTCATTGTAAATCATTATAGCTTGATATGAATTTAACATTCTGAGACTCAGACTTCTTTTTAAAAAGTTTTAATTGTGTTAAGACATACATAACATAAAATTTACCATCTTAACCATTTTAAAGTATACAGTTCCTTGGCATTAAATAAATTCACACTGTTGTGCAACTAACTCCCCGTTCCCTTCTCCCTCCAGCCCTGGCAGACACCTTGCTACTTCCTGTCTCTCTGAATTTGATAACTCTATAAGTGCCTCATATAAGTGGGATTGTACAGCATTTGACTTTTTGTGACTGGCTTATTTCTCTTAGCATAATGTCCTCAAGGTTCATCCACATGTCATTTCCTTCCTTTTTAAAGGCTGAATAATATTTCATTATGTACATACCACACTGTTTATCCATTCATCCATCGATAGATGCCTAGGTTGCCTCCACCTTTAGGTGTTGTGAGTAATGTTGCTGTGACCATGGATGTGCAAATCTGAGAGCCAGACTTCTTGTAAGAGTTAGTTTTTCCTCATTTTTTCACCTCTTACTCAGCTATTCCAGTCTGAATTTAATTCCCATTATTCCTCTGAAAGCTCTTTCATAGATCACTAGTGATCTCAGAATTGTTAAAGATAAGGAGCATTTTCCAGTGCTTATTTGATTTCTCAGACATATTCACAAAAGTTGACCATGCCTTTTCCCTTGGCCTCTGGGTTGGCATGCACCCCTGGGTTTTTCTCCCCTGTGTTGGATGTCCATCTTGCTCTCTTCTACCCAGCATCTAAGGTGGGATTTCCTCAGGGCTTGAGACTAGACCTTCTTGTGTGACTGGTAAACGTGGATATTTCTCAGGAAGCAACCGAGGCCCTTCACCTCCTGATATCCACTTTTGCTCTCAGTGACCCTGCCCACTCCCGTAGCTTCAGCCTGCCGAGGGCTCCTATATTTGTTTTGAGCTCAGCTCTCTCTGCCGAGGGCCCCACCAGAGCTGCCCACCTGATATCTGATTCCTCCAGTGCAGGATCTTGTCCTGTTTCATGTATCTGCAATGAGCTTGTGGTGTTCCCGTCTGTCTCTCCTGTCTCAATAAAGGGCACCTCCCAGGTGCTTAAGTCAGACCAAGGGGCCAGTTTTAAGATAAACTTTTACATTTAGAGTAGTTTTAGATTTACAGGAAAGTTGCAAGAATATTACAGAGTTCCTGTGTACCACACACCCAGTTTCCCCTAATAACATTAGGGTGGTACGTTCATCCCAGCCAGTAACCAGTACTGATGTAGGATTATAAGCTAAACTCCACACATTCTTCAGATTTCCTTAGTTTTCCCCTGATGTCCTTTTCTGCTCCAGGACCCCATCCAGGAGGCCACCTGGCATTTAGTCATCATGTCTCCTCAGGCTCCTCTGGACTGTGACAGTTTCTCAGACTTTCCTTGTTTTTGGTGACCTTGACAGATCAGGTATTTGTGTGATGTCCTTCAGTTTGGGTTTGTCTGCTGCTTTGCTTGTGATGAGGCTGGGATTATGGGTTTTGGGAGTGAAGACCATGAAGGTGCAGAGCCCTTCTCATTTCATCGTATCAGGGGTGCCTGCTGTCAACAGGACTTCTCAGTGTGGTGCTCTTAACCTTCGTCACCTGGCTGAGGCAGTGCTTGTCAGGTTTCTCCAATCTAGAGTTACTAGTTTTTTCCTCTCAGAGGTCATTTTTGACACCGCCTTCATCTTTTATGTATTGAATCCAAGACTACTAGTTCCATTTCCAAATAAATTTCCATTCAGTCTAAATCACTCTTTACAGCCACCTCTCCAGTCCAGGCCACAATTACCTGTGCCCAGACGGCTTCTAGAGATCTCCTGGCCCCTGTCCCTACTTGCACCCTTGCCCCCTCCCAACCCAGTCTCTGCCCAGATGCCAGAGTGGTTTTTTAAAAATGCCAGTTGGATTATGGTACCCCATTTCTCAATCCTTTGAATAATTTTCCATCGTATACTTAAGAAACCATCCAACTTCTCAACATGGTCCTCAAGGCCTGTGTAATCTTGTCTGTCACCCCTCCAGCGTCCTGCCTGGCCTTTCTCCCCTTGTTGTCTGTTCTCCCCCTGAGTTCCTTCTACACTCATGTTCTTCCTCCCACGTTGCCTTTTATGTGTCGTTTTTTCTTCTTCTTAGAATATGGTCCCTCTCCACCTTATCATCTTCCAGATCTCAGCTAAATATTATTTCCCCAGGGAAAATTGCCTGGCCCCCTAGCAGAATCGATGAGGTACCCTTGCCGTGTATTTCCGTAGCATCCTGCACTCTGCTCATGGTGCTTGAAATGACTTGTTCTGTGTCTGAATCCTCACCTCAGTGGCTAAGATAGACAAAGCTGGGACCTCTTCTCTGCTCTTCACCACACATCCCGGGCACCTAGTAACCGAGCCTGCCCCGTGGTTAGGTGCTCAATATACATTTGTTGAACGAATGAATTTGTCTTTAAGTTAAATTAGTGAGTAGAACTGCAGAGTGGAAAATCATTACTCTTCCTTTTTTTGTGTGCAAGTTCTTGAATTTATATCTGTGGTTCCCCTGATTGAAGTCCCACATGTATCCTTCTAAATGCATTGTGTAAGGGGCGGTGGGATAGGTACGGTAGTGGATCTAGAAGAGTACATTCCCCTCTGCTGCCCCTGAGGACCTTACTATTCATTCATTGCCTTATTCCCCAAACATGATTGGGAACCTCAGTGTGCAGAGCCCTGTGCAGAGCACGGACATGGGAGGCTGTCAGGGCCGGCGGAACACCTTCCATACCTGTCAGGGCCAGAGCCGTGGAGTAGGACAGACCTGGACAGATGGAGTTTCAATTCCAGCTCTGACATTTTTAAGATTTACATCTTGAACCTTAACTGTTGCTCATCTGAAAAAATGGGGATAGCAGTATCCCTCTTGTATACCTTGGAAAGAATCAGATAAGCAAAAGAATGGAAGATGATCAGCATCATAATCATAGTAATCACAGAGCCAGTGTTTATTGCTCTTTTTTAAAAAACATCTTTATTGGAGTATAATTGCTTTACATTGTTGTGTTAGTTGCTGCTGTATCACAGAGTGAATCAGCTATACGTATACATATATCCCCACATCCCCTCCCTCTTGCAGTCTCCCTCCCACCCTCCCTATCCCACCCCTCTAGGTGGTCACAAAGCACCAAGCTGATCTCCCTGTGCTATGCGGCTGCTTCCCACTAGCTATCTGTTTTACATTTGGTAGTGTATATATGTCAGTGCTACTCTCTCACTTCGTCCCAGCTACCCTTCCCCCTCCCCATGTCCTCAAGTCCATTCTTTACGTCTGCATCTTTATTCCTGTCCTGCCCCTAGGTTCATCAGAACCATTTTTTCTTTTTTTTTTTTTTTTTAGATTCCATATATATGTGTTAGCATATGGTATTTGTTTTTCTCTTTCTGACTTACTTCACTTTGTATGACAGACTCTAGGTCCATCCACCTCACTACAGATAACTCAGTTTCGTTCCTTTTTATGGCTGAGTAATATTCCATTGTATATATATGCCACATCTTCTTTATGTTTATTGCTTTTTAAGTCCTAAGCACCATGCTACTCAGTTTATATTACTTATTTTCATTAATATTCATAGCAGCCCTATAAGGTAGGGATGTTGTTATCTTCATGTTATAAATGAAGAAAATGTGGCTTAGTTAAAAAAGCTAAATAATTTGTCCAAGGTCATAGAAGTAGTAAGTGGTAGAGCTATTACTGGAACCTAGAATTGATTCTAATTGGAAAAGAACTCCCTGTATCTTATATAGCTACCCTATCTTTCAGTATAGCTTTATTCTTTGGGGTTTTAGAGACTTTTTAGGCATCCATTGGCATTTAAAAACTTAAGGGCCACCTTAAGCTGATAGCAGCTGGAATTTGTTTCTTTACCCTTTGGCAGCTCTGACATCTGTGCCTGGGTGTCTGCAGGAGGCGGGTGTGTGTGGAGATTGGAGGATGTGGTGGACCCACCTGGGCAGTTTTTCTTTTCTCTTCTTTGAAGTAAATAAACAAATAAAACATTAAATATTTTTGTAAATAAATAAAATTATTTTTGACTGCTTTGGGTCTTCATTGCTGCGCGCAGGCTTTCTCTAGTTGTGGCGAGGGGGGGCTACTCTTTGTTGTGGTGTGCGGGCTTCTCATTGCGGTGGCTTCTCTTGTTGCGGAGCACGGGCTCTAGGCATGCGGGCTCAGTAGTTGTAGCTTGTGGGTTCTAGAGCGCAGGCTCAGTAGTTGTGGTGCATGGGCTTAGTTGCTCCATGGCATGTGGGATCTTCCTGGACCAGGGCTTGAACCCGTGTCCCCTGCGTTGGCAGGCGGATTCTTAACCACTGTGCCACCAGGGAAGTCCTGGGCAGTTTTTCTTAAAGTGAGGATTGTGGACTGTTGTAGTCAGACTCACCTGGGGTTTTACTAATGCAGATTGTTTAGCTCCTCTTTTGATGTACTAAACTGTAGTCTCTTAGGGGAAGGACTTGAGAAGTATTTTTACAAATGACTTGGTTTAAATAGGGGATTCTTATTCATCTGAAGCTTGAGAATCAATGACTAGAAGAAGTGGGAAATGTTGGAGTCTAATCGTTCTGACTGTCATTGTAGGAAGCCAGTAGAGCAATTAAAGAAAGCACTGCGTGTAGGTTAGTAAGCTTAAAAACAGGTTGTATAGAAATAAAGTCAACACTGGGTGGGTCTGTTTCACTTTTGTTTTATTTCTTATAAATTTGTGTTTGGGGAAATTTGGCATATATTGTATTATTCTTTTTCCCTAGTGGGGATAGTACCTGAAAGGAATGGGTCTCAGTTGTGATAGAGTTGACATAATATAAATGCTAAATCTGAGGAAGAAATTTAAGAATATTTGGTGAATTTGCATATCATTTGCAAAGCTAGGAGTATGTCTAAAGCTGATTTTTCAAGTCTCTTAGAGAAACTGTCATATTGTGCCTTGATTTTCAATTTAGAAACTATGGTAATTTCAGGTTTGTGGCTAATATGAAAGCTAGTAATCAGTATCAAATGTTTTAAATATATAATATTTATGTATTTATGCATTTATTTTATTAAAAATTTTTTTCCAGTTTCTTTGCCCAGTTTTTATTTATTTATTTATTTATTTATTTATTTATATACATCTTTATTGGAGTATAATTGCTTTACAATGTTGTGTTAATTTCTGCTGTACAACAAAGTGAATCAGCTATATGCATACATATATCCCCATATCCCCTCCCTCTTGAGCCTCCCTCCCACCCCTCTAGGTCATCACAAAGCACTGAGCTGATCTCCCTGTGCTATATGCATTTATTTTAAACAATGAGATTACTATTATTATTTCACCTAAGAAGACCAGAACCAGGTGGTTCCAGAATTGGTTGGTTCAGTGGCTTGGAAGGTGGCTCCCACTGTCTCCCCTGTGACTCTTGGCTTCTTCTGCATGGTGGCTACAGCATGTCTGTGTGGTTTAAAGTGTGCAGGGAGAGGGCAAAGTCCCTGCCTTTTGACCGCCCCCATTCTTTAAAAAAAAATTTTTTTTTAAACTAAAAATACTTGATTAATCCAAAAGAAGGCAGAAAGGAAGAGCAAAGGAACAAAGAACACAGGAAATAAATAGAAAACAACAGGATGGTTCACTAAAACCCAACCATATCTATAATTATATTAACTGTAAATGGACTAAACATCCTGATTAGAAGGTGGGAGATTGACAGACTAGATTTAAGAAAGCAGGACCCTTTAATTCTTCTTGAACTTTGTTCTGGGATGCAACTAAGTTACTTTTAAGCAGTTTGAACCTTTAGGGTTTTGCTTTGTTAAGTGGGTCTGCAGTAGTGCTCAGTCTAAGGCTAATTTTTTCTCCACTCCTGAGGCCTTCTACACAGTGCTTGAGTACTCTGCCCAATGCTTGGTGAATTTAGAGTTTTTCAGTCTCTGACCCCATTCTTAAATAGCTTTTTTGAGGTATAATTGGCATATAATAAATTGCACATACTTTTGAGAAGTGTGCACATGCACACACCCCATGGCCATCACCATTCCACCAGAATGAGTGTATCCATCACTCTTAAGAGTTCCCTTGTGCTCATGGCAGTCCCTTCCTCCCACTTGCTTTCTCCTTTTGTGAAATCTTTGAAGCTATTAGGGAAAAAATTATATTGTTGAGGATAAAGTCCTAGGTAGAAAGGTATTTAACTTGTAGTTTTAGCTTTTGTTTTCTTTTTGAGGATTGTAGCAGAAATAATATGATGATTGCAGGTGTATGTTGCTGTATCATTTATAAAATGTTTTGAGAAACAGGCACATAGTTTAGAACAGACTATCTTTGAGAAGCTTGACAGAGGAAATATATTTTCAGAAAGGTTGAAAAAAATGGCAGAGATGGTGTCTGTTGTGGGAAGGGGGTCAGGGAGGGGGTACCTCTTGCTGGCTGTGCTGCCCTGGGCCCCACTTGGAGGAGCCACAAACATGGAGACCAAATGCTTTTATTTTCTTGGTTTTTCAGCCAGGCAGTATTTCTAATATGCTGAAAAAACTAACAAATTCTAACATGAAAGGGTAATAGAAATATAATCCCCACTTAACAGAAGGATATACTTAGCTCAAGTGCATTTTATTCTAGTGAATTACCTGTTTTATTGAGTGACGTTTTGGTGATTTATTTATTTATGTTTATAGATTAAAATTTTTTTCTGCCTCATCACTATAATAAACTTTTGGCTGGACATTTCTCCTTTTACTCTCTGAATACACTTGACGAGATTAGTTTCTGCTGCAGAGAGCATTATATTGTTGAGTTAATAGCCATTTTGTAAAGAATTAGTAAAAGATATAGGGCTCTATTTTAATGGGTTTCTTCAACTGTCTTGTAGCTTCTCTGACTCTCTGAATTTTCTTGGTGCTTTATTTTTTTATTTCTTTCTGGTTCTTCTATGTGTTTTGAAAGTAATATGCTTGAGGTGAGAATGGCAGCATTTCTGTCATGATTTAACCTTATTAGAAATGACATTCTTTGTTCTATGTCTGTTTAGTTGAGAAATGAACCAATTCTTTTTGCTTATAAATGCTGGCTGGTCCTTGGCCCAAAATAAAAAAAAAAAAAACCAACAACAACAAACAAAAAACACCAAACCAAAGCAAAAACCGCAAAAAACAACCCCCCAAAAACTTAGAGTACAAATTGAGCATGTTGGAAAACATATCCCTACAAAAAGTCCAGGAAGTGAGAGCTTAATATGGGTGAGAATTTCCCTGGCAGTCTTCTTTGCTAGAACTCCAGTGACTTGTTGGTCTTGTGAAAGTGAAACTTGGTGTGTTTCTTATTTCAGTAACATAACTCACCAGTGCGGGAGTACAGTTTTCTTTCCAGTTTTAGGTTGAGGATTGGGTATATGCTAGTTATGCTCCAAAGGTTTTAGGAGTTAGTAGGATTTTTGAGCATTCCCTGTTTAGTTCAGTTACTGCTTATCATTTGGAAGAGGACTCTCCTTCTCCACCCCTTGATGTAAAAGTGCTAGTTCTCCCACTTAAGATTTGTTTTGGGTTAAAGAAACCACTCCCCCCCCCCCCCCCACCGCCTACACCCTGAATCTTTTCATGTATTGGTATGTATGAATCCATTTCATTTGTAGTCCTTGAGGCACTCTGTCTGGGGCCCAGGAATGGGGCTAGTAGAATGTTTTGTTGCCTAAATTTCAGCTTGGGCCAATCCTTTGGGAAAAAACAAAAAGCTCCTCAGGTCCCATAGCCTCCAGAATTTGGAGCAGAACTGTTGCTTCAACAGACTTCCGGTTAAGTAGGCAGGTGTCAGACTGTTTCTGTGGGAAGAAGGATGTGTGTCCCAGATACCTACCTCCACGAAGGGGCTCTGGCCTCAGCTCTTCGTTGTTGCGGCTGAATCCATCCATGCTCTCCAGTTGTGCTGGCCCCTGGCTGTTTCTAGCCCTCTTATTACTTAGTAAATTATATTCTAGGATCCTTGAATATTAGGGACGTGGTGAACTCCTTCCTGGTAGCCCTTCCCTTCTTCCACTCCAAATAGCAAACACATTTGAAAACATTAGCTGAAGTCCTTCATATTACAGATTTTCTAAAATCACCTAAAATGTTATCATTACTGGCACAAATTTATTCAGATTGTTTGTTGGAACTTCTAAGTGCCTAGGTGGGGAGTGTTCTGTTTGTTTTGTGTTTATTACTTAGATTATATTCATTTCCATGAAATTATTTGTGGGAATTTGGTTGGTTGTAATGCTTTCAAGTCCTCAAAGAGCAGTTCCTTATACTTGGGGATCACATCATGTTGGCATAGGCTGGTGTGTGCAACTTTTGGCAGGGCTTAAGCTAGTAGAAAATTTGGGCTAACACATTTTTCTGAGTCGGTGAATTTTAGAAATTATTTAGAATTTCGAGAAGCATCTATAAGTATTCTCCTCTTGTTGTCAAGAAGTTTTTAAATAAATACATGTGTTTTGATAATGAAGGGGTACATATATTTGATCTGAATATACTTTTTCTCATTTTTAATAGGAAATATTTTAATAAAACAAAACTTGGCTAATGGTATACTTGCTGGCTTCTTGCCTTTTCTTACAAACGTGCTAAAGTGGTCTGAATAACAGTGCTACTAAAACAACATATGCCTTGTTTTGATGGGGTATCGATTTCTTCTATAGTGTTCAAAATTGCTTGCATGCCTCCCAGCAACAAATACGTATGTGACAGACTTTACATGAGATGAGCATCCCAGATAAATGAAATGCTGGTTTACTTTTCAGTAGCTCTGGAACTTAAAAAAAAGTAGTTTTTTAGAAATGTGGCCTTGAGGCGCTAACACACTTGTGTCTAGTGCATGAAGCTCTGCAAGTTATTTTTTAACAAAACCTAATCGGGGGAACAAAATCTTTATAGAGTTTATTTATTGATTGCTCTAAGCCACCAGTAAGAGTATTCTGTTCCTCTTAATAAAATCCTTTGGAGCAGTTGTCTATATTTTAATATGGAAGTATTTTGGGAATTTGATTTTATCAAGGTAAACTCAAACGTTAGATATTGTGAGATTGAAACTAAACTAGGAGACTGGAAGAAGGAGTGGTACTTCAAGTCCTTTTTCGCTAGTGATGCTCCCATGTGCCCTCGTAGAGGGAGAGGCATTGTTTCTATTGCCTGTCCAGCAACAAGTAAGGAATTTGGATCCTGAAATCAGGGAAGTGTAGCCTGCTCAAGTTTAGTTTTAGCGATAAGACTAAAGATCACTAATAGTAGTCATTTTATTTACTAGTGAAAGGAATATGGAAATTATTTACTGTAACTCCTAATCGTTATGCTTGCTATTGCCGCAAAGTTAATAAGTATGTTTGTCATGATATCCGTGGTGGCCACATGATGCAAAACAAAACCTTAGCCCTTTCTGTCCTTTTAAGGTTTATTAATGTCCTTTTTAGTTTGTTAATGAGGGAGATGAGTAAATAATAACAGGAAATTGAGGCCTAAATTGTCATATACTTTTTTTCTGTTGTTAAGATATTGCTGGTGTCAAGCTTCTATTAATTCTGTGTAATTCCAGTGGAGACAGCAAGTTATTTTGGTTAAAATGTCGTGTCCCTCCCCCCCGCCCCCGCAGTGAGAGTTGAATGTGAGAACAGATCTTAATAGATATAGTTACACAGTTTATTTTATCATGTATCACTTTATTGCTGTCTTCTAGAACATTGTTATACTAAATGTTCCAATAATGGAAATTTTATGCAGCTACTTCAAATGAAACAAATTTGCAAAAACTCAATTTTGGAACTCATTCCTTGAGGAGAGGAAAAAAACTCACCACGCTGTGACCAAATTAGATTTCTGATATGTTGGCAACTTAACAAACACTGTCATTTCCAGAAAACAGGGTCTGGGATCCAGTGGAATTGTCAGCACTTCTTAGTCACTTATAATGGGGGATATTTGGGGTTTTAATATGATTGAATGGTTAAATTTTTACAAAAAGGTAATTAAAATTTGGTGTTGTACCTAAATAAAAATGGCTCTACACGGAATCAGGAATGACTGTGTTCAATTACAGGGGAGTCTTCTTTTCAAGAACTTGATTTTAAATTCTCGGAGATATTAGTTTTACTTACTGGAGCTCCTTTGTTTTGCAGAGATCATGATGCAGCCGTCCTTTTGGATTTCTTTTTAATAATGTGTGACCCTTCACCTTTGATCCCCTGACCTGCATTACCTTGGTAACCATTTCATTTTTTAATTTAATTTCATTTTTTGATTTTGGTGTACAAGCTGTAACATTTCATCTCTCAAAGTGTAACACGCTGATTTCCTCAAATAGAGATACCCTTTTGAGCGATAAATTTGCAAAATGCTGTCTTCATTTTCTGTATTAAAATTCATTTCAGTTTTAAAAATAAAGTGTAATCTGTGTTTTCATCCTTTTAAAATTTAAGTTTAATGAGTGCATTTCCCCATGCAGTATATTTCCTCTTCTATTCATGTTTTGCAATAGCCAAATGAACTTGGTGTTCACGCATAACTCGCATACACGGTGGACACCCAGAGCCCCACCCCTCCATGCCCCTGCCCTGCCCCTTCTCACACACACCCCCTCACGATCACCACACACCCCTTCCTTTGCAGATTAACTCATGTTTCAGAAATAGTGGCAACTTGAACTTACTGGTGTCAGCTGCCACATTGTACAACCTCACATTACGTTTTATATTTTCAAGTGTTGGTGGGAGGAAAAGTTTAGCCCTTTAATTCCATGTACGGGCTGGAAGATAAGAAAGTTGTCTTATTTCCAAAATTCACCTTTCCCCCTCCTTCAGTATTTTATTCTTTATTTGAGGTATAAGTTAAGAACGAGCAACATTTTTAACCTGATCAAAAGTGGCCTTTTGTCTCTGCTGAAACCTGGTCAGTCAGCTGTGATGGTCCATATACCAGATTGCTTTATGCCATATGCTGTTTCATGACTGTTTTTCAGACAATGCATTTTTAATTGTATTCCACTTTTCAAAAAATTCTTATTCAAAAGCAAAAAAACAAATCTAAAAAATGAAACTTTGAGTTAGTTCTTGGAACTGACAAGATATTCCTTAGAAATGTTCTTTAAAAAAAAAAAAATCATGTGAAATCTCCTAGCATGGCCTGCTGAAGCACAGATTATTTTTTAAGTGTCTCATTATTTTATTCTCCAACATTTAATGCTGATGCTTTAATTGCACACAGCTGAAGCTGCTAAATGAGCACTGAAATGGATTTAAGTCCTCTCTGAGCTTTGTTGATACCTATAAAAGTTTATGTCATTCATTAGAACCACAAATTAAAATTAGTTGTAGTGAGCTGCTCATTGGAGATTGGAACTCTTAGGAACACTTCTTCAGGCCTACTAGCTCGTCTTTGTCTGTTATACTTACATACCTGGGAAATTGCCTTTGGCCTGTTGGGTATCTTTTCACAGAATTGCAAAATATCAGAGCTGAGAACTATGAGTAGGTAAAACATCCCATGATTACAAAGCCAGAAAGCACATGGAATGAATGTTGTAGAAGTTAGGAGCATTTATTTATCTAACCTTGCATTTTAAGGTGATTTTCTTTTTTTTTTATGATAATGCTTTCAGAGTTGCATAGGAATGTATTCCGTATCCTTCTAGCACCAGAAGAATAATGTGTAGCTTGGAGTTTATTGAACAGGCGTCACAGGGCTGAAAGGGGCTGTGAGTGGCGGTCTGCTCCACTCCTCTTGCTTAAGCAGCCCTATACCTGTGCCCGACCCCAGAGGGGGAGCTAGCTGATGAGAGTCACAAGCTCCCTGTTGACAGAATCAGGGCCTCTTGACATCTCCCTGAAGGCTCCTAGGTCCTCTAGAGACAGTCGAATACTTTATTCATAAGTCCAGTAGGAGCTAAGGCGACATTAATAGGCACCCAAGAGAAATGTTTTTATTGTGATAATTTTATTTTGCAATTACGTCAAAGAGAGCTGGTATACGGACACATTCATTACCTATTTTCAATGAGCAGTGTTTATTTGGTTAGTATTTAGGAATTCTAGTGAGTTGTAAGCCACATGGATGTAGTTTCTGTGAGCATGATTCAGTGAGAAAACCCTAGGCTGAGAGTCAGAAAACCTGCTTTGGACCAGCCGGGTCTCTGGATGTGCCAGGGGTATCTTGTGAGGTAGCGACACACAAAACTCAGAAACTCAGATAGCAAGACTTCAAAAGACTTCCACGTTAGGCTTGAAAACAGTGAAATCAGTTGTTCCACTTAACGTACAGGAGTGTGTAGAACATTTCACTGATTCGACTTCAGTTTTATCCTGTGTGAAACGTAGATATTATATGTCTCCTACTTGCTTCTTAGGGTTGTTGGCAGGATAAATGAAAATGCGTGACGGACACCCTGGGAACCCAGAAGAAAGGTGCCTTTGAAAGTAAACCTCATGCGAGGGCCGTGCTCTCAGTAGCCGCAGTCTTCGTGCTGAGAGGCTGCTGTAGTGCATCCTCTGGGGAGCGGCCGGGAGCGTGGGCGCTGGGGCCAGGCTGCCTCGTGTCGCATCCCGCCTCGGCCCTTTGCAGGTGGTCGGATCGAGACAGTTATCTTACCCCTCTGTGCTGCAGCTTCCTCCTCTTTAAAGGGGGGTTGATAATAACAGTACCTACTCAGAGGGTCAGGAAGAGTCCTAGGTGAGCTGCTGCACGTGAAGTGTGTGCTTAGAGCAGCAGCCGGCAGGCAGTGTGGCCATGGCTGTGGCATCCGGGCCCGATCCTGCGCGCCAGGAGAAACCCAGGCGGCCTGGGAGTTCCCATGAAATGGAATTTCATGAAATGGAATTTTCTACACCTTGCAGAAAACTAAACTTGAAAGAGTGTCCCTGTTAGTATTCTACTATTGTCTTGGAGGCCCAGGCATGCTTACAGGCAGAGGCACTGGGTAGTTTATGGGAATCAGGCACCTCTAAAACAATGCAAGTTCAGGTGCTGCAGGTTAAATCTGGGCTCCTAACCTTTTAGGAAGAAAAGTTTAGATAATTAAGAGCTGACTGGCCCTTTGTAGATAGGTTCTTTTGTTTTAGCTATTTTTGGCTATGGAGACACAGGAAAGACCCGTGGGAGAGACCCCATCCTTTACTTAGTCAGCACTTACTCATTCTCTCAGCTTCAGCCAGCTGTCTAGTGAGCTTTCACGGAGTCAGAAAGCATTTATGTGTTGAGAGATTTTTACCTTGCTGTAGGAGGCTTCACTGCTTCATCCTCAGTAGAATAAGGGGGAAGAAAGTCACTGCTGTGTGTCACATATTCCCAAGTGTTTCCACATAATTATATACATTTATCTATGAGGTTGGTGGTGTTTGTTAACCCTGTTTTGCACCTGAGAACACCGACACTCAGGTAGGTTAAATAAACTCGTGCAGGGTCACATCCCTAGTAGATTGCAAAACTGGGACTTAAATCCAGGTGCTGCCCTTCTGGTACCTGCTGCCTTGTGTTTGCCGGCAAACCTGGCTGCACCCCTGACAAGAGATTCTGCCATTTGGTTGCAGGGGCCTCCTCCGCATGCATTTGTGTCCCTCAGCCGTCAGTGCCCCAGACTTACTTAGTGAGGCCTCCAGCACCCCACCACCCGCATCACCAGGAAGGCCCCGCCATTCGCGTGGCGCCTTGAGGGGCTCCGTAGCAGCGGCTTCCTTGCTCTTGGCTGCACATCCAGCATCCCTTGTACAGCTTTAAAATGTGGAGCACTGGCCCCATCCCAGACTCTGAGCTGCCTGTTCTAGCAGAGAACCACTGATCAACAGCACAAAGATGCAGGATGTTTATGTTACTTGTAAGTAAGAAAAAACTGTCACTAATCTGTGCATGTGTGGACCCATGCTTCCAGAACATGGGCCAATGCTGTTAATTCTATAGTTAGCTGCATTGTAAGCTACAGTGGGCCTTTGTGGGCCAGTTTGGTGGTGCACTCACCAGCAACCAGCAGCCTTTTTGTGGGAAGAGTCCCAGCTGTCCTTTCGCTAGGATGTAGTCTTCTGGAAGTGGCATCTGACCATCACAAAAACCGGGTTTGAGATCGCTCATGGGGCGAAATGAAGCAGTGCGCTGTCTCCTTTCTCTTTCGCCTTTTCACTTTCTTTTCTCTGCCCCGCTTGCGTGCATTTATTTTTTACAACCCTCCTTCCCTCTCCTCCCCAACCCTTCCCTCTCTTATCTTTCCTCTGTCTCTCTTTTTCTCCATCGTCTGCCAGATGCTTCTGAGTGTATCTGTCATCAGACTGTAAATACTTGAAATCTTGCAAGGGGGCCGGGCACATCGCGGGTGTTCCTAGCAGTTGACGCGTCTCGGTATGTCCTGGGATCTTTCAGAGGTGAAGGCGCTATCCTGAGTCACCCTGAAAGTTGTCAGATTTTGTTTGTGATCATCAACCTTAAGTTGGGTGCTTTATCTTGAAAATTTAGATAATTTGGCATGACAGTTTGAGAAACACCATCACTAACTAGGACAGAGTGCTGGACAATGATGGACTTGACCCTTCTAGAGGCACTTGCATCCGGCTTTTAGTGTATTTGCTGCTTAAGTTCTGAGGTCAGGGTCAGGCCCCCCATTTTGGTGACGAGGAACCATTGCTGAGAGGGTGAGCCCTTCCCGGAGGCCCTCAGCCAATCCAGACTTGCTGCCCGGGGAGGGGAGCAGAGCCAGCGCCGGGGCGTGTGGATGTCCTGTGGCCATGCGCGGTGACCTGTGTGCCGCGGGAGATGACGGAGAAATACCCGGCCCTGGTGGGTAGGGTGGTGGGTAGGAGGGGCCCCTGCGCTGAGCAGGCCCCTTGGGGGGCAGTTCGGATGGCGTTTAACCCCTCTGGAGGCAGTAGGAGACCAAGAAACATGGTCCAAGGGTGAAAAGATATTTTTTGTCATTCTTCAGTGAAAATCTGCCCTCGCCAGCAGGGGGGTGACTGAAGGCCAAGGCGGCGGCGGGATCATGGCACAGTCAGGAGCAAACGGGAAGCATCTCCTGTTTGTTCTCATTTGTGGGTGTTATCTCCCTGGGAAACCGTGGCCCTGGTTACCGTGGCACCAGGTGACATGCCTCCGAATCATAGGATTTAGACCAGACTTTCCACTTTCCACACGTGTCTCTAGGTGGGTTCAGAAATATACCGTGTGATAGACACATGTGCCCGCACAGAACGTGGATATTAGTCAGCCTGTGATGTCGAGTTCTCCTCTCTCTTCTTATTGATCCTTTGGAGTATTTCACCCCTCTCCGCCCCTCATTTTCCCCTGGGAGAAGCCCGAAGGACATTTCTCTGTCTTCCGTAGCAATGGGAAGAGGACTGGCAGGGAGGGTGGCAAGTTGTTGGCGGCCATTTGACTGGGTTTCTCTTACCTGCTCTGGCATGTTTTACGGCATCTGGCACAAGTGCTGGCACGTAGGAGACACCCAGCAAACGTTCACTCTCCTTTCAGCTGTCATTAGCACAGGTAATTAAGAACAGGAGCTGATAGACTGCACGTATCTGTGCAGAGATATATCTGTAATTAAAGTTTTAATTAAAGAAACACCAGACCAGGCAGATGGTTCTTATCCCCGCATCCTGTAAACTAAACAGCCATGGCTTTTTGATCTTGCAAACAAGCAAAGCAGAGAGTAGCAGCGGCGCTCCCAGAAGTGGACCAGAGGGGAGAGGTAGTCGTATTAACTAGCCATAATCTAATTTTGGTAGCACTCTGTGCGATGCCAAAGCCGGGGATAATCATCGCAGTTTGAAATGGAAATTCAATACATCAAAGTTATGTCCCAGCCAAAGCTTTTAAGCCTCAAGTCAAGGGCATTACCAGAGCCCAGCTGGTATATCACAAGGCATGTGGTTTTGTGCTAGATCACAGAAGCTGACAAAGTGTTATTTAGGATCATCAGCTAAATACAGTATTAAATTAGAGCGCTATCATCCTGACGTTTCAGGTTCTGCCCCCGTGTAGCAGTGCAGGACTGAGATGGGATGGGTGCTGCCTGCCTCATGTGTGTCCTCTGTGCTGTGTCACGGTGACCCGAGTGACCAGCGAACTGCAGAATGAAAAAACGAAACCATCACTGGGATACCAGGAAAAGACAAATCTCAGGTCTTATCATTTCTGGGAAAAAACCTGCCCCCAGTGACCCTGGCCATTTGCTCTGCTCTATCCCTGTCAGCAGGAGGCCAGAGCCGTGCAGGTAGAGGGGCAGGCAGTTCACTTTGACCTCTTGGGGTTCATCCCCTCCTTGACCCCCAATTTCTTACCCTTCCTCATAGTCTTTTACTTATCCAGGCACATGGTTTTCTGGCATTCAGTGCAGGGAGGCACTTATACACCTGAATTCTCTACTAATGGATATAGGTGTGTTTTTACCACCTACATCTCACTCATTTGTTTCCCACTTTGTAGAACCAATACTGAAGATGTTCCTTATTTCACAGGGAAATATCTTAGAGGGTCAGGAGGGTGGTTGTCTGCTTTGCTTAATGGTGTGTGACCCTATCGTTCCTGTTTCTTTTAAAGGAAGTAGGGGGTTCTCACTGGAAGAAGAGCCCGTGTGACACCAGGACATGTATCAGTATCTTCACATTAAAGACTCGTCCCCAGAATGGTAGAACTCGGAAGTACTTTAGCTCATGTTAATACCATTTATAAATCAAAACTCAGTCCTCTTAGGAGAGTGGCCGAATCCATAGTACTGTGATGGTTGTGAGTGACTGAGTGTGTATGACGGGTGGATGGAAGTGTTTTTACCACCTTTTTGCTCGGGAAAGACTTTTATTTGACGAGATGTTCTTTGTTTTTAGAAGTCAATTAAATGTCAGCTACTTTGAGTAAGCAGTCTTTTGTGCTTATCCAGGAAATTTGGTCAGGCCTGTACAGAACTGTGCTGCTGGGTTGGCATTTTGCATGCGGAATTTGAACCTGACTGTGGAGTCTGTTTATTCTCTAATCTGGTTAGAGACCTGAACACGTGGCCTCTGAGGCTGCAGCACAGTTTGGGATTGTAGGAGGCTCCTTACGAAGTGACACTGGTGCTGCTCGGAGCACGGCGGTTATGGCTCACTTCAAGGTTTCTCCACAGAGAGGAACATCAGCAGACCCACCTGTAATAGTCGGGCTTTTATTTCTCTCTCCGCGGTGGGTTTGAAGAAAGCTTTGCCCTTCCTGGTGTCTGTGTGGTGCTGGGGTTGGGGAGTGTTCTGCCCTCTCCAAGAGGGACTTAAATTCAAAGGTTTATACATTCGTTCAGTAAGTATTTACGGAATGCCTAGTACCAGGCACTGTCCTGGGTGCCCGGAGTAAAGCAGTAAACAAAACAAGGCCATTTCTCTCACAAAGAGCCTGTTTTCTGGGAAGGGTCAGTAAACAATAAACAAAAAGCAAGTAGCGCTAACTGAGTGATTTACATGTACCAGTTACATTTATTACCTCATCAGCGCTCAGAACACTGAGGAGGTAGGCGCTGTGATGGTCTCCATTTCACAGAGGAGGAAACTGAGGTACAGAGAGGTAAAAATAACTCGCTCAGTGTCACACAGCTAGTACATGGTGCTGTTGGCATTCCAACCCAGGTAATCTGCCTCCAGGTTTCATGCTCTTAAACACCATGCTATTTTGTCTCCCTGTTAAAAAAACTGCCTGATCAGTTTATTTCTACCTAAATAAGTATCATAAAGAAATATCATATGACAGTAAGTGTGACGCAGAACAACGAAGCAAGGTAAACCGTTTTGAGGGTCCCTGGATGTTGGTGTGCGCGCGCGCGCTGCTTTGGCTGGCATGGCTGGAGCAGGTGTCTCTCCTAAGGTGATTTGAAGGAAGTGACACATTGATGCATGTAGATATCTGGGCTAAGAGTATTCCAAGCAGAGAGAACAGCAAAGGCAGAGGCCCCAGGGTAGATGTGGGCTTGGCAATAGCAAAAGAGAAGCAGGGAGGCCGCCATGGTCGCATTGAGTGAGCACAGTGGACAGGAGCAGATGAGGCGGTCAGGAGCGAGAGCCCATGGGGCCTTATAGGGCGTGGGAAGGTCTTTGATTTTACTGAATGAGAAGGGGAGCCATCCGAGAACTTTTGAGCAGGAAAACAACATGATTAAAAGGATCACTTTGAATGCAGTGCAGAGAGTAGTCTAGGGCAGGGGTCTGCATACTGTGTAGGCCTGAGGGCCAAATCCAGCCTGCCAACTGTTTTTGTGCAGCCAGCAAACTAAGAATGCTTTTCACATTTTTAGATGGCTGAAGAAGTAAGGTGAATAGTAATATTTTGTGGCACGTGAAACTCACATGAAGTCCAGATTTCAGTGTCCATTTAAGTTCCAGTTTTATTGGTGCAGGGCCATGCTCATTTGTCTGTGTATTGTCTGAGGCTGCTTCCAAGCTGCAACAGCCAAGTTGAGTAGTTGCAGCAGAGACCATCTGGCCCACAGAGTCTCCAGTATTTACTGTCTGGCTCTTTAAGAAAAAGTTTGCTGATTCCTGGTGTAGGGGGATAGGGCTGGAGTCAGGGAGACCCGTGAGGAGACGGTTGCAGGGGCCGGTGGTGGCTTGGAGCAGAGCAGCAAGAAGTGGTCAGATGCTGGGTGTGTTTCAAAGGGAGAGCTGATTGGCTGTCTGCAGACGTGAGGAGTTGGGGCTGATGCTAGTGTTTTTGCACCGAGCAGCTGTAAGAGCAGCTCCCGTTCACCGAGATGGGGAGGCCGGTGGGAGCAGCCGGCTGGGGAGGTGGGCGAGGAGAAGGCTCTTGGCTGTGTTAACCTCGTGATGCCGCGTGGAGGTGTCCAGTGGGCAGTCACGGTTTCGAGGAGGGGCCTAGCCCTGAGCCAGAGTCTTCAGTGTTGTCAGCGTATCGAAGGTTCTTGAAGCTCTGGGATAGATGAAATCCGTGGTGGGTGTGGATGGATGGAGAAGTTCAGACACAGAGCACGGGAGGTACCCGGTGATAAGAGGAGGGTTGAGAAGGAAGCGAAGGAGATGAGAAGGAACACGAGGGAAGGAAACCGGGGAGAGCGGGGTGTCTGAAGGGACGTGTTTCAAAGCAGAGAGCGTGATCGTCTGTGTTCAAGTGTTGCTAAACGTCAGGTGAGATACAGGCTGAGAACTGACCCTGGATCTGGCAGCGTGGAGGTCATTGGTGACTTTGATAAGAGTCAGATGAGCGAAATGGTGAGGACGTCACCGATTCCAGCTGGTTCAAGCAAAAATGGGAGGAGAGGAAGCGGAGCAGGTGCTTTCAAGGAGTTGTGTTTCTGCTGCCCCAGTGCGGGCCAGGAGAGGGCAGAGAGTTGGATTTAACCTGGGACGGGGATTTTGCCAGGGAAGTAGTGCTGGGAAGGGAGGAAGGGGCAAGGGAGCCGAGCGCTGACGGGACGATGGGCAGTGGACTCTGAGCCTGGCCGGGGGCAGAAGTGGAGCGTGAGGGACACGAGGGGCAGCAAGAGGCCCTGGGGTCGCTGGACTCGGGAGTAGGGCCATGGAATCGTTGGCGTAGGGACAGTCAGAGAGCAGGATGCTTGAATCTGGTATTACCAAGGGGTGCAGTTTCGGTTAACATCAAGGTCTAGGGCAGTGCTGTCCAGTAGAAATATAATGTGAGCCGCACGTGTAATTCGTAATGTTCTAGGACCCGTATTTTTAAAAAGTATAAACAAACGAAATTAATTTTAATAATATATTTTATTTAGCCCCATGTATTATGTGAACATGTAATCAATATAAACATTGTTGAGATATTTTACCTTTATTTTGTACTACATCTTTGACATTTGCTATGGATTTTATGCTTCCAAAGCATCTTAGTTCAGACTAGGCACATTTCAATAGCCACATGTGGCTTGTGGCTACCATACTGGACAGCGTAGGTCTTGGGAATGATCGTGGAAATACAGTCCAAGGGTACTGGAGGGGATTGGGTCAAGGAACAGGGAGGCCAGGGTTTTGTGAAGGGTTGTCTGTGTGGATCTGAAACCACTTATGATCCTGATGAGACAAGCAGGGTCGGAGAGGCAGGAGAGGGAGGCCGGAGCTGTTGGTAGGGTTGCTGCTTCAGTGGCCTCTGCTCTAACTTTCTACCCACCAAGGAGCCTTTCTGCCCCTGATCCCGTTACATTTCTCAAAGCATCTGTGAGGTTCTGGGGGATTGTTCTTGCCTCAAGTCAGATCCAAGTGGTAACTCTTTGGAATTAGGGGTTTGAGGCAAGATTTCTGAGTCGCAGAAAACATCAGAACACAAGGCCGTAATTTTGCAGGATCTCCCCCAAATGGCAACTTTTCACTGGGGTTTTTACTTTTATCCTTTAGATTCTTATCTTTATTTTGTCATATCTTTAGATTCCTATCTTTATTTTGGCATAATCTTCAAATTCTTCAAATTCTATTAATTGTATTTAACAATCCTAAATGTGTTTGAATCCCTGCAGAAGCCCACATTGAGAAGCTTTGAGGCAGTCCCATGTAATACAGTATACAGAACCTGCCTGCCCTCTGATGCTTTTAAAAGGCAGGCATGGTCAGCCTTTTATTATGCAAAGACTTTACATACATGTGTGTGTGTGTACAGGCAGACGTCAGAGATACTGCGGGTTTGGTTCCAGATCACTGCAATAAATTAAATAATGCAGTAAAGAGAGTCAGATGAATTTTTTTGGTTTCCCAGTGCATTCAAAAGTTATGTTTACACTGTACTGTACTCTGTTAAGTGTGCAATAATAGCATTATGTCTAAAAAACAAGGTACATACTTTAATTAAAAACATACTTTATTGCTAGAAAATGTTAACCATCATCAAGCCTTCACCGAGTCATAATCTTTTTGCAAGAGTAGTATCAAAGATCGTAGAATAATAATGAAGAAGTTTGAAATATTGCAAGAGTTACCAAAACGTGACACAGAGACATGAAGTAGGCAAATGCTGTTGGAAAAATGGTGCTTATAGACTTGCTTGTTACAGGGCTGCCACCAACCTTCCAATCTGTCAAAAACGCGATATTGTGAGGTGCAATAAAACGAGGTATGCCTCTGTGTGTGTGTGTGTGTGTGTGTGTGTGTGTGTGTATGTGTATGTATGTGTATGTATAGGCTTTGATCCACAGTGTGTCTTTAAAGGTTAATCAACATTGAAGGTGAGGTCGGAAAGCTATTTTTTAGCCTTGTAGGCTAGGGAAAGTGAACTGTTTGGAAAGAGTGAACAGAACATCTCAGCGGCACGCACGCTCTTACTACTTCCCATACCAATAATGAACCCCCTGGGGAAAAGGTGAATGGCTACCCTGATTCTGTCCCTTTATCAAGTTTAAATTACTTTAGGTTCCCTTTAGTTTGTTTTCTGTATTAAGATTAACCCCCAAATCCTCAAAAGTCCTATCAGCCCCCAAATTAGGAGGAGCCCACTTTGAGCCATGCATTTGTGAACCACACGCCCTTGGATGACTTCGTGTTGAGGGAGTCATTGCTTGTTGATTCCGTGTGAGCTGACATCACGAGAAAGCAGGGTCTACCTAGGTAGTCTGTGTTTTCAGCATCCCAACTTCAGTAATGCCCTCAGTATCACAGAGAATCCGCTTGGTCCCTGACTGTGCACTTTTATATATTTTAAGTTTATCTTTTAAGTATGATGGCCTTCTCGCCCATTGTATTCACACGAAAGAAAGAACTCAGTAAACACAATTTAGCAATAATGAAAGCTTTACTCATTATATAAGTTTTCTTAAACTCTCTTTATTCTAATTAAAATGTTTCCATCTGATGGGGAAATGAATACCAAGAGCTGGAAATTAAGCAAGAAATTAAAAGAACATTAATGGCTTAATCGCCATTTGTTTTGAGGTATTCCTCCCCAGTAAGTGGTATTTTACTTATAAAGTCACTCCTTTACACACACATCTTTATGACGAATGGACTGGAATGTATCCCAGCAAAAGAAGAGCTATTTTATGATGCCACTTGTAAATTATAACACGTTATGTTAGAGAACCAAAGGATTAGCTTTTTAAAATTGTTGTTAGCGTAATTACTTACTTTGCTACACACACAATTCTGGTTTCTAAGAAAGTGAAGGTCAGCGTGTCTAGGAGACCAGGAAGGTGAGCATTTGGACATTTGTTCATTATTTAAAAATTTAGACCTGGGTCGCTAGCGTGCTCTTGTTATAATTCTTGCCTCAAAAAATCCAGAGTATAACATTTAAATCTGTAATTTATTCCTTCAGAAATTTACTGCTGAAATTTAAGCTTTAACCACGTAGTCGGTGTAACCTCAACCAAGGCAGGTGTTTGGGCTGCAGCAGGCAAGCTCTTGCCCCTCCCACCTCCTCAGGGTACAGAGAACCCACGTGCATGCCAGCTCTCTGGATGGTTCTGTGCACTGTCATCTGGATCTGCCGTTACTAGTAACGTACTCATTAACCTGATGCTCCCGTCTCTGGATGTAGGTGTAGGTGCAGGTGGAGAAATACCAGAGCCCACAGCCCTTCGTGATCAAGTACAACACGCCTGCACCAGCCACCTCTCACCTCACCCCCACCGCCGGACACTTCTGTCCTTTCACACGTGCTGTTTCTTTCTCTCCCCTCGCCCTTCCTCCCCAGATCTGCTTTATCTGGCAGAAGTTCCTTCTAGAGGCCAGCCCAGCTGTCACTTCTCCACACACCCTTTCTGTGCAGCCTGACCTGTTGGTTCACTCTTATCATGGGCACTGCTTTCCATATCCCTCTGAGGGCCCTTGCCACCTTGTATTGTAATTTCTCTCTTTATTGGCGTCTTTAATTCACTAAACTGTGAGTCTGGAGCAGGTGCTGGGCCTCACCTATTTCTGTTTCCATAGCACCCAGCCCAGCATCTGCATGTAGTTGTGGGTGGCTGAATGGGGCAGGTGACGCACTGTGGTCATGTACCTTCAAGCCAAAGAGGTACACTTAATAACTGTTTTGAGGGAAGAGAATAAATACTGTTTTTGTTGATACAGATCTTAAAATTTTGGTAGCAGAAAGCAGATGGGCAAAGAGCGATAGAAAACAAGTCAGAAACTGCTGTCTGATTCCATAGAGACAATCACGTTATGGTTAAAAACAAACAAACAAAAATATATGTATATATACACACACACACATATATATGTATATATAAAATTTACATTTGATTGCCTTGAAACTTTCCATCTGTTGTTCTGCTGTCTTAATTAACTAATTATTTAATTGAATAGCACCTAGGGAAATAGATATAAATGTCATGAGAACTTCCCTTGTAAGAAGCTCTTTTCTTTTTGTAATGTGTCCTTTTTAGGACACCTTCAGGGCTTGTGAAATTGACTGTCCTTTGAGCATTGGACACGTGCCTGAATATGATGGTTCTTTTTTACTTACCTCAATTCACTGGAATTCAATGGTCATGCTTATATTCAGTCAATTTGAGGATTGGTTGGAAATCAGTCCCCAAATCAAAAAACAAATTAGACAGCATCACCTCCCCCCAGAACACGATGCGTTCCCAACTTGCCCTGTAAGACTCATTGGTACAGTGTTCAGTGTTTTACCCCAAATCACTTACTTTATGGCTCTTCCCCCCAAGAGTACCTAAGCAAGGGGATGTAAATGAGAGACAGATTCGAGAAAACAGATTTTCTGAGGCTTTCCTTCACCATCAGTGTGCATTTGGGTAATTTTAAGGGGACTGTAGAAATCACCTACAGCTTATTATTAGGATCTTCCATAATTAGCAACTGGTAGTCCGTTTCCTTATTCAGTATCCTTTGAAATCCTGTATTTTTCTAACCTGTGAAACTGGCCTAGGAAGTAACGATTGGGAGTGCTGGGAATTCAGTTTAAGAAGTTCACCTTTTTAGTTCTGTGCTTCAACTAATAGCCTCTTGCAGGGGAGCCTCTCGAAACATTGTGTTCTGTTATATCAATGTGTACTTAGACACGTTAATCTGAATTAGCTGATTGTACATAATGACTCCCCCGGGATGCTATGTTAGAAAAAAAACAAAACAAAAACTTAAGTAGTGTACTGAATATGCATAGTCAGTAAAAAATTCTTCTAAAATTAATGTTAATTGAATCTGAACCTTGATCATCTTCAAACCTTTAATTTTTAATTTGATCCTTTAAAAAAGTTTTGTGGCCTCTTAAAGATACAACCTACAACCCAATAAAAGTTATGCTGTAATGATTACGAAAAGAACGGTTGTAAAAGAACCAATTTTGAGTTACCATAGGGAAATAAGTCAGATGTGTGGGAATATATATGTACACACATGCATGTACATATACATACATATATATGCGTTTAATATATACTTTAGTTTGCCTTTACCCAGAGGTCTCCTCTCTCTGCCTCTGGAAATGGGGCAAATTTTCTTCAGTTAAAAACAGAAATAGAAGCGACGGTCTTGACCCATTTTACACTTATTTATTTCAGGCTCTCACCACACATTTGTTCATGGGCGCAGCAAGAAGAGGGATCCACAGAGCTGGAGCTGTGAGGGCTGACATATTGGAATGAAAGCTGGCAGAATTCGTAGGGAGAGCTTTGCCATCCTGCCAGCTCCATATCTGGCTTCAAGACAATTCTATTAGTGAATTAATTGTACTCAAAACCTGAAATTAATTTGAACTGAATGTTACTAAAAAGATTAAAGTGACCCAGTCTTGCTTCATCCAGAGTTACTATGAAGGAGATCTCTGGCCTGACCTAGCTCAGGTAGAGGGGGGGTCTCTGTCCACGTGCCACCTGGTCACAGAGGCCTTGTGACCACCCATATGCCCAGATGCCACTCTCGGTCCCCTTAGCGAGCTGCTCTTTTTGTAAGAGCAACAGTCTGTTTGTTGGTCTGACTCCTGGGAGAATGGAAGCTGCACGAGAGCAGGGCCTCTGTCGTGTCCACCCTGTGTCCCCAGCGCGTAGGACAGAGCCTGCACAGCATAGAGTCTAAATAAATGCTGCCGAGTGGGTGAATGGGTCACCTGGCACTGCATCCTTCCTGAATGTTTTCCTTTTAATTTGCCTTTTATACATGACTTCTAAAAATGATAAAGCAGTGAAGTCTGGGGAGAAATATAAAAATTTTGTTGTGATTGAAATGACTGTCAGACTAGTAGAGGGTGTTCATAAGAGCATATCAGGACTTGGAATTATGAATTATAAAACTTACTACATGTTATGGTATCCATGCCTCCTGATGAAGAAATAGAAGAAATAGATGCAGGAAAAACATGAGTCATGTCTCTGGAATATTTTAATATCAAGACACCTAATGAGAGTCTAGAAAGAAACATTGGAAAATAAAATAGGGAGGTAGAAAATAAGCAGACATTAAAATCTTTTCTTGATATTTAATCATTTAAGATAATAAAATTTGGCATCAAGTAAACAAGGTAAACCAAAATATTTCCTAGATCAAATGGGCATTAACAAAGATACAGAGGGAACTTGGAGGTATTTATTTAGATGGTAGTAACAGAGTACTTTTGTTCCAGATTACCTTCATGAATGTGACAGGGACTCCATCTTTATTCTTTGTGTGTTGGCGTAGGCCGGAATACCGATGTTGTTCTTGAAGATGTTGTTCTTTGAGGAGGTTGTTCCTTCCCTCCTCCCTCCCTCCCTCCCTCCCTCCTCCCTCCTCCCTTTCTCCCTCCTTCCTCCCTCCCTCCCTCCCTCCCTCCCTTCCTTCCTTCCTTCCCCCCTCCCTCTCTCCCGCAAAAACAAAACCAAGGAGACAGTATCCTGTGATGTGGGCTGTTATCTCAAGGTGAGTTGTGGCACCAGCTCCTGACGAATTGTCTAAGGAACTGAAACCTCTTTTCAGGTGTAGCGTATTTTATTGGTCCGATTTTGTCCATTTCAGTGTAAACTTCAGTTATTTATTGGACACTGAAGGGATCAACTAAAAGCAGAAAAAGCAGGACCAATTGAACTTGCATTTTATGTCACATAGAGAAGTAACCAGCATTTCTGATCAAACAGTAAATATGTTTCAGTTCCTTTTAAATTAAGTGTGAAAAGCCAAGACTAGATTTTTGTGTACCACAAAGCAAAACAAAAACCCCTTTCAGGGCATAATGCATTTTTCATTAAACTGATCACTGAACTCTTGATTATGTAATCTTATCGTCGCATGGAAGTGTTAGAAGCGTGAATTCTGGGGTGAAGAAATAATTGCAGAAGGGGGTTAATGAAGCAGAACTCACAAATCTGCATTTATAGTCTTGTGGACAAATAAATCATCGGTGGAAGGCACAAATGTAAAGAAAAATTCTTGATTGCCTTCAAGAAATGCAAGGTTGAACTTTTTACTAAAATAGAGTTTTACAGCCTCTCAGAGGGATGTTGTATTAAATAAGTGTAATGTACTCAGAATAGCAACCTAGGGCGTAATGAGCACCGGTAAATGTTCGCTATATATTCTTACAGGGGTTTTCGTACAAAAGATTAAATCATGTTTTAATCATGCATAATAAGCTGTACTATAATTTTATTATGGTAAATGTCCACTGGTAATTCAATGAAGAGTGGCTTTTTAAAGCAACGAAGAAGTGAAATGTTTTTCTTTGTGCTCTTTTGTGTACACATGTCAAAGCTGCTGGGACATGTTATACAAATGACAGCCCCAGTGACAAAAGATGCAGGAGCAAATGTGTAACTCTTAGCTTTTTTTTGAAATCCATTATTTTCATAAATCTGAAGAATTGGTTAACTTACTCTTTTTAGCATACTCTTCCGCGTCATATGTGTACTTATAAGTTTTATGGAATTAAATTGAAATTTATGACTACCAAGTCCTTAAAGCCCCTATCAAATTTGTTCTTTCATTGATTTGAAATCTATCTTTCATTCAACATTCCTGCAGTTCAAAATGTGTGACTTTAGGATTTCAAGAGCGATTACATGAGTTAGTGCCCTCTGGTGGCACACAGGACGTCAGGCAGAGAGGGTGACCCATGAGCCTTCAGATGGCTCTTCTAAAGGGGAGCCACCTTATAATTGGTTCTTTCTGAGCTTTCCTTTTTGGTGGGTTTTGAAAAGTCGCATGGTGGTTGGTTTATGCCCACCTGTGATTTTGTATTTTTCACGTGTGTGGTGCTTGTCAGTTTCCTATTCCGTGGAGCTGTGGCCCTGAGTTCACTAGTAACAGCCTTTCAGGGAGCCTCCTTTATTTTATTTTTTAAAAATTTATTTATTTATTTATTTTTGGCTGCATTGGGTCTTTGTTGCTGTGCTCGGGCTTTCTCTAGTTGCAGCGAGCAGGGGCTACTCTTCGTTGCAGCGCGTGGGCTTCTTATTGCGGTGGCTTCTCGTCGCGGAGCATGGGCTCTCGACGTGCGGGCTTCAGTAGTTGTGACTCCCAGGCTCAGCAGGTGTGGCACGCGGGCTCTAGAGCGCAGGCTCAGTATTGTGGCGCATGGGCTTAGTTGCTCCGCAGCATGTGGGAGCTTCCCGGACCAAGGCTCAAACCCGTGTCCCCTGCATTGGCAGGTGGATTCTTAACCACTGCCGCCAGCAGGGAAGTCCCCAGGGAGCCTTCTTTAGAAGCTTAGCTTGTGGGTCGATTTCTGGGTTGAAAGCATTTTCAGGTGAACTTGCTGTAAGAAGGTATACCAATGTCAAGGTTTTCCACGGGGCACCAGGACATCCATATTTAGATGTATCTCTTAACTTGCCTTCTCAAGCAGGGGACCATGTCACGTCCTGGACTGATGGCCTTTGGGTGACTCACTGGTGCGGCTGAGATGAGCCTGCCCAGTGGATTAGTATTACGTGGACGTCCGTGTCCCGTTTCCATCTTCCCTAGAGGGCAGCCCCACCTTCCCCACTTAGGTCCCCTGGCCAGCCCTGGTTACGCTGTGGGCTTTGGGCTTTGGGGTCAGGCGGACCAGGAACTGGATCCCACCTCCACCTCTGAAAAGCCGTGGGATCCCCTGGGAAGATCGTTCTTTTTTTTTTTTTTTTTTTTTTAAAGAATTTCACTTTATTTTTTGGCTGTGTTGGGTCTTCGTTTCTGTGCGAGGGCTTTCTCTAGTTGCGGCAAGCGGGGGCTACTCTTCATCGCGGTGCGCGGGCCTCTCACTATCGCAGCCTCTCGTTGCGGAGCACAGGCTCCAGACGCGCAAGCTCAGTAGTTGTGGCTCACGGGCTTAGTTGCTCCGCGGCATGTGGGATCTTCCCAGACCAGGGCTCGAACCCGTGTCCCCTGCATTGGCAGGCAGATTCTCAACCACTGCGCCACCAGGGAAGCCCGGGAAGATCATTCTTTTATGAGTTTCTTTAGCTGTCAGGTAGGACTGCTGCTGCTGATTTTAACCTGTGTCAAGAGATGGTTGTGAGGTTGAAATGAGTTGATATGTGAAAAAGTCTTATATTGAACTGCACAGAGTGCTATTAAATATGGTAGCTTCCTTTTCTTCCTCAAAAGCAAGCTTCTCCCCCCTTTTTAAATTTAAGAAATCATTTCGAAAAATGAACTTTTTATTTTGGAATAGTTTTATATTTACAGCAAAGTTGCAAAAATGGTACAGAGTTCTCATATACTCCTTACCTAGTTTTTCCTGCAAGCCTCACTTTTATACTGTTGAGTTTTCCTGATAACTTTTCATGTATAATCCCTGTGAACTTTGATCAAATTTGGCTTTAAGTGCCAATTCACTGCTTTGCTAAGGCTGAAATGATGGCCTTGAATACCTGAGTTTTGCTGTAGATGTGGCATTTGCTTCCAAACCATCTTTCTGTTTTTACGTTGGTCCATGTGTGTGACCGTTTGACATCAGAATACCTTCTTTGATTTTCCAGGATCTTAACACCTAAATAGTTTCCCTGTTTATGCAGTTAATGAGCTGTACAACCAAAGGAAAGACGAAATAGGCAGTTTATGTCATTATTTCAACTGGGCATTTTTGCAGTCTCAGAGCTGCTTCTCACACCATCACAGTTTAAGTCAAGGTAGAAGCACATGCATTTTCAGTTGCCCCCTCCCCCAGTCCCCAAATATTTCTAATATTCAGAGATACAGAAAGAAACTTGCTGGGTTTCCCAGTTAAAAGTTCACTGGCTAGTTTTAATATATCAATAATCTATAATTAGCATTATTATATAAACCAAAAATAGCAGCAACTCAAATTTTATGTGCCTTTACGGTTAAGCAAATGATTTCACAGACATGTTATTTGGTTTCTTAACAACCCCGAGAGAGAGGCAGGGAAAGCTTTGTCACCCCTGGTTGAGGTCACATAGCAAGAGTTGGAGTTGAAGTTCAGTAGAGGCGTCCTGCAGACATAGACTGAGCCCCTCCAGCCCACGTCTGCCTGGTACTCCTGCAAGGATGTGGCTGTGAAAATGCTCCTTTCCTCCCCCGTTTAAATTGGCCAACTTCCACCCCAGTGATATTTATGCTTTTAATATGCAAAACATTTCTTCAATACTTAATTGACAGTTGATGTATTTTGTTTCAGCCCAGACCCTTACTGAGTATTGTGAAATCAGCAATATTAGGCTTGATTTAACAGAATCTCCCCATGCTGTGCCTTCAGGGGAAATAACTGGTCTGTGCCGTCACGGAGCCTCCACAGGCCCCAGTATAACTGCAGCTTCTTCTGAGGCGGCATCCTGTTTGTGATCTTTGGGTACACCCTGTGCTGCAGAGACACCTCGACATTAGGGACACGAGCAGCATCTTTCCTACAGGAGTCACTGAGATATTTGAATGGGAAGATGATGTAGTTCGAAAAAGTGATAAATGGGCCAGGTTTTTTGAAAAGCTAGCAGACGTCTTATTTAAACATTTAGATCTGAACAGAAAACGAAAATGAGTCTCAAAAATTTTTTTTGCAAATATGGTGGGGTAGATGCTTTAAATTCGAATACCTGTTTCTGTGGTTTAAAAATTTAATTTGTCGTCACGTTTGTTTGTTTGGTTTTGGTTAGGTCTCCATTTTTAGCAGCTCATTTTAACCCTTCTGGAACCATGAGTTCAGAGGAACCCATTGGTGGCTGTAGTGGCAGCTTTTCCCAGGCTGTTAAGTTCTCACTGATCACTTGGCTGAGTTTGGTGGGTGGTCTTTTTTAAAATCAATAAAGTAGACGAATCTACAAAGCCAAAGTCAAGTGTAAGAATTAAGACACATTTTATTTTATTATTTTAAGATACATTTTAATCTTTTGAAGTTCTAACAGTCTCAAGAACCATCGTTTTAAAAAATTTTTTTTAAGCTGACAAAGCATCCAGGTGTGTTCCTGGTTCTAGCCTGGCAGCTCAGAATTCTGGAGCAGCATCCGGGATAAATCCCCGGTGGCTTTTCTAATGGCCTCTAGCATGGGTGGACATGCTGCTCTCTTACAACAATGTCGGATGTCACTTGATAAATCTTTGTGGTTGTTGTTTTGGTTACCCTCTTTAGGTTTGGTGCCTTTTAGGAAGTTATAAAGCAAATGGGATGGTCTGGCTGGACTGAGAGGTTGGGTCACCATTGATCTGAGATGGTCCCTATTGATACGTTTGCAAAATGTAAAATGAAGACTTTAGCTTCCTGTGCACATTATGGGGGCGATACATGTTTTAATAGGATTATGTCCCATCGGGGGGGCTCCCATGGGACTGATGCCGGAAAGTCAGACTAGATGGGGTCCCAGGCTTCCTGTGGCTGGTGGACTTGGCTGTGGATCCCTCGAGAAGTGTGTTACCACTTCTGTTTCTTTGAGTCCTGTGATCTGGGTCACCAGTCTGAGAGAGAGATGGTTTGTGTCCACTTGGAGCTGACTGACACTGATTGGAAAAGAGATAAGATTTTGGTTATGTCAGTTACCATAGTGACCAAAAACATCAAGCCCACTCCCCACGAACGATCCAGTTACCCAAAGAGTTATTCAGATTACACGTCTTTCTGCCACAGATGGGCGCTTCTTTCCCTGTCTTCTTCTTTTCTGTTTTTTTTACCCACCGGATAGATTCACATGAAGAACTAAACAAGGCCCCGGTATTTACATGTTGAAAAATGAGATCTTTGCTCAGAGGCATCTTGTGGCACACGCAGTTTAGTGAGTGGAGGAGGGGGGCAGTCGTTTCTTTGCAGGTTGGGTGTTACAACCCACCTGTCTGTCCTGGACTGAAATATGCATTTGGAGTGGGGTTTGCATTTTAAATTCAGTTTTGAGAACCAGCCATTCACTGTGAAAGTGAAGTGGCTGGGAAGTTTGTTTTAAAAGATGCTACCACCCTCTATTTCCATGAATCCAACAAAAATAGCCTGGAATAAAATTTAATTATGCTATACTGAATATTTCATGTGGAATTAAGGGGCAAGAGTTGCCTTTAAAAAGCATTAGGCTTGGAAAGAATAAAGGCTTTGTAGGTTCTTTGAAAGATACTGTAATTAAAGGTTTGCTCAAATGTATTTTTCCTTTTTTGAAGAGTTTAAAGAAACCCATCCCTCCCCTCCGAAATTGATTACCTCTCAAACCTCAGCCCTGGTTGGCAGTAAATACAGTGAGGCTGTTGCTTTGCTGATTTGACGGCTTCTTTCTGTTAAATGTGAAATAGGCTTTTAATCTTCTGATTTAGATGTTTCATAGAAAGTAAATGTGTGGCTTGCTTTGGTTTCTGCTGAACCTGTATTTAAATCCACACAAACGGTTCGACTAAAGTGAAAACATCACTGGACTAGCTATTTTAAACATTTCAGGATGTAAGAATGCAAAATGGGGTTCCCTTTTAAAAATAGACATGGCTGCTTGCGTTTACATAATTACCACTAACCAGCACAACATTTTAAATGGTGACAAACTTAGGGTAGAAAAAGTATCTGTTTTAAAAAGCCTGGTTAAAGGAAGCTGAAAATGCTCCGTGAGCAGCTCTCCGTCTGGAGGGCCTGGGCAGAGCCAGGAAACTGGGAGTCTTCCCAGTCGGGAGGGTGGTGTCATGGGCGGAGTCGGGTGAGTAGCTCAGGCAGCTGCTTCTAGACTCTTGTCAGGTCTCCCTTAGGCTGGAATTACTCACCTTTCATTTTGGAGCATGATTATAAGTATTAGTTCCTAAGTCTGCCTTTCAGTTTTGCAGGGGGTACAGTGTTCTCTGTCCACTGTTAAAAGGTGGATGGTGAGGGTTGAAGTTCACTGTTGGTGGAAAGAGCCTGGAGAATACTTGTGAAAGTGAAGACGAGGGCAGACATCCAAACCCAGCGGTGCTTCAAGCCGGAGGCTCAGGCGTGTCCTTGATTCTGCCCTTTCCCCCAACCCAAACGTGGACTCCGTCTGTAAGTCCTTCGGTTCTCCTTCCAGGATGTGTTCTGCTTTGCACGTCTCCACGGGTACCTCCCGAGTCCAAGCATCCCTCGTTTTCTTTGCCTGGACATCCATCACCTTTTCCCGGGTGGACTCCTCGGCTCCCTGGGCGGGGCCGGGATGAGTTATCCAGAATGTAATTAGGATGAGGTCACTAGCTTGCTTGAACCCTGCGGTGACTCTCCATCCGTGTGGCGTACAGTCGGCCTTCGTGGTCTGGTCCTGCCACGGCTCACACTGCCCGCCATTTGCCCTCCTCCTGGGCACACTGACGCTGCCTGTACCCGGAACACACCAAGTGTGCCTCTCTCCCATTGGCTGTTTCTTCTACGTGATGCCCTGCCCTCCTCCCCCTCTTGCAATGCTCGCTTCTTCATGCCATTCAGGTCTCCCCTCAAATGTCGTCTCCCTAGAGAGGCCCTTCCCGGTCAACTCAATTTAGCATAGTCCCCTGTCATTGTGTCATCTGGCAGGTTTTGTGTGTGTGTTTTTAATAGCATTTATTACTGTCTGAAATGTTTTATCTTTCTTTGCCTTACTTTTCTCCTCTCCTCCCCACCCCACTAGAATGCATGCTCTTTTAGGGCAGGGACCTTGTCTCCTCAGCTGTATTCCCAGCAGCTAGAAGTGCCGGTAAGTGCACAGATCATCACTGATTAAGGGGATGCGGGCGAGGAACCCCGGAGATCACTGCTGTCCTAGGGGTGCCCTGACCTGGTATAACTGGGCCCCTAGAAGGACAGCCCTGAAGTCCTTTGGGGAACCGTTGAGGAAACACTGCTGTAAACCTTGCCTTTAGACATTGAAAGTTGGCATTCCGGGGTTCACGGAATGGCTGTACTTCAACAGAATCGGCCTGTGTCCTGAGAAGGATGTGAATGTGGTTGCCCCGCCCCCTGCCCATGAAAAGTTAATGTTGCCGGCGTTCTTGGCTCTCAGTGGGAGCCCCCCCAGCGGTGCTCTGAGTCTTTGCTGGGGCCGTGGGACAGGGCAGCGCTGCCTCCCTTGCCAGAGGCTGAATTTGAACTCCCTTGCACCCAGCTTGAAAGCCAGGCCTCATTTTCTGTGATTTCTCCTATGGCGTGTTTCTTATGAGCATGGTGGGGACGCTTTCTATGTTCCACCTTCATTCTGGGGTGAGGGAACAAATCTACTAGGATACCGATATTTGCAGAAATCTAAACTTTGGTGTGGGGAGCTTTCTTTTTGCTTCCTTGGTTTTCCTCCTGGAGACATCTCAGATTTTTAGGAGGAAAATGTGGTAAGTCTGCTGATACCTAGGAAGTTGGTGACAGTGCCTGGAAGTAGTTAATTGAGCCCTTCACGTTCACCTTCCTCAGGGAGAAAAGAATCATATTTCCAGCTCACTGAATCTCAACTATATCATGCCACTCCATGCTGGCGATTGAAGCATTTACTTTGGTCTCAAATGTGCTAGTTGGGGACTGGGTTGTAGAACCCAGGAGGCCCGTCTGCTAAGCAGAATCTCCCCTGTGCAGCTTTCCATCCTTGCTGCTACCTTGATCAGCACGTTGTTACAGTGGTTGGGTTTTATGAATAAAAACAGTAACTTCTCAGATGATTGATAGTGAAATGGACCTTTTTAGAACTCAGACCTGTGGACAGAGCCCTTGAGCAGGAGGAGTTGAGTCGCTTCTGAGCATCAGCTCATTGGACTCGGTTTGAGACAATCTCTCCCTTCCATGTGTGATGGAGCCTGACGCCACCCAAGTCAAGGTACCCGACTGCCTGGTCCCACCTTGCCTGGCCTGTGCAGGATTGAGACGTGTGAGATGAAGGTGGGTAGATAGGGCTGGAAGATGGGTTCTGACCAGTCTATGGAGGGTCTTGTTTGTAAGAAGTGGGCAGCACAGCAGGCAGTGTTCCCACCATGAGTTACTGGTGAGCTGGTGTGTATTTAGGGTCAGCTGGTCGCAGGGAGAAGAGTTGGGAGTGCCTGTCAGTCATTGGTTTCCTAGTTACTGAACACTCAATAAGCCTGTCTCCACTGGAGCCACTTTTCTCTGATAACAAACACTAGAAACCATCCACTGCATACTCTTAAATGGTCTCGCTTTCCTGATTCGACCCTTTGGTTGATTGCTTTTGAAATTAACATGCTGGCTTAGTCAACTGAATACTCTAAACCTATTCCCGTATGTACCTGGCTGCTAGTGGTCAATAATCCCGTTAAGCATTTGAAGGGCAGTGACTTTCCCATGTGGCTTATTAGAAATTAGTGTGTACGGTACACTTGACAGTGTGTGTGACACACATTTAGTGTGTATGGTCCTTATTATTTAATTGTTTGAAAATGAAACAGACAGGGCCCTCTGATCCAGCTTGAATAAGTGAGGCTGGCCCTTCTTGATGGACACACTGGTTGCATTTCACTGGCCATATTTCACTGGCCTTGGATGTTAGCAAGGGAAAAGCACTCATTTACCATTGTTCATTTCTCCTTTCTAACCCTTAAAAGAGCCTAAATGATTTCCTGCTCACGAACTGCTTGGTTGTCTTTTTCTGGTATGTCCTCTCTTGTCTTAGATATTTGCAGACATTTCTGGCTGTCCACCAGCCAGTAACTTCCGTCTTCATTGCAGATGCTGTGTTTAGTGGTATCTGAAACCCCCCACTGATTCAAAGTGGTTGCCTTAGGAAAGCTGAGATTCCAGTGGTTCAGTTAGTAAGATGCAGTTTTATGTTCCTTGTCTTGGTACTGTGGTTGGCTCATTAAATGTTTCTTTTTATTTTTTTAAATAAATAAATAAATAAATTTGTTTTTGCCTGCCCTGGGTCTTCGTTGCTGCGCGCGGGCTTTCTCTAGTTGAGGCGAGAGGGGGCTACTCTTCCTTGCGGTGCGCGGGCTTCTCATCGCGGTGGCTTCTCTTGTTGTGGAGCACGGGCTCTAGGCACGTGGGCTCAGTAGTTGTGGCTCATGGGCTCTAGAGCGCAGGCTCAGTAGTTGTGGTGCACGGGCTTAGCTGCTCCCCAGCATGTAGGAACTTCCCCGACCAGGGCTCGAACCCGTGTCCCCTGCATTGGCAGGCAGATTCTTAACCACTGTGCCACCAGGGAAGTCCCTAAATGTTTCTTAAAGTTGGTTGAGAGACTTAAATATTTGTTAAATTTTAGTATGTCCTGAGCTAGAGAAAACTAATCATTATGTATACTTTACAAGATTCATCTGTTGCCCATTCCTCAGGTTGGAGTGATGGAAGGAGATGTTATAAATTCTCTCTTTCAGGCAGATAAGTTAAAGCTCACAGACAGTGAGAGAATGGGCTAGTCATTGGGAACAGTTATTCTGGGTGGAATTGGCTTGTGGGTTGGCCCCTCAGGGTGGTACAGAAGGTTTCCAGGGGGTAGTTCAGGAAAGACACTGGAAAGAGATTTCCCGAGTCTCATCTCAGACGGAATCTCCTTTGCTTCAGTTGGCCAAGGTTAACGGGCCCAGCTAGCCCGATCCCTAGAAGGGCCACTGGCCTCTTATCACATAGCAGACCTCCTGGTTGACCACAGGTACTTGGTTGCCATGGAGCCCTGGTTTGTTTTGTTTGAACTGTTATCTCTTTATGGAGCAGTAGTTGATCTAGACCCAGCACCAAGGTGCTCCGGCCTTCCATCCCTCTTCTGTGCCTCAGTGCTCTCGTGGGGATCCGCAGGGAAGACCAGGTGGTTTTCTGGGGTCCATGAGATCACCTGTGCTTGGGGTGCGCCTCCAGGGTGGGGGAGGGTTTGCCACCCTGGACAGCTCGGCCGCCATCGTGGAAGCGTGGCCAGCCTGCTTATCCATCTCAGATGCGCCGTGGATGGTGAATCATAATCATGGCAGTGCAGTGGCTGAGCCTCAGGCCCCAGCCGGCGTGTGCTGGCTTGTAGTGCTTTCCTGATGGATGGAGCCTATTCTGGGAAGCAGCTTATTGTCTCACATGAACAGGCTTTCTAAAATAAATGACTGCTTTCTTAATATTTTGAATCATTTTCTTCAGCACATGTTTTGTAGCCGTGGTTTGAAAGCTTGCCAAATATATGCCTTTGCACAACTCCCTGTAGGGCTGGATATACAACCAGACCAAGCAGTGTGATTTAAGGCTGAACATAATTGGGAACTCAGCAATCACTTGCCTTGCATTTGATAGAATGGTAGCGGAGTGCTCTAGAGTTATTTCTCTGTTAAAAAAATTATATATATAACACACAAATGCACACACATATATAGTCTCACTGCCTCATAATAGAGAAATCACATGTGAAGCTATTGGGCAAAAACACTAGCATGATAAGTAATTACTTGATTTTTGTGATGGAGGCAATTATTAACTTCAAACAGATCCTAGTGGTTGATACCATAGACCTGACTGAGGACTTTAGTCAAATTATATAAGATTGCAGGATGGAAGAAAATCAGATGGTGGCAGAAATACATTTAAAACCCAATCCCTTGTCAAGTCTTTCATCAGTTGATCTCTTTCCTTGTTTCTGTGGACTTCAGTAATTGAGCCATAAACTTGGTGAACTTGATGCTGCCTTCCTGTTCAACAAGGGTCTTTTAGTTTTTACATTTCAAACACTGCTATGTGTTTATTGTCATCGGATTATTGGTTACCTGTAATTGAGGCTTTATCACGTGCCTCATGTGCTGGTGGAAAAAGTGCTATTAACAGCCCCACTTCCTGGAGCTCTTTGAAAAATCACACGTGAAATCCGAAGTTTGTTTAGCAGGCCCACGGAGATCTTATTATCAGAAGCTTATGGTAAATATCCAGATGATAGAGGGTGGAGAGGCACTAAGACGTCTGCTTCATTCCCTGGGCTGCTGGTGTTCTCCAGGCTTGTTGCCGGCACTGACACCACACCGGAGAAAGAGGCGATGTATAGAAGGAGTAACGAAGCTGTGTGTAGGTTGTCCCGTCCACCCGAATGCCCCGATGACCGCATCCCACTGCCGTGCAGCGAAACAGCCTCCCACCCTCCCTTGTAAGAGGGTGTTAATCTAACAAGAGAAGGAAATAAAACTGAGATAAAAATCTGCCATCTCAACTTACACAGTTAAAGTAAATTTTCTCCAAGGCTTTTTTTTTTCCCCCCTGAAATTTGGAACACTTTCTAATCATTGAAAAGCACCTATCCTTTGTAGTTTCAGACAAAGTAATCTATCTCCAGAATGTAACCTGTATTTGCGAACAACATGATTATGAAAAATCCTGGGGAATAAATATATACGTATATGCAGTGCATGAAAGAATGAGTGAATTCAACAAGGCTGCAAGATGTAAGGTCAATTGTATTTCTATATATTAGGAAAAAAAAGAAAAATTAAAAAATCAATACCATTTACAATAGTTTCAAAAACATCAAATACCTTAGAGTAAAACTAAGTAAATGTGTGTAAAGACTTCTACACTGAAAACTACAAAACATTGCTGGGAGGCATGAGAGAAGAGCTACGTAAATGGAGGGCTGTACTGCGGATTGAGAGATTCAATGTAGTTAAGATGCCCCCTTTCCCTAAAATGATTGATGAATTCTGTGCCATCCTAGTCAAAGTTTAGACAAGTTGATTGTAAAGTTGATGTGGAAATGCAAAGGACCTAGAAAAACCAAATCAATTTTGAAAAAGAACAAAGCTGGAAGATTGCATTGCCTGATTTTCAAGACTTCCTATAAAGCTACTGTAATCAAGACAGTTTGGTATTGCAAAAGGATAGACACATAGATCAATGGGATAGAACAGACAGTACAGAAATAGACCCACACATACATGGTCAGTTGATTTTTGACAAAGGTGCAAAGGCAATTCAATGGAGAAAGGATAGTCTTTTCAACAAATCATAATGGAACAGTTAGACATCATATGCAAAAAACATGAACCTCTTGACCCATACCTTGGACCATGTACAAAAATTAACTCAAAATAAATTATAGGCCAAAGTTTAGATTCTAAAACTGTAAAGCTTCCAGAAGAAAAAAGAGAAAGTTTTTGTGACTTTGGAACAAGCAAAGATTTCTTAGATACCAAAAGGCCAATCCACAAGAGAAAAAAAATGTATTTCAGACTTGATCAAAATTTTAAAATTCTATTCTTCCAAAGATACCGTTAAGACAATGGAAAGGCACAGACTGGGAGGGAACTTTTGCAAAGCATATGTCTAATAAAGGACTTATATCCCGGATATATGAAGAACTCTTAAAACTCAATAATATGAAAACAACGCAGTTTAAAAATGGGAAAGAGATTTGAATAGACACTAAGATGTACAGATGGTGGCAAAGCACATGAAAGAAGTTCAACCTCATTATCAGGGAAATGAAACTAAAAGCCACAATGAGGTACTAGTAAACACCTGTTAGAATGCCTTCAAAACAAAAACAAACAGGGACTTCCCTGGTGGTCCAGTGGTTAAGACTCCACGCTCCCAGTGCAGGGGGCCCAGGTTCGATCCCTGGTCCGGGAACTAGATCCCACATGATGAAACTAAGAGCCCACATGCCACAGTGAAGATCCTGTGTGCCACAACTAAGACCTGGTGCAGCTAAGTAAATAAATAAATATATATATAAATATGTAAAACAAAAAAACCCAAAACCTGATAATACCAACTTTCATACCTTGCTGGTGGGAAGGCAGAGTGGCACAGCCATTTTGGAAAGAAGTTTGGCAGTTTCTTATAAATCTGCCCTTTAAAACAATTTTAAATCTATACTTACAATATGACCCAGCAATCCCACTTCTAGGTATTTACCTAAGAGAATGAAAAGTTATGTTTACAGTGGCTTTATTCATGATTTCCAATAGCTGAAAACCCAAATGGCATTCGTTCAACTGGTGAATGAATCAACACCTTTGTTGGAATACTACTCAGCAATCAAAACAGACTGATACAATGTGGCTAAATCTCACATGCATTCTGTGAGTGAAAAGGAGCCAGAGACTCCGCAGGCTATGTACTGCCTGATTCCATTTATCTGACATTCTGGAAAAGGTAAAACTATATGGAAAGAAAACAGATCAGTGGTTGCTGGGCATTAGATGTGGAGGTGAGTTGGCCAAGAAGGGCACACTGGAACTTTTGGGGGTGATGGAAATTTTCTGTATTTTGATTATGGTTATGGTCACACAACCCTGTTTGTCAGAACCTATAGACCTGTGCACTTTTGAGCAGTTACTTCACAAAGGAAGATCCCCAGATGGCCAACAGACATGTGGAAAGGTGCTGGACATCTCACTCATCAGGGAATACAAATGAAAACCACCATGAGATACCACCTATTAGAATGGCTCAAATGAGAAAGACTGCCAACATCAAATATTGGTGAGATTGTGGAGTATTACGTGCATTCAGTGGTACAACCTCTTTGGAGACCTGTTTGGCACTTTTTATGAAATTGAACATCTACAGTATGATCCAGCAATTCCAATACCTTAGAAGAAAATACACATTCATGAAAAGACTTGTGCAGGAATGTTCATATAAAGCCCCAAACTGCAAACAGCCCAAATACCTATCATCTGAAAAATGGGTAAATAAATTGTTATCACAATGGAATACCACTGAGCAATACAAAGAATGAACTACTGATACAACCATATGGATGGATCTAGAAAACAAAAGAAGTACAAACCAATCTATGGTGGTAAAGTGGCTTCTTGAGGGCAGGGAGGGGAAGTGACTAGGAAGCGCAAGGAAGCTGCCTCGGTGATGGAAAAGAACTAAATGCCGATTGGGGCTATGATCACATGGGCATAGGTAGTTGTTAAAACTCGTCAAACACACTATCAAACTCTTAGAGGAAAACATAGGCAGAACACTCTATGACATAAATCACAGCAAGATCCTTTTTGACCCAGCTCCTAGAGAAATGGAAATAAAAACACAAACAAATGGGACCTAATGAAACTTAAAAGCTTTTGCACAGCAAAGGAAACCATAAACAAGACCAAAAGACAACCCTCAGAATGGGAGAAAATATTTGCAAATGAAGCAACTGACAAAGGATTAATCTCCAAGATTTACAAGCAGCTCATGCAGCTCAATAACAAAAAAACAAACAACCCAATCCAAAAATGGGCAGAAGACCTAAATAGACATTTCTCCAAAGAAGATATACAGATTGCCAACAGACACATGAAAGAATGCTCAACATCATTAATCATGAGAGAAATGCAAATCAAAACTACAATGAGATATCATCTCACACCGGTCAGAATGACCATCATCAAAAAATCTAGAAACAATAAATGCTGGAGAGGGTGTGGAGAAAAGGGAACACTCTTGCGCTGTTGGTGGGAATGTAAATTGATACAGCCACTATGGAGAACAGTATGGAGGTTCCTTAAAAAACTAAAAATAGAACTACCATATGACCCAGCAATCCCACTACTGGGCATATACCCTGAGAAGACCATAATTCAAAAAGAGTCATGCACCAGAATGTTCATTGCAGCTCTATTTACAATAGCCAGGACATGGAAGCAACCTAAGTGTCCATCATCAGATGAATGGATAAAGAAGGTGTGGCACATATATACAATGGAATATTACTCAGCCATAAAAAGAAATGAAATGGAGGTATTTGTAGTGAGGTGGATGGAGTTAGAGTCTGTCATACAGAGTGAAGTAAGTCAGAAAGAGAAAAACAAACACAGTATGCTAACACATATATATAGAATCTAAAGGAAAATAAAGGTCATGAAGAACCTAGTGGCAAGATGGGAATAAAGACACAGACCTACTAGAGAATGGACTTGAGGATATGGGGAGGGGGAGGGGTAAGATGTGACACGGTGAGAGAGTGGCATAGACATATATACACTACCAAATGTAAAATAGATAGCTAGTGGGAAGCAACCGCATAACACAGGGAGATCAGCTCGGTGCTTTGTGACCACCTAGAAGGGTGGGATAGGGAGGGTTGGGAGGGAGGGAGATGCAAGAGGGAAGAGATATGGGAACATATGTATATGTATAACTGATTCACTTTGTTATAAAGCAGAAACTAACACACCATTGTAGAGCAATTATACTCCAATAAAGATGTTTTAAAAAAAAATCGTCAAACAAATTAAGGTCTCTACATTTTATTGTATGGCAGTTGTACTTTAATGGAAGCATCTTAAAATCTCACTTATGTAGACATTTTGTTGAGTCCTGACTTTTTTTAGCTGTCCCTTCTGTTTGGTTATCATTACGTGCACTTCGCATGACCCACGTTTCTATTTGGTACATGTCGTTGATGTTATCCAGTATTCTCCTGGAGTTAAGAGGGAAGGCTCAACTTCTGATTGATTGATTTGACATGTCTCAAAGCTTCAGAATATCAAAGGGACAGGTAAGTAACCTGTGTTTTTGACCCTGGATCCCATAGGATCTGCCTTTATTTACCCATTCACCATTTATAGAACCTCAGTGTTGCAAAGAACTTGAAGACTTTCCATGTGCCTTAATCATCGGGGCACCCCCTTCTAGAAGGAAATGTGGCTGGAATACCAGCCTTATGGATTGAGCTGGATGTGGGGATGGGGATTGGAAAAGAAGCTCTTGCTCCAGCTCCTTTTAAACCTCAGGGTCCTTGCTTTTCTGTCTAGACTCTCCGTGAGCCGTGTCGTCCATGGGCACGGCTTCAACCATCACCACTCTTTTGATGATTCCCAAGGTATCTGCAGCTCACACTTCTCTTCTGAGTTGAAGCTAGTAAAGATCTAGATGTCTACTCTGAATTGCTCTCTCTTGTTTACTCACAAATGTGCTGTTGTTCTCACTTCCTGTAAAGTTTCTCTCAGACCTTTCCTGCTACTATTTTCTCTTTCCACTGCCCTTCCCATCTTCTCCTTGACCATAGAAAGCGGACCTCTGCCTCCCCACCCATTCACTAGAACCTTCTCATTTTAGGATTCACCAAGAACGCTACGTGACCAAATCCCAAGGCCAGTTTCCAGCCCTCATCCTTCCTGGCTTCTCTGCAACATTTGTTGATGTTAATTGTCCCTTTTTTTCCTCGAAGAAAAACCGTCCTCTCCCTTGGTCTGGGACACCGTCCTCTCTCCTGCTCACCGCACAGACCCTGCCTTTTTCCTGGCTCCCCTTTGAGATTCCAGGGCCTCCGTGTGTGTCCTTGGCTCTCTTTTCTCTTGTAAGAGGACTCTGGCTTAAAAGAAACTTTTTTTCTCGCGGTTTCAGTTTCCATTTGTACACCCATGACGCTGCATCTGTATCTTTAGGCCCCGCCTCCCTCCTGAGTTTCACATCTGTGTTTCATTGCATACTGAACGTTTCACACTCACTGTCCAAACCAAACTCATCAATCCCCCAGCTACTGTTCCCTCTGGCTCTGGGTGTCCCCTGAGACCAGTGGCCCAGGCCCACCGCTGCTTGGTGCCTTTGGTGCTTTCTGGAGTCTGTGGATGAACATCTGTAAGTTCTGCCTGTTCTTCGTGTCCCTCCCCCACTTCCATCTTCTCCATCCCTCCCACCACTGCCCCAGAGTGGGCCCCCATGACCCCCTGACCTGTTCCTGGGTCTCCCTGCCTTCTTCCCCCTTTCCCTACAACCCACTTCTGCTTTCAGTTCCCTCCACTCCGCAAGGTAAAGCCTCAGCTCCTTAGAATGACAATGAAGCCCTTGGTCCGCGCAGTGCCCGCCCCGTCTGTCCCTGCGTGATCTGTCCCTGCGTGATTTCAGTTAGGGTTAGGGTTAGCACCTGTGAGTTTCAGTTACATTTTCCCTCCTGTGTTATCCTCGTCCCCCGGCAGAATGGGTTGTTCCCTGCTTTGGGTTTGTGTGGCACTTCACATATTTCTTTATTAGTAATTCATGAGTGTGTATACACACACTGGGGACAGTACTGGATCTCTCACTCGTGTGTACTGGGCCCAGACACAGGACCTCATACCCAGAGGGGCCCACATAGGGTTACTGAAGTCCGCCTGGGCAGCCTGGTGGAAGCGCCTGCCTCCCCCTCCCTGGAAAGGCTCCACTCTCCCACACTCCAGGCTCCCCCAGATGCCCCAAGGGATGCGGAGCTGGTGCTGCATTTTCCTGTCTGAGTGTCTGCACTCTGGCCACAGGAGCCCTCCGAGTCACCCACCATCTCTTCTGACGACCAGGAGGGACCACTCTGGGATCTGGAAGCTTTCCAGCGTTGATGCTGAGAAGAGGGATTGCCTCTTTCATGTCACGTCCCAAGGGGTCCCGGCGATCGGACTCTCCCAGGCTTCCCTTCCTGGGGAGGGCTGGGGAGGAGGATGGGGAGAAACCCACTCACTGGCTGGAGTCCTTCCACAGGAGATGGAAAGGCTGTCTCCTCACAGGGGAGTTGTCTTCCTCGCCAAGTGCAGGTGCTGTGCCTGGGCTACTGATGCTGATGAGGGACGGCAGAACAGGCCCACGTCGTGTCTGCTCCTCCTCACTCCTCGCAGGGCCGTGGGTGGGCCGTGGTCTCTCTTCTGGCCTTAAATGAAGTGGCACTTGGAGCCAGAGAGGAGGCTCTATTCTAGCCCGGTCCTACCCCACTGACGCAGAAAGCCAGGGTGGCGGCAGGGATGGACCGGGGATCGCAGCCCCGGTAGCGGTGGAGCGGGCGTTTTTCATTGATGCCTTTAATAATTACTGTTTAAGCAACAGAAGGCAGAGTGAGATTGTGTCAAAGGTAGATCAGAGCCACGTAAGTTTGGAGGTTGGCTCAGAAATCTGCCTCCCCTCCTCGCTAGGTGGCTGTTATTTCGATGTATTTTTTATTTTATTTTCCCTCCCCTTCATTTTTGAGTGCGGCAGTCTTTTCCCTAAAGGGAGTGCGGGAGGAAGGAGCTATGAAATATTCTCATAGTTATTATTTGCCTGCGGCCAACGCAAGTTTCTCAGTAAATCAAAATATGCGTTTCAGCGAAGTTTAAACCTGCCAGGCTGAGCAGCTGCGGGTGACAGAGGCAGAGCGGAGGTGACCGCTAGGAGGCTGGTGCCGTCTGAGCTGGGACTCCGCCTTGCTGTCCTGGGGTTGGAAGAGGAAGTGGAGATGTCAATTTTAGGCCTCAATATTTAAATATTTGTGATTCGCTTGTTCTAATTGCTTTGCAGTTTGTTTGCTTTTTAAAAATCCAGTGTGTGGTTTCCACTGTGTCCTTGAGTTGATGAAACAGTAAGAGTCACGGGCTGTCCTGGCCCGAGCAGCAGCGTCAACGTTCACTATTTGCTGAGTTGCCAGACATCTGGGCCCTGGGACGCAGGAGGGGACACAGTCCCTGACCTCTGGGAACGCTCGCTGGGAAGAGACAGGACAAACCAACTGGCAGCCTCAGCTGCTGCACCCTCCCCCTCCTGGCCGCCCGCCTCCTTTGGTCCCCGGGTTCGTGGGAGGGGCGCAGAAGTTTTGAAGGGCGAGAGTGGGACGCTGCAGCTTAATTCAGGAACTCGGGCGAGGCCTGCCGTGGGGTGAGCTTCGAATGAAGGCCAGGCAGGAGTCCTGGGCTTTGTCCAAACTGCCTCTCGGTGACCTTCCGGAGCTGGGGCACCTCCCGGGGCTCATGTGACTCTTGCCAGGTAGCGAGCTGGCATGGTTCCCTGGGTTGCCGGTCCCTTCCCTGCGAGACACCGAAGGCTCTGGGGGAGGGAGCAGCGGGTACTGGGCCAGCCCGACAGGGAGGACGGGCAGCCATCCCGGCGGCCAGAGACTGTGGCCGTGACTTCTGAGAGAGAGAGCCAGCCTGCCTGCCTGCCCTCTGCGCTTGCCCCCAAACAGAAGCCAGCGCGGTCCTTCGGAAGCCCAGCTGAGATCCCATCACGCTTGTGGTGAAATCTAGAGCCCGCCCGTGACCTCCTGGCTTCGGGTGGTCTGGCTTCAGCTCCTGTGTTCTTGATGGCTGCGTACTTGTGTTCCTTCTGCCTGGAACCCCAGGCAGTTCTCACCACGCCTCCTCCCCTCAGCTCTGCTCAGATGCCCCGTTCACACGGCTCCCCTTGTCACCCCATCGAAGAGCACCCCTCACCCTGTGTGCCTGCTGGTTTTCTTCAAGGCGCCTCAGCTGCCTGACACGCACCACCTCCTTGTGTCTTATCCGTCTCCCTGGAGATAAGGCACAGGAAGGGGTTTTTAATGCCCCACCTCCACTGTGGCCCCTGGCCTTCTGAGCCTGGCAGAGTGGGTGCCTGGCATCTATGGAGGACTCCCAGCCGCTCTCCATGCTGCGCAGGTGGATGGCCGGGGCTTTTGTCTTTTTTTTTTTTAATTTTAAGTAATTAATTAATTTTTGGCTGCGTTGGGTCTTCGTTGCTGTACGCCGGCTTTCTCTAGTTGAAGCGAGCGGGGGCTACTCTTTGTTGCTGTGCGCAGGCTTCTCATTGCGGTGGCTTCTCTTGTTGTGGAGCACGGGCTCTAGGCTCATGGGCTTCAGTGGTTGTGGTGCGTGGGCTCAGTAGTTGCGGTGCACGGACTCAGTGGTTGTGGCGTGTGGGCTCAGTAGTTGTGGCTCGCAGGCTTCAGTAGTTGTGGCTTGCGGGCTCTAGAGTGCAGGCTCAGTAGTTGTGGCGCATGGGCTCCGCGGCGTGTGGGATCTTCCCGGACCAGAGCTCGAACCCGTGTTGCCTGCACTGGCAGGTGGATTCCTAACCACTGCACCACCAGGGAAGTCCCGGGGCTTCTGTCTTGCTCCCACCATGCAGCCCTTTTACCCACAGCTTATCTGTTTCCTGGCACACAGAACACTCTTTGCTGCTCACTGCAGATGCTAAGCTAGAGTATTCAAGAAGCAGATTGAAAGTTCAGTGCGTTTTCCCCAAGAAAAGGTTTTTGTGTCAGCGAATTGGCAACTTGCTCACCTCCTGATTCTCCCCATAAATTCAAGCCTCTTAGGACAGTGGTCCTGTCACCCTTCTCCGGGTTTGGCACAGTCCGAGTTCATAGTTGTGAACCAAAGTCTGCATCCATTTTATTTTCTTGGAGTGAAGTTGGGAAGGTGGACAGAAAATTTTTTAAAATACGCTTTGATTCAACTTTCATAAAAATACTATTCACGAGGCATTGTGTACGATGTTGTGAGACCAGACTCTACAGATAGCTGGGAATCTGCCCTGAGATGCTCCTTGCTTCGTCCTCCCAGCACTACTTAGTGGGACAGTCTTTGCCAGGCTCCTGAATGTGCAATTTTTCACCAGGAGTTGTTATTGGCAGGTGAGCGTGAAGTATTAATTTAGCCAGATTCTAGCATCTTCAGAATCACACATGAGTATTGAGAAATCATTGTTGAAACTGCTCGATCAATTTAAATTTAATTAAAAGGCATCGAATCAAAGAATAACATGGTGAAGTACAGTAATAACCACAAGCATCCTGGTCATTTTACGTCATAATCCCTTTTCTGTTTTTTCAATGGAGCCAGGTAGGATTAAGCAGGCTGACTTGCACGTTCTCTTTTGCTCTCCAGGAAAATGAGGATTTCCTTGCCTTAAGAGAAAAAATTTGTCTGCTTTGGTTGTCCGAAGTATTATACATGGGCTTTTAATAATTTAGATGAAAGGGTGCATAAAGTAAAGTCACCTCATATTCTTTATTTGGATAGAGTATTTCTGAATTAATGCAAAATACGTGTGAGAGGTCAGTTTTGCCTCCCTGTTCCAGCTGCATTTGGAAGAGAAATACGACTAACTCTTCTTTCTAAGCAAAAATCATAGAAATGCTTCTGGCCCCTTGGGGTGGGTCAGGAACAGCCATCATCTGGAAATTCATAGCCAGAAAGGGCCCGCCTCGGGGCTGCTGGGCCCCGGGGCCTCTCCAACAGGGGCGCAGTTCCCAGGTGAACGGGGTCTCCACCCTGAGGTGGGGCCCTAGAGCAGACCCCTGGGCCGACACAGCTGAGGACTGAGCTATACCTGGCAGAGCTGCAGTTGTGTGCGAGGGGGAGAGAACGCGGGGGTAGAGAAGGCTCTAGTCTTCCTAGGAGCTGGTGTGGCTGTGGAGCTGTTTGTTTGTATTGTGGGTCTAAGCGCAGCAGGTGGGGTGGCCCACCAGAGGCAGCCCTGTGACAGGTGAGGCCTGGGTGCACCCACCTGCCTCCTTGGGCTGACCTCAGATCGTGAGTGTGACCCGGGTGAAATTAATCCGTGTGCACGAAAAGACTTGGGAAAACCTCCCCTAAGTGAGCTCTCCAGGTCTGGTTCTTTCGGGCTCAGCTCTCAGAGGGGATGGCGGCTTTTGGGTTTCCTCCCTCCCGTGTTACCCTAACGCCAAGGAAGATTTCCTGCATCTGCTCTACTCTTCACCCTGAGGGCGGCCCAGCCTGTTTCGAGCTTTGAGCAGCCAACCTCGTCCCGCTCACCGGTCCCCGAGTCAGTGGGCCTTTCACGATGTGCCATCATGGGGTCTGCAGACATCCCTTTTCTGCTCTTGGCTTTATCTGTATCGTGACTGGGCCTTGGGGTCCGGGCACACCCCCTCACTGCCCTTGTGGAGCAGATGTGCTGAAGCAGTGTTACCTTTTTTGGGCCCAGGTGGCTGCTCAGGGATCGAAGGGACACTTTGTGTATCTTCTTCTGCTGGGTCACCATTAAAGTTCACAATCCAGGTAATTCCAAAGCCGCCAAGGGCTTTACCTAGGTGACCTGCTGGGAAAGAAGAGAAGGGTTGTCATCTCAACACACCAATATGGTAACCTTTTTTCTGCTTTTTTCCCCAGTTATCTTCCAGCTTCTGCGTGGGTAGAGTCACCTGGGTGGCCCAGAACTACCCGTGTGTCTCTTTTGAGCCAGGCTGCAGCATAACTTCGCAGGGTTAACTCTCTCTGCTGAAATGTTTCTGCTGTATTTGAGGCTTACAAGATGAAGCCAGTTAGAGATATATATATATATTTTTTTTCTTTTTTTTTTGGAAGTGGGGAGAAATGCTGGTCTTGTTTCTTTACTATTCAGTTTCTTATTTATTTATATTCCCCCCCACTTTATTTATTTATTTATTTATTTATTTATTTATTTATTTATTTATAACATCTTTATTGGAGTATAATTGCTTTACAGTGGTGTGTTAGTTTCTGCTTTATAACAAAGTGAATCAGCTATACATATACATATATCCCCATATCTCCTCCCTCTTGCGTCTCCCTCCCTATTTATTTATTTTTAAATTGAAGTATAGTTGATTTACAACGTGTTTCAGGGGTATAGCACAGTGATTCAGTTATATATCCATCTATCTATGTATCTATGTATCTATCCTTTTTCAGATTCTTTTCCCTTATAGGTTGGCTGGTCTTGTTTCTTGAAGGGAAAATGCTCAAATGACTTGATGTGATGTTCGGAAACAGCTCTCTGCTTACCTTGTGTCCCTCCAGCAGGTCACGATTTGGGAAGGCCACCATGTCTTCATGGTCCATCTTTGTCTTCTGTGTTTGCAGAGCGCAGCGGACAGGGTCAGGAACCCACGCTGACTCTTCATTGGGGAAGTGTTTAAAAGCTGGAGCTGTGCTTGCCTGTCCCCTAGCAGGTCTCTGCATGGGACCCCGTGGTTGCTGGGTCCGGGGTGCTTTGGGCCTGGTCCCGAAGCCGCCAGCCCTTCCGGCGCCAGCGCCTCTTGCTGGGCTTCCGGCAGCTCGGAGCCTTCTACTGGGAGAGCTTTGTTTATCATTGCTCGACAGCCAGGAAACTGAAGTGGCGGGCGAGGCACGGACCTGAAAGGGGGCTGCATGTCCCCATTGCCGTCCTCCAGGTTGTCATCCTAAATTGCTGTACACCTGCTAATGAGGTGATGAGGCATCACCTTGCGTTTGGAGCAGCTGCGTTAATTACATCCTCACAGCCATCCCCTGTGCCCACCACTCCTGGCAGCTTCCTTTGCTTTAAATTAATAGACCAAATTAGAGGGAAATGGGGAGGGTGTCCCTGGAGGCCAGATGCCCTCTGCTTCTCGGACGCAGATGATGACTTTTGCTCAGGACCAGGAAGTGCAGTCTATAAGGCGGTCCCTGGAGGGCGTTTGGGCGCCCAGGAGGCCGCATGAATGAAGGTGGCTCCTTTGAGCTGAGAGGGCCCTGCCTGTGCTCATTTTCTTTGGTACCTCGTGCCCTCATGGGTGACGGGGAGGAGGGGCTGAGCGATTGTCCCACCTGCTGGCAATTATCGTCCATCTAGAAAATAAGACCTTAGTGACACACCTGAAAGCCTGGAAACAAAGCTCATCTGCAGAGTCTTTGCATGTGTTTTGTCATCTTTAAATACCCCGAAAGGTAGACCAACAAGGGGCAGGTGGCCCCCCTGCCCAAGGGCAGAGCAGGTCCAGGACCCAGAGCCCTCCTACCACGCCCCTTCCTTTACTGCATCCCTGCCTCCGGCTGCAAGGACAGGCAGCCGAGTCTGTGGCTTGAGCTGCGGAGGGCAGTTAACTTCCCTGAGCTATTTTCATCATCTGAAAAATGGGAACACCGAGCCTGCCTCTTGGGTCTGCTGTGAAACGTCAACCCACAAACTTCATTACTTCTCTCTGTTTCCGTGCCTGCTGTGTGCGTCCTGCCCTGTGCCCAGCCTCAAGCTTATTCCTGGCACACGCTAGGTGCCTGGTACATATTCGCTGAGCAAGTGAAAGTGACAGTGATTTGCACAATGGTAGCTAAGGACACCCCACCCCTTGTCTTCCTGAATCCCTGTCCCCTTGCCTCCCCTCCCCTGCCCTCCACTGTAGCTGTAGCTGTAGCTGTAGCTGTAGGGCGAGAGGTGATGGCCAGGTGTTAGGATCCCTCAGCTGGTGGGTGGCCTGGAGGGGTGAGCAGTGCGAGCCTGGTTTGAGAAGCGTAAGAAAGGCTTTGCCTCCTTACTTTTCCACCTCAGTTGCTTGGGTTTCATCTGGATTAGCAGGTTTTTTAGGAGCCTCCCAGGAAGTCACACACTCTTGAGTTCATTGGCTTGGGTAGCCATAACCCTGAAGGTCAAGTCCTTTCCGATGGGCTGCTTCAGGATGCTTCGCAGGCCAGTGGGGTAAGCGGCGGTGGTGTCCCCGTTTGTTTCTGAATAAGACATTATTCCCAAGAAGTCAGCAAGTGTGAAAACGTGTGTTATCTTGCTAATGGGACACTAATGAAATATTAAAGTGCATCTCTCTTCCTGTCAGTTTCCTGGGAACCACTCGATCCTCTTGATTCTAGTCTATCTTTACATAAAGAGCCCCAGGGAATTAACATTTCTTATACTTTGCAAAATAACCTTGGTATTTCTGCTGCCGAAGTGGAGAAGTTCGTAATTTCCACTTGGTGACCGGCTGGGTTGAGGCGCTCTCCCTCTGCAGGGGGTGCCCTACCTGGGGGGGTCCCTTTGGTCGGTCCCCCCAGCTGGATGACACCTTCTCCCAGCTCCCTTGTGGTCCCCACTGTCTCCCTCTCAGCAGAAGACTAGACCCCAGCACGCAGGGGATACTCTGTTGTAGCCACTCTGGGCTGAGCCAGGCCACTGCCAGTCGCCATGCATGGGTCACAGAATCCTCCCCACTACCCGGTCAGGCAGCTGGGGAGGCGTTTTTCCCACTTTGCAGGGAAGGCAGCTTGGGCTCCGTGAGTTTAAGTGGCCTGCCCAAAGGTACCCCGCTGGTAAGTCAGAGGCAGGATTTGAACCCAGCCCACGCCCTGTAATGCCAGCGCTGGGCTGCTTTCCCCAGCGCCCCCGTCCGGCTACAGGTGTGACCTACCCAGGTTGCCGTCAATGAGCCATGACCCTGAGTGAGTCACGTTATCTATGCTTCAGTTCCCCCTCTCTGAAAGGACCTAAGTGCCATCCTTCCTTCTCTATGTGTGAGCGTTCCTGGGGACAGAGGCCATGGAGGAGGGGTTGGACTTCTGGGGCCAGTTTCTCCCCCTGGCCCTAGATCGGAGCCCTCATCTTTGCTCTGGCCGCCACATCCTCTGGCTCAGATGCTTGGGGAGGTTGAGTCCCCTACACCCCCACCTGTGAGTCCCACACAGCTGGACACCGGCTCCATCAGGTTGCTCAGTGCTCTGCTGGGGTGCCTACGGGTCCCCCCAGAGCCACTTGCCTTTGGGGTTCCCCACACCGCCATCCTTGTTGGGGTGCCCTCCCCAGCACAGTGCCATCATGGCAAGGGAGGCATTCTGCTGCTGGTGGCCGGCACCCTGCTTGATCCCTGGGAGTTTTTGGCCAGGTGCTGGCCCCTGCCTAGAGTTCCTTGCTCCTCCCTCACCCCACTTAGCTTCTTCCAGCAGAGACTCAGGTCAGCTTCTTCCTGGAAGCTTCCACTAACTGTTTCCTACCCTGAATGCTGTTCTTTCTCTTCCTGAGTGTTTTTAAGTTGCTTTATGGATGAGCATTTCTGTGTGAGCCCCTCAAACTGTGCTGTGCCGGGCTCCACGCTCCATGCTGGAGACCAAGCTGAGGAATGGGCAGAGGAGGGAGATGTGGGGAGGGGACCAGGAGAGACTCGCAGAGGAGGTGGCATGGATTTCGGTTCTGAAGGCAGAGTAGGATGTTTGAGAAGTAAAGAGGGGGCCCTTCCTAGGGGAAGGAATAGCACAAATGCAGGCATGGGAGCAGGCAAGGATGGATTTGGAGGCAAATGAATAGTCCGTTTTGTCTGGAGCACAGGGTTCGTGTCAGCATCTTGAGAGGGGGAAAGACCCTGCACTAGGGCAAGGGTCTGTGTCAAATGGTCTAAACTGCCTTTGGGGGTGCTGAGCATAATCACAATTGATTATTTCTGAGGGATTCTGGTTGCTGCCTTCCTCCCCCAGTTGAATGTAGGTTGCAAGAAGGCAGGGCTTTTTCACTCTTGTGTCTTTGGTGTTAGGACAGCACCTGATATATTTAACAGGTACTGAGTTCTCAAGTAAATGAATGTGCACTTGAATTAAGGCAGAGCAATTCACACACAGAGCTACTAGCTAGGATGGCCTAGCTAGTGGCCATCCATGGCCATTTATTGTGGCCTCTGGCCAGTGGTACTAGTTGTAGGCCGCATGGGGTGCTGTCTGTCTCTTCTCAGCGCCTGGTCCTAGGCAGACCCATAGGGAGGGTGGCACAGGTGCATGGTTGGGTCACAGACCTTTCCCTCTTTGAGATGCAGCCCGCTTCGGCCTGGCTTGCGGAAGTCGGGGCTTTTAGTTCAGCAGGTCTGAGGAAACGGGGAGCCCCTGTTAGCCAGGAAGGTGCCAGGAGCCACCAACTCTGGGGCCAGTGTTCTGCTGCTTTCTCGACCCTCCTCAGGAACACATTCTTGTCTCCATCCCACCAGCTTTTGTTTTTGAAGAAAAATGAAGTCTTATTTATTTTTAAAACCAAACCACTAGGAAAATGTATCACAGTCTTGAAACAGCAAACAGACAGGCTATATTATCAAGTAATAAGTTGGTAAAAACGCAACAAGGTCCTTAATAAAATGATAAGGTGCCTGAACTGGGGCAAGAACAACGCATGTCGCACAAGTGGTATTTGGTAACGGGGAGCTGTCCCGTTTTTTGCTCTAAAGGAGTCACAGCTCGCCCCTGAGTTGCTGACTTTTTCTCCTTTGACCTTCGTGTTGCCAAGGGATTGTTTCAACAGAGCTCTGTTATTACAGGGGGCAAAGTAAGCAATACTGGGTTTAGGCTTTCATTCTGTTTTGTTTTATGGAAACCAGATTTTTCCAAAGCCAGTACTTCATAACTCTCTTAATTAAGCAGCTAACAATTCCTCTTTCGCTGTTCATTCCTGAATACTAGCATACAGCACAGTCAAAATCCCCTTTCCCTTCAAGGGTGAGTGTCACTGCAAGATTGTCTTGTCACTCCGCTGACTCTGCTGCAGACAGCCTCAGGGCTCATCATGGCTGCCAGTTAGAGGGGAGGTTTTCTTCCCCTACCAGTGTGATAGCGCTTCTTACATTTTTTCAGGGTCTCCAGGCTGAAAGGTGTCATGTGTGAGAATTTTAAGAAATGCACATCCACGTTTTGACGGCCAGAAATGAATATCCGCAAGGACCCTTTCAAAGTTTTTATCCAAACTACCTCTCCCAACTCTACATCTTAAAGTAACTTCATGCCCTTGTATATAAAACAAAACCAAGCAAAACAAATCCCCAGAAGCCCCCTTTCCCCTTCTAAATTAGTGACCTCATGGATTTTGTTTTATTTCCGGTTTGTGGAAAATGTTGTATTGATCCTTCTGGTAAACAGGAGGTTGGCAATGAATAGAAACAGCTCTCCTCACACTCCACCAGATCATAAGCAGGTCAGATGAACCTGCCAGCCTGTTGGTATCTGTGTACTAAGAGAATCTGGTACCTTGGAGGGCTCTGGCTTGGTACAAGGGAGACTCCCTGTTGCCAGGATAAGCCCTGGCCACATGAAATTCAGGCTCACAAAAACTCTCCTGTGCTATCTCTGACCCAAATTTTAGCACCAGTTTTTTTCACTTTCTAGGATTCTCACACAAAGAACCAGAGGCAAGTGACATAGGCCTTAAACTTGCTGCCATCCTTAATTTCCTCATTCATAAACTTTCCTTAGAAAACCCAAATCCCCATTCCTCTTTTTAAATAGATTTCTGCCTTCAGCCCCGATGGCCAATAGCAGAGAGCTACTTCCCAGTGGACGAGAGAGACTCCTTCATCTTCTTGGTCATGGTTGGGGTGAGGTTCACGTGGTCATCCACACACGTGGTCATGCAACTCTCCAGCCGCCGCTTCACCTGAAGCTCTTTACTCCCCGCAGCCGTTGAATCTCTGGCTTTGTCGTTGCAGTGTATAGTGCACCGGGCCAGGCGGTCCTGGAACTTCTCCAACTCGCAGGTCCCCAGGGCCTGGGCTTGAGCCAGAGGTGCACGGCAGTGCTCAGTGCACTGGTGCACTTGCTGCATGGACGCCTGGCTGTCCTCACAGCAGCCGGTGCTGCACCGGAACGTGAGGCCCTGCATCTTCCGGATGCTCTCTCTCCACACTCTTCACCACAGAGTCCACCGCCTCCTGCACCCGGAGCTGCTGCAGCTCTGCCACGGCGACCCCGCGCAGCTCCCTGCCGCGCCGGCGCCCACATGCTCACCAGCTTTTTATCTTAATTTACGAGCCTGCTGTAGCACCAATGAAGACATACTGTACTGCCTGGGAAAAAAAAACACAGCAGAATTCTAATTCTGTACGATTCAAAGGCACGCCTTTGGCTGGAGCTGCTTCAGAAATAAGAAAAGCAGGAGACACAACCCTGCTTGGGCTTGCTGGACTTGTCAGGGAGCCTCGTCCTGGCTGTCTCCTATTGGCCTTGGGCTTAATTAAGCCTTCTGATTTATTTTTCAATTCACTATTTTTTGAAAAAAGAAAAGATACCTTAATGGAAGCTTTTAAAATTCAGGAGCTTTGGATTCCTCTACTTTGTCAGGCAAAAGTGGATTCATTTAGGTAGTTTTATCCAAAGAAATGCACATATTTATGAAGGTTTCAAAAATTAGATTTTTCACTCCTTTTACTCCAGGAACCTAAAATCCAAACTTGGAAGATAATTTTTGTAGCGGGGTATGTGCATTCACTCAACTAAGAAATGTAGCAGTTCTCGAAGGTCTCAGAATTTCTGCATCTCATAATTTCTTTGTCTGGTCCTCTTGGGGACTTGCTCCTGAGTCCTTTTCCTGCCCAGCCTCCTGATTTGGAGGTGTCGGTGCGACTGCAGTTTGAGAAGTTTCACAAGAAGGTGAGGAGTGGCCAGAGGAGGGGTGATGGGGAGAATAGAGCTGAGTGAACCTTGCTTTTCAAGATGGGGGAGCCCAGCGCAGCCTGGATGGAGAGGGAGGGCTGGAGGAGGTGGTCTTTCTTTGCTGGAGGAAGGTCCATGGACAGAGCCTGGGGGCGAGAGGAGATGGTGTGCCTTGGAGGGCGTGAGGGCCCACGTGGTGAATGAGCCAGAGGCAGCCGTGGGCCTCTGGCCTCCCCCTCCAGCAGCTGTGGCCACTGGCATGGTGGGAGACGCTGGTCTGGGGAGGAGAGTAGAGTCAGTGATGTTCACGGTCGCTGAGAAAGCGAGCAGGCAGCCCTGCTCCTGACCAAGCCTTTCTCTGAGGTCGGGGTCTGGGGGCGGGGTGACCCTCCACCTTACAACCGAGAGTCCGGTCCCAGCATCATGCCACTCCCAGACTCCGGCGTGGGACCGATGCCCCCCTCCCCACCCCGGTCTGTGGCCGGTTGCTCTCTGGTGGGTCCCTCACGCTGGGTGTGGGCAGTGGAGCCCCCAAGTCTCCAGGGCACGTCCTGTGAACGCCCTCCTGTTCCCAGGCCCAGCTGCCTCGGAGGTGACCACGCTGCCTGGGAAGGGGACGAGAAGGGGGCCAGGGTACACAGTGTCTCTGCGTTCGTCCTCTGTGCTTTCTCCTGCCACCGGGTGGGAATCCCCAGGACAGCAGAAATCTCCGGGTGTCTCCCTGGCTGGGGCTCCCCCACCTGTCAGCACAGAGCCAGGCCTTTCCCAGGCATCACAAAGTTGAAAGCGCATCTGTTTTCCAAGAAAGGACGCTGAGAGAGATGGCCAAATTGAGTTAGGAGTGCCAGGAATCCAGACCCACGAGTTCCCGTAAGGCCCGCCTTACCTCTGAATTACAGCTGCTTTCCGCCTTTCTGCAGGGAAACCAAGCCGCTGTCCCCGCGGCATTTACAGCAGCTTGATTTACAGGCCCGCATGTTTGCTGCACACTGCACATCCATTCTCTCTCCTTCTTTAAACTTTTAAGCCTTTGCCTTATGAATGAGGCCACTGATTTTCTAGGTTCCCTGGGCTTTTTATATGAGGTCTTTTTCTTTCTTCTTTGCTGGTTTCTCCATAAACATGTTCTGAACACCTACTCTGTGCAAGACCTGTGACGGGCTCCCCAGGGGTCCAGAAATGAACTTGGCAGAGTTCTGGGCCTCAAGGACTTCGCATTCAAGGGGGGGTGGGAGGGAAGATGCCCAACTTGCAGAGGAGTTCCCTACTCGGTGTCCCCGCTGAGCAGCCCTGTATCGGACGCTTATTCTGCGCTGACGCCCTGTGAAGTGCTAGGGCCGAGTGCTGATGGCCAGGACCGACGAGGACCCCGAGCTCACCCCGTGGGGAGGGGGCGGTGTGTCAGGGGGTAGGAGGACAGGATCACAGGCCACTCCTGGAGCCCACAGCAAAGCCCGTGTGGTCTGGTGGGTGGGTCAAGGATGGTTTCTCTGAGTGAGTGATGGCTGAGCTGAGACCTGGGGGCTGAGCAGGAGGTTGCAGGTGAAGGGGGCGGGGGAGAGGGAATTGTTCCAGGCAGGGGGAGTTGCCCCGTGAAGATGTGGCATCCAGAGAGAGCACGGCGTGTCCGAGAAACCGCCCGAAGTCCAGAGAGTGTGCAGCGTGGAGCGAGGCGGAGGTCGGGGTGCTGGAGCTGTCTCCGCCCCAGGCGGAGCGGAGCCCAGACGGCGGTGGCCAGCGTGTGTCACGAGCCTGGGGAGACACCGGGGGGGCCCAGGTCGGGCGGCTGATGCGATTTCTGTTGCTCGGAGGAAAGGCCGGGGTGGCAAGACCGTACGTGAGGAAAACTGTTCAGAGACCCCGAACTTGCTGTCGTTAATCTCAGTGACAGCTGGGCCAGAGTGGGAGAGAAGTGACAGATTCGAGACATTGTTGAGGAGAGGAATCTGTAGGACTTGCTCATCAGTCCGACCTGGAGGGTGAGGGCCGGAGGGGAGCCAGCGCAGCTCCGGGGCTTCTGTCTCGGCCCGCTGGGCTGGAGGAGGTCGCGGTCACTGCCACGTGGGACCCCGGGGTGTACGGAAGCCTGCGGCTGGAGGCCCCTAGGAGACACCCACGGACAGGAGGATCTGTGAGTGTAAAGCTCAGAATCAAGGAGGGCCTGGGAAATAACAGCTTCGGGAGTCAGCAGCAGCTACAGCCCGGGGAGTAGATAGAAACCCCCAAGGGGCACAGTGGACTGAGAGGGGAGGAGAGCCTCAGGGAGCCCCCCAGAGACACAGCATTTAAGGGGAGACAGAGGCAGAACCGCCAAGCAGTAGCAGCGAGGCCTTCTCAAGGGGGACGTTTGCACGCCCTCTTTGGTGCAGGACAGTGGCAGGACCTCAGAGACCCTGGGGCCCTGGGAGAAGACGCGGGTCACTGGACCAATTGGACCAGCAGGACCGCAGCAGAGAAGGAGGGAGGAGCTCGGCCTGCCTGGGACCTAGGTTGGTGGGGCTGCGTCAGACCCAGCACCTGGGAGCCCAGACCCCATGAGCCCCTGGGCCCTGCTCGCCTGTCTCTAACTTTCCTGCTGTGGCGAACGCCTTCCCAGCTCCTCTTTGCAAAGAATTATGCAGTTCTGGACTGGAGCTCATGGGGCAGCCCTGATGCCGAAGGGAGAAAACATGTTTGAGGAAGAGGAGCCTTTCCCCCAGTCCTGAACCGGCCGCCTCTGGACGAGAAGACTGCTTTTTTAATCTAAAAGAACTTTACATTTACGCTTGACTGAAGCACAGGCCACTTTTGTCCTGGAAGCCAATGGGAAGCCGGGGTTTGGGTAATCTATGCGAGGCCCCTTAGCTGCCCTGCATCTATCATCCCAAGTGACAGAATTTACATCATTAATCATTGGTGGCAATAGAAAAGTCATTGGAATAGAATGTTGTCACAGGATAAATGTCTCCCAATTGCATATAAATGTCTCGGCTTTACTGTACTGTTTGTGCTCGAGAAATACTGTGGTGGCTTCAAAATGGTATTTATCTGGCATCAGGAAGCCATCAACACTAGCCTGTCCTGCTCACACCCTCTCCCAAGGAAGCCTGGACTCCCCCCATGGGCCTCAGCCTGGGGCCACCGCACACCTGGATTTGGGCAAAGGGAGGGGGTGCTGCTGGCTCCCGGGTGCTTTAGGGTGGCCGATGCCGTGAGGGTTAGAAAACGCTCCAGCCGAGTCATCCCGCCGTGACACCCTGGTCGTCGTCCCATGGCTAGAGGGATTTGCACCTTCCCTCTCCATGGCCACAGACCCTTTGATGCAGGGGAGAAAACAATGTGAACCTGGCCGGGTTGCAAGGCCAGAGGGCCAGACGCTTCCAGGCGGCTTCACCGTTTCAGAAATCAAGCCCACAGCGTTTTCTTGGCTGGCGTCTCTCTGTTCCATGACCTGAAAACACGCTGTTTTTGGGAAGTGCAGATCTGCTGACACCCTTTTCTGGAGGTCTGTGTGTTTCTCTCTGGGGCGAGCCGCCCTGCCTCGGATGGGCCAGATGCTGCTGGAGAAGGCGCTGGGCTTAGGAAGCGAGGCCCTTTCTGCTGGGATTTGAAGGAATTCTTTCTGCTTGAGCCTCAGGCTCTTTGTCCACTCAGGGTTCCTGGAGCCCTGCAGGGCCCAGTGGGGGGAGTGGGCACCCCCAGAAGCGGGGTGGGCACGCCAGGGGCCTGAGGCAGGGGGCTGCCTCGGGTGGAAGGGCTTGCAGGCCTGTTAAGGACCGACTCTGTGTGACCAACGAGCTGTGTTAAACCGGAGCCAGGTGTCTGAGCTGATGAGCCGGGGCAGGGCTTTGTGGAGTATATTTGGCGGGAGAAGAGGTAGCTCCCCTTTTCTGTAGGGAATTTCGTAAATCACGGCCTATCAGATATGGAAGTGATCTGAGGCCAGGTGGATCCCCGACTTTGGATGTCACAGACTGGTCAAATTTTAAAAACTTTTATTTGACCAAGTGAGGCCATTAAAAGCCAATGGCCAGCTACTATATCATCATTTCATAAGTGGAAGAATATTCTAATACCAGCAATATAAGAGGGACATAATTTCAAGATAAAGAGTATTTCTCAAATGGAATAAATTTAGCTTTATGAAGAATTTGTTCTATTATACTTGTTTCATTTTGTTTTTTCTTTTTGTCCCTCGTTTTTTTAAAATCAAGAGAAAAGTCTGGCAAAAATCTGTTCCTGGTCCCCGGTCCCCTCATTTCAGGCGAGCAAAAGGGGGGAAGGTGTCTGGCCAGAGCCCCACAGCCAGCAAGGCTTGTGTATCGTCCCAGCTAACTCTGGCTTCATAACAAGTCACCTGAGACTTCGCAGAATCATTTATTATTACCACCTCTCCTGGTTCTGGGGGCCTGGCTGGGCCGGGCCAGGGGCTCTCACTTGGGGCCCCAGTGCTGCTGAGTCAGACGGTGGCTGGGCTGAGTCGTCCGGAGGGCCCCTCACTCCGTGTCTGGAAAGACGCAAACCCCTGGGGGCAGAGCAGCGGGGGGCTCCTTGGGCCTCCCTCCTTCTATGTGGTCTCCACGGCAGCTGCAGGACAACCAGACTTCTCACGTGGGCCCTAGAGGTGCGAGTCCTGACGGAACCCAGGGGAAGCTGTGTTGCCTTCATGAAGTCACATAGCATCACTTCTGTGAGCTTGTATTCAAGGAGGGGGGAATTACATGCTCTTCTTGTTGGGAGAAATGCCAAAGGATTGGCTGACATGCTCTAAAGCCACCCCATGGCTCCCAAGTTCTCCTGAGAGCCAGGTTTTAATCTGGGGTGCTGGGACCTTAGATCCCCCATCCCCTTACCTGTTCCAGGAACAAGTCTGGTGGACGATAAAGCAGGTGGCTCTCTGGTGATGGGGGGCAGTTTCCGCTTGCTGGTAGCTGCTTGCACTTCTCTGAAGTAATAAATTTCATAGATAAGGTAGATTCCATCAAATAAATATCAGTTAAGTTCTTTGATGATAAGTTCTTTGATGATCATAAACGAGATGATGAATTAAAGTTAATCTAGAGAAATAACTGATAAAGAACAGAGACTTCAGGAATACAGTGTAAACTCGCAGAATTCCAAGCGCTCACTCTTTATAAGAAGGCGGCCTGCAGCCCTGCTTGAGCACCTGCTGTGTGCAGGCCCAGTGGCGTGCAGAGGTGAGGGGGATGCGAGCCTGAGCCCCCGAGTATCGGTGATCAGGTTGGGGGCCTCCTCGGGGCACCCCGTCGGGACCAGAGCGTGGGCAGGGATGACAGCAGACCCTTATTAAACCCCTCTGCTCGGGGTGGGCTAGTGGGCTGCTGGCTTTCAGCTCTGCAGCTCCCCGCCCGGGAGGTCTGTAAGGGCTCACAGGGAGGTGAGGAGGAATAGCAGGCCACCCCAGAGCCACGTGGCCAGGCCCTGTGGGGACGCCCACAGCCCAGCCCCCAGCACGGGGCCGGCAGCCTGTTCAAGCCGCACCGGGTGAAGCGCGGACAGGTGGGACAGGGAGATAGGTTTCCACCAGCCTGGGGAGGGTCCCGCGTGGTTGCTCTCCATGGGGATGAGCTGGCCAGACGGGGGGTTAAGGGTCAGCTGGGGCAGGAAGTCCATGTCCGTCACCGTTTCCTAGTTACTGGACACCAGGTGATCCCCCCACCCCGCCTGGGTCTGGCCCAGTGTCCTGCCTCCATGGGGACCCCGGCTCCCATGAAAGCCTTCCGGGGTGTCCCTGGCTTCTGCCCCACCAGCTGTGTCTGTTCATGTGTCTCTCTGCTTGGGTGGCAGGCACCCCAGAGACCTCAGTCCTCTGAAGCCTCAGGGGGGAGCCTTCTTGTTTGCTCAGGGTGACAGGCGCCGTCCCCAGGAGGTCCTGCAGAGCTGCCCCACCATGTACCCGGCCCCCGCGTCCCCTGCGACTCTTGGGGAAACAGTGGGGAAGGCTTTGCGTTTCTGCGCAGCCCGCGGCCCCTCTGAGACCTCTCTTCCACCAGCGCCAGGCGAAGCGTGGGGGCCGTGAATGAGGTCCCGGGGAAGCTGGCCAGACGCCTACCCGTGGGCCTGCGGAGGGGCCAGCACCCGGGACAGAGCAGTGGATGGACAGACACACTTAACCTTCCCCACGGACTGCCCAGAGGCCTTGTTCTTTCCCTCTGAATCACTGAGACCTGCTGGGTTGGTGGGTAATTGTTACATACTACAACTCTTGCCAAAAGGAGGGGGGAAAACAGTTCCCCAAGGTATGGAAGTCATCAGAAACAAGGACCCCCTCCGAGGCCATCACGCAAGCTGGTTTGCAGCTTTGCAGATGAAGGGGCGACTGGGGTACGTTCCCGCATGGGAAGGAGATGGAGGCTGGCCAGGATCAGAAACGGCGCTGGGAGCACGGGCCAACCAGGCCTGGCCGAGCCCCACGACCTTGAGCAGGGCTGCTGGAGCCGAGAGTCAGGCCTGGGGCGTGGGCTCCCAGCGGCACCCGCTGCCACCCTGGCCCTCGGGAGTGCGGGGTGGTAACCGGGGGCCTGGCCTCTCCCTCCTTCGCCTCCTGGGTGTCGACGCTGCTTTTCTGATCTGGTGCCTGTGAGGAGGAAATATATATTTAGACTCTTCTGTACTTTCCGTGGTAACAGTCGCTTTATTCCTGGTGAAGAATGAGGAAAATGGGTCAGCTGTATTTACTAAGAAGCGTGTTCCAGCTCCTTTTCCGAGGCTATTTATAAACTTTAAAAAATGTGAGCTAAGTTTTTTGCATCTTACTGGAAGCCACAGTGCCTATGAATACCCTTTCTATTACTATACCGGGAATCTAGCACTTCGGATTTGAAACAAGTCAACTGGGGCAGATAGAAATCTTGCAAACAGTGATTTTGATGCACTCTGGCGGGATGGGTTTGCCTCATGGTCGGATTTCTCTGGCCGTTTTCTTCGTGAGACCTAGTCTAGCTTTCCTGGGTGTGGCAAGTGGACCACACAGTCTGACCCTGGCCCCACTGGGCCCTTGGGGGCTGTAGGTCCCCGGGGTGGCGGGTGCCCGAAGCCTGGGGACTTGGGGAATTTCGGAATCGCTCATCCATCCTTTGGGGCAGCGGGGCCGTGGGCCGCTCCATGGCGGGCCCTGCTGGCTCGGCCCAGCGCCCACCTTCTCCCACGTCCTCCGCCTCTGACGCCTCGGCCCGTGTGTTGCAGGGTCACCGGTCCACTCACATTGTGCCCCGTGTGTGCACAGAAAACGTAGCTTCTCTCCTTCTCTCCGCGTGGCCTGACCTTGCTTTCGAGAGGGGAGGGCTGGGCTCCTAGATTTTAGGTCCACTCTGGGAGTGTAGTCAGATGGCTTGTAGCAGCCCCTGAGGGAACCCCTCTCTGTCTGGATGTTTTGGGTCCCTATTCAGTCTTTCCGAGCGCCCCTCCCCCGCTCCCCCCTGCCCCTTGGGGTTTGGGGAGGGGTGTGTGCTCGTGACCTGGTGGTGGCTGAGGGAGGGGTCCCTGCGCTCCACGGGTAGCTCCCTGGGTGCTGCTTGCAGAAAGGCTGGACGGATGAGGCCCAGGAGCCACCGGCCCATCTGGCCTCTGGGGAGGCAGCCCCGGAGGTGGAGCTGGTCCACTTTTATCTTCTCAGCGTTCCAAGTCCCCTTCCAAAGCGGCCTCCGCATCCTGACCATCAGAGGCCTCAGCCTTCCTGCCTTCTCCCACCGAGGCGCTGGGGCCCGCAGGTCATGGGGCACTAACCCGCCCGCTGGGGGTGTCTGTCCACCAGGAGGCAGGTCTTGGGGGGCTCCTCCCCTCACTGCCTGAACAGCTGCGGGGGCCTTATTTCCTCTCTGTGCCCCCGCCTCCTAGGGGTATCACATCCATAATAAAGGTAATAATGATCATAAGAATTATCAACAGTCACCACTCGCTGATCACCTACTCTATGCCCAGCAGAGTTCTGCGCCCTCCTGTGTAGGGGCTGATTCCTCTTCAAGGCAAAGAGGGTTATTAGCGGGTGAAACAAGTTGTTCCAAGTCAGTTGCTCAGAACAGTACCCGGCAGCCTGAGTGTGAGCTCCGGGCGGTCCGTCATCCACAATTGCTCTCCCTCTCGTCCATCTACCTGCTCCGGAGCAGAAGTTCCCAAACTTTCTTGGTTCTTGGCACCCCGAGTGCCTCAGTGATTTTTGTTTTTTTTTTATGGCGTCCCTAGGCTCAAAGAATACTTAACAGTTCCATTTATTAAGCAGTTAGATCCAAACGCCTTAATAAATATTTGTGTCCTAACAACAGCCGCTTGAAAATATCATACTCATAATTTTTTATTTCATTCTTAAATTACCCAATTACTTACTAATGGGATATGTGTGCCTATCAGGGGCTGGACAGCTTTTCAAATCCCGGAGTCAGATTGGGTGCCGCCAACCCCACTTCCTGTTCCATCCAGATTTTTTCCAGGTCCTTCCTTCTTATCTCAGCAATCACTGAAAACTCAGCTTCACAGTGACATGATGTCCTCCAAAGGCTCGTAGGCTCCTCTCACGGTGAAACTGTTGTTCCAGCGGTGTCTGACAGGGGTCCGACAGATATTTAGTATTGCTTGTTTCCCTCAATAACTTAAAATATCCTGTGGTCTCATGAGTTCTCAGAGGCTCTCCAGGGTGCCTGGGTGCACAGTTTGGGAACCATGTTCCTAGGGCCTTTGGCTCCTCCTTGTTACCCAGGAAGCAGATCATTGACCCTCAGGTCTCAGACTTCTGGTACCCATCTGGGGGGTGGTGCGTGTGGGAGAGATGACAAGGATCTCGTGCCCACCTCCGTCCTCCCTCTCGGCCCCTCCCCAGTCTCTCCGGACAGGAAGAGGTGTTCCCTGCTCTCCCTCCTTCTGCATTTCATTCTCCTCCTGCCTGGGCATCAGCCAAGGGGTGAGGGTGTAGAGGGGCATCTTCTCCACACTCGAGGAAGAACCCAGGCCCCGGATTCAGAAAATCCCCCCCTCTGAACAAAATGCTCTCCAATCTGCAGCCACGCTGCTGCTTACACTAACAAAAATCATGCCAGCCGTTCAGAGCTGAGAATTCCCTTTGTTGTTTTGGTGGGTACGTGTCCTCTCCTCTGCCTGAAGTACTGAAATCCGTTGCTTCAACGGGCAGGGAGCTCCCCAAACCACTCGGTTTACAAGACAGCGAGTCTGAAAAGATTTCTAAAAGGCTGTGCCCACTTTGCAAGCATCAGAGGGGGAACCAGGTGTCTGTACCTTCCTGTTCAGCAGGTGCGTATGTCTTAGGTCGATGGTAGACCAGGTGGGCAGGGCTGCATCTTATTAAACAGGTTCTTCACCGCAGGTCCTTTGTGCTATTCCTGCTCTCACACAGCCCCTCCTCTTTACCTTTACTCCCGTCTGCCTTCCCCATCTTAACCCTCCCAGGGAAGAGTTGATTACCTCCGTCTCCCCTGGGAAGATGCCCCTGCCTGCCTTGTTCCCAGACAGGCCCTTCCCTGCCGTTCCAGCTGCGGCCACTGCACCCTCCCTCCTCCGCCTGGGTCGGTTCCAAGATCTCACCCGGCTCATTCTCACTCGGGACCTTTGCTCTTGCTGTCGCCTCCACCTGGCCTCTCTGTCTTCAGCCGCTCTCGTGCCGCCGCAGCTCATTTTGGTCTCACTTTAAATGTCGCTTCCCAAAAGGGCCGTCCGTGAGCCCCTGTCTAAAGGAGGCCCCCAGCCCCTCTGTTCAGTCCCCATGGCTCAGCCCCGGCAGAGACCCCGTCTGCATCGTGCTGTTTTCTCGGCACCCAGCGCTTTCTCAGAGCAGGGAATTTTTTTAACGGAAGGGACTTTCAGGGTCGCCAACTTTGAATTTTGCCAAGTAAGGCTTTGAAAAATTCCAGCGACCGTATATCATCGGCATTTCATAACAGAAAAGTTGGAAGGACATGATCTCCAGATGAAGGACAGTTCTCCAGATGAAATCAGTTTGGCTTTATTGGGAACGTGTTGCATTGGCCCTTCTCTCATCTCGAGGACGATGGATGGAAACCCTCACGACACGACATGAGTCCGTCAGTGAGCGCTTTGGGGACTCCGTGGTCACCCTCCCAAGGCCGTCCTTGTTTCATTCTCGTGATGTTTGTCCCCTTCGCTCGGCTGTGAGCTTCTGGTGGGGGGACCACACTTTAGACTTAAGTTGCCTTTGCTGGGCTTCACATGCCCGGGTTGGTCTCTGGAAGCTTCCAGATCTGCCCAGACGCCCCCTCCTGTAGCTTCGAGCCGGCCTCACCGCCCCTTGCTCCTTGGTGACTTGTCATCATCCTGCCACACGCCTGTCCCCCTGGTGGAGAGCCGGTGCCCAGACAGGGTCCAGGGCTCCCTCCGTTTTGTTCCCAGGGGCTGGCACCCGCGTCCCTCACTGTGCCGCGCGCTGCTTCAATCGCTGAAGACAAACCCTCAGCCGGTGGTGACCGCGGACAAGTCCGTGACAGAGACCACCCTCAGACCAGAGCTCAGGGTATGCGACACGGAGCTGTCTGTCTGTCTGTCTCTCCAATACGGAATTTAGTTTCTACTTCAATCCTTCCTTCCACCAGGACGCAGAAACATAATCTCATTTAATTCTGGGGTTTCTCAGCGCATTTAAAGCTGCCCCTAAACCACCACTGGGTTTGTCGGTGTGTGAGGGGCAGGTGGAGGGAGGGGTCTGGCCCTCACTTACTGCCATTTCCTCAGGTTCCTGGCTGCCACCCCATATGGGTCACTGCTCTGCCTCCCTGTCCCCTGGCCTCTCCAGGGCCAGGTTTCCTCAGCTGCTTCTATGCCCCTTTGGGGGCTGAGGGACCCTTTTCCTGCCCCCGCCCCCCAGCAGCCCTCTCTGTTCTCTGGGGCATAGGGTGCATGCCGTTGGCACCACGTAAGGAAGAAGACCCCTGCTGGGGACGATGGGCCTCTCTGGGGTCCTCGTGTCACCTGTCGCCAGGGCAGGAGCAGGTGGGACCACGCCCCACATGGCTTTGATTCTTCTGTTCTCTGTTCCACGCACCAGCCCTTGCCTGGGGCAGAGATGTCCTCAGTCTGATTCGCATAAAAGGCTACAAGGAAGCAGGGGCCAAGAGAAACCTCTATTCACACCTCCCACCTGTGATCCCGCTGCAGATAAAGGTTCTGGTCGGGGCTTTTGCGGGGAGACTTCTAGGGTGTCTGAGGAAGGAGGGAGGGTGCGGGCTGAGCCCCCGTAGGGAGCTTGTTCAGAGGGGGTGTCGGCCAGTGCCTGCTGGAGCTGTCGAGTGCTCTAGATTATTTGTTCATCTGTGTATTTGCATTTGCTTAAAACTTTCACTTTAGAAGTAATGCATGTTTAATGAGGAACAGTGAGGAGAGACAGAAAAACAAGTAGAATCAGAGTCATTTATCTCAGCACCTGGATTTATCTTTACATCTTGGTGGGTGTCTCTGAGATGGTTTAGTCATAAAAGCAGTGATAATTATAGCACCAAATATGGCTCTTGCATTGAGTGCTTACGATGCCTCCTTCTAAGAATCACACAGATATTAATTGATTGAATCATAACAACCCTGTAGGGTGGATACGACTGTTATCCTCGTTGTACAGAGAAGGACGCTGAGGCACAAAGTGTTTGTGTGATTTGTGTAAAGTCAGTCCACTGGGGAGCCTGGCGGTGCGCTCACACTGCACACCTGCACACAGGGTACGAATTTACGGCCAAGAGACGCAGCAGTGATGCACCCGCCAGTCAGGGATCTTGTCCCAATTTCTTTCAGGAGAAGAACCGTATTTCCCTCTGTGTCCTCAGGGCTCGCAACACCAATTTACTGAATGAATGAACGAATGAATGAATTCTGATGCACGCTTCTCCTCCACGAGTCACGGGCAAATTACTGTTCCTCCTGTTGGTTGCTTTCTTTCCTTTCCCTGCTCACAGCACGCGCACATCCTGGGGGCCTCCTCACACAGCTCCAGGGGCCCCCTTCACCTTTTTAGTCTTTATCTAAAAATAACGTCATTGAGGCATCTTCGACATATGATAAACTGCACATATTTAAAACGTACACCTTGGTGGGTTTTGACATCACCATCACCAGATCAAGAGAATGAAATGCCCAGCCCCCCAGAAGTGTCCTGGACCCCTTTGTAATTCCTCGCTCCAGGTCCGCCCCGCCTCCTTCCCTGGCACTGCTGTTCTGCTTTCCGTCACCATAGTTAGTTTGCGTTTCCTAGAGTGTTATCGAAATGGAATCCTACAGTCTGCACTCTTTTTTCGGTCTGCCTTATTTCACTCCACACAATTATTTGGCGGCTCGTCCACGTTGCAGGTATCAGTTCATTTCTTTTTATCGAAGAGCAGTGTTCCACTGTGTGGATAGGAGGTGATTGGTCCATTCACCTGTTGATGGACCTTTGGGTTGTTTCCAGGTTTTGACTCTTACAAATAAAGCTGATATGAACATTCGTGTGCAAGTCTCTGTATGGTCGTATGCTTTCTCTTCTCTTGGGTAGATACCTAAAAGTGGAAAGCCCGGATCACATGGAAACTGCCAAACTGCTTTCCAAAGCAGCTGTACCATTTTACATTCCAACCAGCAGCAGGGGATGAGAGTCCGAGTTCCCTCACATCCTTGCCAACACTTTGTATGGTCATTCGCTTTCTTTTTATTATTTTTTTAGATTTATGTTATTGAAGTATAGTTGATTTACAATGCTGTGTTCATTTCTGCTGTACAGCGAAGTGAGTCAGTTATACATATATATACATTCTTTTTCCTATTCTTTTCCATTATGGTTTACCACAAGCTATTGAATATAGCTCCCTGGGCTCTACAGTAGGACCTTGTTGTTTATCCAGCTTATATGTAACAGTTTGCATCTGCTGACCTCAGACCCCCACACTCCCCCTCCCACCCACCCCCCGCCCCCTGGCGACCACGAGTCTGTTCTCTGTGTTTGCGAGTCTGCTTCCGTTTTGGATTTGCTTTAATTTTAGCCATTCTAGTAGGTGGTTGGTGGCACCTGGTCGTGGTTTTAATCTGCATTTCCTTAATAACTAATGATGTTCACACACTTAATTGCCACCCCTGTGTGTTCTTGGTGAAATATCTGTTCAAATCTTTTGTCCATTTCCAAAAAATTGGGTTACCTGTGTTTTTATTATTGGGTTTTGAGAGTTCTTTATATATTGTCTAGAAAAAGTCCTTTAGCAGATATAGGCTTTACAAAGATTTTCTTCTAGTTTGTGACTTCTCTTCATTCTCATAACGGTATCTTTTGAAGAACAGAAATTAATTTTGATGAAGTCCAATTCATGGATCTTTTTGTTTTCATAGCTCATGCTTTTGGTGTTGTATCGAAGCAATCTTTGCCTAACCCAGGGTCACAGATATTTTCTCCTATGTTTTCTTACCAAAATTTTATACATTTAAACTTAGGTCTATAAGCCACTTTGAGTTCATTTTTGTCTATGGGGTGAGGTATGGGGTGAGGTTCATTTTTCTTTTTTTTTTGCATGTGGATGTCCAGTTATTCCAGCACTATTTGTTGGAAAGCCTCCCGCTTCTCCACTGAGTTGCCTTTTGCTGCTTTATGGAAAATCATTCGTTCACAGGTATGAGGGTCTGTTTCTGGACCCTGTTCTATTTCAGTGATTGGTTGTCTATCTTCACACCAAACCCACTGACTTGACTGCCATAGCTTTATAATAAATAAAATCCTTAAAATCCTTAGAATCAAAGCCGTGTTAACTCTCCAACTTCATTCTTCTCTTTCAGAGCATTTTGGCAGCTCTGGGTCCTTTGTGCTTCCATATGGATTTTAGAATTGGCTCCCGTTTCTAAAACAAAGCCTGCTGGGATCATGATTGGGATCCAGCCTCACGCTGTATTCTCTGTGGGTTCCCTCCTCCAGAGTTGTCACCTGGTTCCCCCTACACGGGACAGCTCTGGGGTCAAATGAGCGGCTGGGTGGGAAGGCACCTCAGTCAGTAGAAGGAGAGGGTGTTAGTATTTATAAAGCGTTTTCAGAGACACTTTGCATTGACCTTAGGGTGTCAAGATGTGATTTTTTGTTGTTGTTGTTGAGCTGGGGGTCTCTGCTGAGGAATGCAGACCTGACAGATTCCCAAATGCTTGTGGAAGCTTCCATCACTTGTGGTCCTGGGTCAGTCCTGGCAAGGAAACCGCTCTTCCTTTTGCAAAGTACACGTGGAGCTTTAATCCACCCGGGTGGCCTGCCAGAGGTTCCCCAGGTGTGAACGCCTGCCGACCTGGGTGGACCCACAGGTGACCCTGCGAGTGGGCACCGGGCAAGGATTTCCTTCTAGAACATTCCTTTGAGGAGGAAGGAGGAGACTCGGTAACTGCAGCCCTGCCCGGCTGGCCATGTTTCCATGTGTTCCTGGCCTTAACATGTGCGTGGAACCCCTCACCTCCTTCCAGGTGTGGTGTGCGGCCCGCAGGAGCTGCCTGAAGCCCTGTGGCAGGTGCCCCGTTCCCTCTGCTTTCCTGGGCCAGCTCTCAGGGAAGGTGTTCTGCAGGGGCCGTGTGGTCGGAGAGGAGGGAAAGGCTTCGAGGAAGCTCTGATGGGCCATTTCAGTGGGCTTTTCCGAGGACTGTGCACTAGGGGCTGCCCCTGGGGAGAAGGAGCTGTTAAACTGTCGAAATAAAAAGTCATCCAAACTCCTTAGGCCAATCGAAAGCACTTAACTCACACGACAAGCAGCAAAGGCAGCAGATTTCCCTGCAGTGTGTTATGGGGGGGGGGTGGGGGGTGGGGGGGAAAGGCTGTTGGGGAATTTAAAGAACAGAGGGAAAGTTTTAAAATACTGGAATCTACCTAGTCAATAATACATTAAATTTGGGATTCATAAAAAGTAATAGCGGTGAAAATCTCCCCAAATAAGTTTTTATTCTAGAATGGGATGGCAAATCTCCTGGAGCACTGGTTATCCCATAGGTGCGGTATTCTGAAATACAACCTGGGGCATATATATTGTCAAATAATAAAGTATTATGAAACCAATCAGCTGTGAGCTCCCCCCTTGGCAGTTTGGAAGTAAAACCCTTTCTCCTTTACAAGGCCAAGTGACTCTTAATTCCTCCCAGGAGATTTCACGTTAAAATGTGTTCACTGCCAGCTGACAAAAGAGGCGAGTCCAGATTTATTACCCTGGCACCTGCAGCAAAAAAAAAATGACGGATGATGAAAATATATTTAATTATCATTCCACGCCACATCTCTGCCTGCTCCAGTCACAGGGCTGCAGCTGTTGGCGCACACTTTATTTTAAAGTCAATGTGCTTATCTGGAGCGAAGGCTGCTAGCTCTGAGTAAATTGACTTGTGGGAGGAAAGGGTGGCGATCTTCTCTAGCCCCAGCCGAACAAATGCAGATTTGTATTCTGTGCACCTGCTTTAATTGTCTAATCCGCCCCACATCATATCAGCTCTGGGATTTGGCTTTTGTAAAGAAAACATTTGCAAGAAGTAAACTTTTCCGTGGCCTTTCTCAGCGGAAATGAACGATTTTCCTTCCTAGACTGTGAAGCTGAAGGTGGATGCTCATGTTTCTGGAGAAGCGTCTCAGACAGGAGGAGCCCTAGAGAGGCCCTGGCTGGACCCTCTTCTTCACCAGATGAGGACAGAGTCCAGAGGGCAGGCGCCGGGGCTCGCCCGGTGGGAAGTCTGGGCCTGGAGCCCTGGCCTCCTGGCTCCTGGGCAGCCCCTGTGTTCTTATGACTTGTGTCTGTGAGAGGTCCTGCCATTTGGAGTGATGAGCCTGAGTCTAGAGGATGATTCACAGAACTGCCCTCCTGTTTGTCTTCTGTTGGAGCCTTCTGGACAATGAAACCCTGGGAAGGGCAGCAGCGCTCTGACTTGGGTGAAATGTGTCAGATTTCGTGGAGTGCAGGTCAGGGGGAATCTGGCTTAGCTGTCAGGAGTGTGTACCATTAACCTGCACCTAAGATGATGCAATTTTCAACAAGAAAAGCCCAGATAATAGGCAGTACATAATGTGACAATATTCCGGCTGTATCTCTTCTTATCGGGAGAAGCCGCTCAATGCTGTGTGTATGGTGGGATTTAGTACAAAGTGATGGAATTTCCACTGAAAGTAAAATACAATAACTGGATTAGCAGTTGGGATACAAGGGAGAGATGATGCTGAGTGTTTCTGACGGTGCCTTGTGTTGCCGGTGGCTGGAGGTGGATGCCTGTGGATGGGGGCAGGAGGGGATGAGGCACAGGGAGGGGCTCATTTCCTCTGACCTTCTCTTTGATGAGTAAGGATGCAAGACTGCATCTGCTGAGCCTGCAGGACCTGAGGCGGGGGGGAGGAGGGAGAGTTCTGTCTTATGGATTTGGGCTGTGAGCAGTGTTCTTAGCCACCAAGCTTTCCACGTATTGATCGGATTTTGTCCGTAAATCAGAGAGAGTCCATCCTCATTACCACCATCTTCCCCATCCTCATCACCATCACCGTATTCCTCCTCCTCCTCCATCACTTATTATGTACCAGGCCCTTGGCTGAGTCTTTCAAATTTGTCATCTCCTGTAATCCCACGAGGTAGATATTATTCTGCTTATTCTACAGATGAGAAAACTGAAGTTTAGGTAAGTGACAGAGCTAGGACTTGAAGCCAGACCCTGGAGCCCATTCCCTCAATTATACTTTTTCACTTAGGAAATTTAAATATATAGATTTAATTTTATAGGTTAAAGGAAGGAAAGAGAAAGCCAACTCTGTCCTTTTTAAGAAAAAAGTTTGAGGACATCAACAATTTTGAGTTTGAAGACTGATGCTTGGGGATTTCTGTTCCCATGTGGCTGACAGCCCCTCAGCTCTGGGGACTAGGACCTCTGGGAGAAGGCTGGTGGGGGGGGGGGCAGAGCCGTGAGGGTACGTGGAGGAGGTGCTGGGGGTCCTGGCCCCAGGACTCCCCAGGGAGAGTCACAGCCTGCAGCAGGGAGCCCCAGTGGGAGGGGAGCCTCTGCTCCATCCTGGCAGTGCTGGAGCCGTCGCCCCTGGGGTGGGACAGGGACGGGGCCCTTTGGTGGCTTGCCTGGCAGGCCTGGGCACAGACACTCAACTGTGCTGTCCTCCCAGGTCTCCTACGTGGTCTCTGCCATCCCTCACACTGTCCCCGGTGTGTGTTGGTCCTGTTGGTGTCGCTTGTTTTCTTGTGATAAGTCAGAGCAAGTGGGGCCGTGCTGAGTGACCCGCACTCTGATCGCCCTCTGCCCTGGCCCCACGGCCTCCAGGAGACCTGACCTTTGTATCTCTGGTCTCCCGTGACTCCTCTGGCACCCAGCGGCCGGCCCATCGGGGGCTCTGGGTTTGACTCTTGACTGTCGTGTAGGCTGAGCGGGATTGTGACTCCATCTTCCGGGCTGAGCTGCCTGGACACGTGACAGGGTGGCAGCTCCCAGAGCACGGGGACATCCTGCACTCTCGTCTGCTGCCCGCAGCTGCACACTCACAGCAGGATCTCGGGGTTGACACCAGCTCCCCACGACCACAGAGCCAGACCGATCTGTGTCTCAGAGACCAGCTCTCAGCAGATACTAGTTATGTGTCTGCTGTAGGCCCGGCGCCGGGGACCCAAGGCTCAGGGAACTCAGGGGGTCGTGATGGCTCACATGGCTGCACCCACATTCACGCTGTCGTCCCCAGACCCTGGGCCAGCGGGACTTGCGGCTGTGGCCAGAGGAGCAGACATCTCCCACGTGGATTGTATCAAAGGTCGAGGAGACGGGCCACGTCATGACTGGGCTCATCAGGGTAACTATGGACAAGAAATTAATGCCGATTTTATTTCCAAGCGAGGCTGATGACTCTCTTTACCACATTAATTTTTATTAAGCATTTTATGTATTATTCCATAACCACAGAGTATGCAGAGACAGTTTAGAACACATTATGGGTTGTGCGTTTGGTAATTTCCATATGGCCTCAGTCCAGAACGTAGAAAAGACAGTAAACATGATTGTTTTCCCGTAGAAGGGAATCACCATGGTGATGTGCGGACGGGCCTTGGAACCGGCGGCACTGCCCACAGTCTGGGCTCACGAGCCAGCGCCACCCCGTCCTCGGGACAGTGGCGACGCCCGACCCTGTGGGGCAGCCTCCTGGCCCCTCGTCTCGGGCTACAGGGCTTCTGCTCAGCCCCATTCCCTCCCCCGGCCTCTGCTGCCAGCACCCTTTTCTACTCCATCACTGGACACATCACACAGGTCCTTCTTGCTGCTCAGGTGTCCCCTCAGGGAAGCCTTCCTTCCTGCCCGGAGCAAGTAACCCCGGTCACTCTTGATCACAGTGCAAGGTCTGTTTTCATCATGGCGTTGATTTACTCCTGGAGGGCTTTTGCTTAGCATCTGTCTCCTCGCGGCCTCGAGCTCCACGAGATCAGGGACCTTATCTGTCCATCCCAGCATCTCGGGTAACTAGCCCACCCACAGCGCCTAGTAGGCATGCTACAAATATTTATTGGGTGAATGAATGAATGAATGAATGAATGAATGTCTCCTCCCCTGGACTGGTGAGGTCCCCGAGAGCAGCGCCAAGCATCCCGGCGCCTCTGCCGCATCTCTGTGCAGCCTTAAACCGTCCAACCGGGAGGCCGGGACGGAGCCCCTGTCGGGGAACCGGTGCCGGGCCAGGGGCTGTGGATTGTTTAGTGAAAGCTCAGAAGAGATTTCTGAGCTTTTTGGGGAGCCAAGAGCCTGAAACGAGTAACCATCCAGGGACTCCAGGAGCGGTAGAATCAGGGGTGCGATGGTGTGACGTGGGTCATAGTAGGGAGGACGGAGAAGGCCGGTGTCCACTCTGCAGGTGTCATCATCGCCTTTGTCTCCGTCTTGGTCACCATCATCGCCTGTTTCTTCCTGTGCCGGGCCAGGCCAGCACGAGCCCCACCTGCTCGTGGCATCCTCAGTCTCCTGACAGGTGCGCAGGGATAGTCTCCTACCCCGGAGGAGCCCACCAGCCAGTAAGTGCGGGGCAGGGAAGGACTTGGGACCCTCTCCTCCCTCCACCTGCCGCTGCCTCTCTGGGCACACCCCAGGGGGCATCTCACAACTGTAGGGGAGTCCCAGCAGGACTCCTAAGTCAGCTTCAGTGTTGTCCACGGGCGCCGGGCGCCGGAATGCTTGAAGCTGCAGGACACCGTCGGGAGACCCTGCCGCCTGTGATCTCCCAGGTGCCCAGCTCTCCAGGCCCTTCCCTGATCCCATTCCCTCCAGGGTCAGACGCAGTGTGTCCATTCGACATCGAGGAAGCCGTGATCTGGAGAGCACAGGGCCTTGACGTCATCACGCGTCTCCCGACCCTGAGGCACAGATTTGGGTGCAAGTGCTTCGTGTTGGAGGCGACCCCTCAGGAGTCAGTGAGCAGTTAGCGCTGTGGGCTCAGAGACGGCTAGAGCACACCGCCAAGTGGCCCCGGCGGGGAGGGGGACGGAGCCGGGGCATTGACCCACCAGCCCCTGTCCCCGTGGGCACTTCTGGACAGCCCTGCAGGCCGACGGAGCCCCGCCTGAGAGCAGCGGTCAAATGCTCAGAGTGGTCTGTGGGTGACCTCTGGCCAGGTGGAGGCCGTACCGGAGGGCTGGACTGCTCCGTAACCTTGCCGAGCCCGGCAGTGCCTGGGATGGGCCAGAAGCCAGGCGTGGCCTCTCAGGGCTCTTTCCCAGGACTCCAGAAGGAGAGGTGGGAGGCCTGAGTCTTGACAAATTCAGCCACCAGAGTCTGAAAGCCAGGGGAGTCCAGCGGGCCTTGCTGGGGCAGCGTGGCTGGGGGTGCACGTGGGGCTGTGCTGCCGTCACGGGGGGAGCCTTGCCCACGGGGTCCAGCGTGGGAACCTGTGCCCTTAGTGGCTCCACGGGCTGCACGCAGGCCTGCCCCCATGCCCTCATTCTCTTCTCAGCATTTTTTGCTTTAAAGAAATCTCACTTTACAAACGGTTTCCTGCACATTACAAGTGCTGTTCGCAGCGCTTACACCCTGTTTCATAATTGGCCCATACAGTACACACTGTTCAGAATTTTTAATCAACGATGGCAAGTTGCCCCAGCAATTTAAATAAAAAGTATATAAATGAATTTAGTATTTTAATATTACAATGACATTAGCCTTATATATGTACTTAGCAATTTCATGCAGTATTATAATTTCATAAAATAGTCCTCTTCATTTGGCTGGCGGATAAACCCTGGAGTTAAAACCATGGGCTCTCTGTGCAACCAGCAGAGAAGGGAGAGAGCTCAGAAGGGGGAGGGCAACGTGCAGGCCAGGCCGTCCCCTCCCTGGTGATTCCACTGCACCTGTGCTGGGAGGTGGGCATTCAGCCGGTGGCCTTGGGCAACCCTGACTCAGCGGTGCTGCCGCCGGTGCACACCTGGGCAGCCTGTCGCGTGCCCGGAGCGGGTGGGGGGAGCACGAGACGGTGCCTCGGGGCAGAATGAGAACGTCAATGCAGGGAGGGCCAGCCCTGCCAGCTTCCAGTAATTTCTGAGGGCCTCCTCCTGTTGTGCTGGGGATTGTACCGACCACTCTGCGGGTGTTAGCCCTGCACAAGGTCACGGTGACCTGCCCGTGGCTGATGCAGTGGACGGTCCTCATGTCCCTTGACGGCCAGCAGCATCTAACACGGCTGATCCCTCCTCCTCTCTGGAGTGGTCCACTTGGATTCTGGGACGCCATGGTTTCCTGGTTTCCTGCCACCTCCATCTCCTCTGGAGGTCTCAGGGCTCGGCCACCATCTACTTCCTTTCTCTATGATTTTGACCCCTCAGAGCACCTCATGTGAGTGGAATCATATAGTACTTGTCCTTCTGCAACTGACTTATTTCACTGAGTATGATGTCTTCAAGCTTCATCCACATTGTAGCTTGTGTCAGAATTTCCTTCTTTTTGAGGCTGATTAACATTCCATTCTGTGGATGGACCACGTTTTGTTTGTCCATTCATCTGTCCATGGACACTTGGGTTGCTTCTACCCTTTGGCTCTTGTGAATGATGTTCTCTGAATGTGGGTGCATAGATACGGTGATTCTTTAAAACACAAGTCAGACTACCCTGTGACCCAGCAATCCCACTCCTGGGTATATATTTGAAAAAATCAAAAACACTAATTTGAAAAGATACATGCACCCCAGTGTTCATGGCAGCACTGTTTACAATAGCCAAGATATGGAAGCAACCTAAGTGTCCATCAGCAGATGAATGGATAGAGAAGATGTGGTGTGTATATATATACAGTGGAATATTACTCAGCCATAAAAAAGGAAATTTTGCCATTTGCAACAACATGGATGGACTTGGAGGGTGTTATGCTAAGTGAAATAATTCAGACAGAGAAAGACATACACTATATGATATCCCTTTTACGTGGAATCTAAAAATACAACAAACTAGTGAATATGACAAAAAAGAAACAGACTCACAGATACAGTGGTTACCAGTGGGGAGAGGGAAGCGGGGAGGGGCAGTGTAGGGGTAGGGGAGTGGAAGGTACAAACTACTATGTATAAAATAAGCCACAAGGATATATTGTACAACACAGGGAATATACCCAATATTTTATAATAACTATAAATGGAGTATAACCTTTAAAAATGTTGACTCACTATACTGTTCACCTATAACTTAAGAAATATTGTACATCTAGAGACTGTCATACAGAGTGAAGTAAGTCAGAAAGAGAAAAACAAATATTGTATATTAACGCATATATGTGGAATCTAGAAAAATGGTACAGATGAACCGGTTTGCAAGGCAGAAATAGAGACACAGTTGTTGAGAACAAACGTATGGACACCGAGGAGGGAAAGTGGCGGGGGGTGGTGATGGTGGGATGAATTGGGAGATTGGGATTGACATGTATACACTAATATGTATAAAATGGATAACTAATGAGAACCTGCTGTATAAAAATTGAAAAAAAGGTACTGTTCATCAACTATACTTAAAAAAAACCACACACACACAAAAAAACCACATGTCAGACCACATGGCGTTTTAGTTCTCTTGGTGGAGAAGCCCACAGCCACACGATGCCACACTGCCTCATTTACTCCTGCCCTCGACTCCTCACTCCCCTGCGGCCACGCTGATCTGGGCTCACCCCTGCTTCTGGTACAGGCACAGGCACAGGCTGTGCCCTCTGTGCCCTCCGCCCGGATGGCCTTCCCTGAGGGCTTTCTCCCTCACCTCCCTTAGGTCTTTGTTCGGGTGTTACACCTGCCCTGATCACCCCAGTTAACGTTGTGTCATCCCCCCTCCTCTGCACTTCCAATCCTCCCGACCTGGTTCTCCTTCTCAAAATATTAGCACTGATCACTTTCTAGCATATTATATAATTTACTTTTGCATTATGTGGATTATCTGTCTTCTACTCTTAGAGGGCAGAAATCTTTTCTGTTTTGTTCACTGATGTTTCCTGAGTACCTAGAATAGTGCTTGATATGTAATAGGTACTCAATAAATACGTGTTGAATGAATGCATGATTCTATTTCTGTAGCAGCTTTATTATGATATAATTCCTATAGCATATGATTCACCCATTAAAGCGCACAATTCAGTGGGTTTAGTATATTCACTGAGTTGTGCTACCATCAGCACAGCCAATTTTTGGGCATTTTCATAATCCTCCAAAGAAACCCTTTAGCTGTCACTCCCCAATCTCTCTAGCCCTAGGCAACTGCTAATCTGTTTCCTGTCTCTATAGATTACTGTCTTCTGGACATTTCATATAAACGGGATCATATAATAGGTAGTCTTTTGTGTCTGGCTTCTTTCCCTTAGCACGATGTTTCCAAGGTTCATCCATATTGTAGCAGGTATCAGTACTTCATTCGTTTCTGTATTGCTGGATAATATTCCACTGTATAGATATATCATATTTTGTTTATCCATTCATTAGCTGATGGACATTTGGGTTGTTTCTACTTTTTGGCTGTTATGAATAATGCTGCTGTGACCATTCATGCACAATCCCTTTTGTGTGGACATATATTTTGATTTCTCTTAGGTGTATACCTAGGAGTGGAATTGCTGGGGAATATGGAAACTTTACTTTTAACCTTTTGAGGAACTGCTAGATTGTTTTCCAAAGTGGTTGCACTATTTTACCTTCCTCCCAGCTGTATACGAGAATTTTAATTTCCCTGCATCTTCACCAACATTATCTTTCTTTTTGATTATAGCCATCCAAATGGGTGTGAGGTGGTGTCTCATGTGGTTTTGATTTGCATTTCCCTGGTGACTAATGATTTTGAGACTCTTCCATTTGCATATTTGTATATCTTCCATTTACTTATTTTTTTTGGAGAAATGTCAGTTCACATTCTTCGCCCATTTTTAAATTATCTGTCTTTTTATTATTGTTGTTGTTGTAAGAGTTTCTAAATATATTCTAGATGCAAGTTCCTCATGATTTGAAACATTTTCTCCGATTCTGTGGGTTGCCTTTTCACTTTCTTGATCTGTTCCTTGAAGCGTAAAAGTTTTACATTTTGATGAAGTCCAATTTATTTTTCTTTGATTGCTTGTGCTTTTGATGTCACACATAAGAAACCATTGCCAAATACAAACTCATGAAAATTTATCCCTATGTTTTCTTTTACGAGTTTTATAGTTTTCACTCTTACATTTAGGTCTTTGACCCATTTTGAGTTATTTTTTTTATATGGTGTGAGGTAGGGGTCCAACTTCATTCTTCTGTGGATTTCCAGTTGTCCCAACACTGTTTGTTAAAAAGACAATTCTCCCCCTGTTAAATGGTCTTGCCATCCTTGTTGAAAATCAGTTGACCAGGGACTTCCCTGGAGGTCCAGTGGTTAAGACTCTGCGCTTCCACTGCAGGGGGCATGGGTTTGATCCCTGGTCAAGGAACTTAGATCCCGCATGGCGCGCGGCATGGCCAAAAATAAAAATTAAAAAAAAATAAATAAATAAAAGAAAATCAATTGACCATAAATGTGAGGGTTTATTTCTGAACACTCTGTTCTATTCCGTTGATCTATGTATCTATCCTTACATCAGTACCACACTGTCTTGATTATTGTAGCTCTGTAGTAAATTTTGAAATTGGGAAGTGGGAGGCCTCCAATTTGTTCTACTAAAGATTGTTTGGCTATTCTGGCTCCCTTGTATTTCCATATGAATTTTAGAATCAGCTTGTCAATTTCTACAAAGAAGCCAGCTGGATAGAGATTGTGTTGAATTTGTAGATCAGTGTGGGGGAATATTGTCATCTTAACACTATTAAGCCTTCTAATCCATGAGCAGGGGATGTCTTTCCATTTATTTAGATCTTAAATTTCTTTTAACAGTGTTTTGTAGTTTTCAGAGTATAGGTTTTGCACTACTTTTGTTAAATTTATTCCTAAGTATTTTATCCCTTTGATGCTATTACAAATGGAATTGTTATATTAATTTCATTTTTGGACTTGTTCATTGCAAGTGTATACAAATTGAGTTTTGTATATTGATCTTGTATCCAAATTTATCCTAAATAAATTTGTTTATTAGTTCTAGTAGGTTTGTGTGTGTGTGTGTGTGTGTGTGTGTGTGTGTGTGTGTGTATTCCTTAGGATTTTCTATGTATGATATCATCTCATCTGTGAATAAAGATAGTTTTATTTCTTCCTTTCCAATCTGGATACCTTTTATTTTATTTTCTTGCCTAATTTCCCTGACTAGAACCTCAAGTACAATGTTGAATCAAAGGAATAAATGAATTTTAATTAATCCTCACATCATCCCAGTAAAGTAATTATAGTTTTTATTCCCATTTGACAGATAGCCAAACTGAGGCTTAGAGGAGTTAAGGCCCCACAGCCTACCAGCTGGCGAGTGGTAGGCTGTGGAGCCAGCCCAGAACTGCTCCCTGCAGTTTACTTGTTGGAATGCCTTCTCCTCCCGCAGTACCATCTCTAAAAATAGTGGGGACTTGGAAAGAGACCAAGGCCAAGCTGGTTGATGACGTCCAGAGGGTTTAATGACAAACTCTGAAAGTCTCACTAGGAGCACTAAGTTCCTCTCTGTGTGGCTGGATGACCCCCCCATATGGACACGTGTAGGCAAGAGTGCAGAATGGAGACTGTAACACTTGTGCGTCCTACCGAGGGCTCCCTCTTCCATATCTCATTTCATCCTCTAGCAACCCTGTCAGATAAGAGGGATGAGTTTTATTGTCCCCATTTTACTGATGAGGAACAGATGCTCAGAAAGGTTGAGCGGCTGACCTGGCCTCTGGGAAATGCTGGCATGGTAGGGATGGGGTGGGAGGTGATGTGGATTGAATATCTTCCATGCACCAGACACTCCACTGGACACTTTACATACCATTTGTGCTTCACCCTCACGCAACACCACCATCTCCTTGCTGCTGCTCAGAAAATTGATGGTTAAAGGGGCTAAGTGAGCGACTCCATGCACGCCCAAGGCCCGAGACAATTAAGGAAATTCATTAAAGGGAAACAAACATGGAATAAGACCCATCCCCCCAAGGCCAGCCTTGCCAGGTTCTGTCTCTCCCTGAGATGTGTCCCCTCACTGTGTCACCCCCCTCTGTGGTTTAGCTGCTGTCAAGAGAGGCTGGATAATGTTTCAGGGAAAAGCTGAGACCTGCTCACATGAACTCCTGCCTTTTCCGAGAGAAGTCTGACTAATCCAGTCCCTGTGACTAATCCACTCCCTGACTTTATCTTTAGAACTGATGATTAACTGAAATGGGTTAAGTTGGTCCCATTTCAGCCCCATTTCAGGGAACCTAGCAGTTCCCTGGGGGAAGCGGGGTTAGGGGAGGAGGGTGATAATGGCTTTGGCGCCTGGTAGGCGTGAGGGTCTTTGAACTGCTGCGAGCTCAAAGTTTCCAGCAGATGGGCCTGGGGCCAATCCCACGTGGGAACTGCAGCCTGTTATGCTGATGTCAAGGTGATTCCGTTTGGATGCTCGGGGCAGCACCAGATGCCACGGGGACAGACATACACAGGGTGGTCCCCTTTTTACAGGCGTGACGGGTGATGCTGTGGGTGAGAATTCTGGGAAGATGATGTTGGCCTCTTTGTGACTTTCCTTTCCCTCTGTATTCCAAGATCCAGTATTCTGCTCCAAGATTATGAAACTCCCGGCAGGGTGGGGGAGGGATGAACTGGGAGTTTGGGGTTAATAGATGAAAACTGTTACATATATATAGAATGGATAAACAACAAGGTCCTACTGTATAGCACAGGGAACAATATTCAATATCCTGGGATAAACCATAATGGAAAAGAATATAAAAAAGAATGTATATATGTGTATAACTGAGTGACTTTGCTGTACAGCAGAAATTAACATAACACTGTAAGTCGACTATATTTCAATTTAAAAATGTAAAAAATAAAACCCTAAGCCCTCCAAAACTCCCTGCAGGCAGGGACAGAGTTGACAAAGCTGTGAAGTGCTGTAGAGAGGCTGCTGGCCAGGAATCCACCCACCCAGCCCACCCTTCAGACGCTCACCGTCTGGAGACCCAGATTGGAGTAGACAGAACCTGGACTTTGGAGTCAGAGCCTTGGGCAACTCACTCTCTGTCTGACCTTCAGCAGTGATATTGTGTTTTTGATCCTCAGTTTTCCCATCTTAGAGCTCACTTAGTCCAAGTTCATTTTTCAAAAGAAGGCACAGAATTTTGGGGTCGTCCCCAAAGCCACACAACGAGTCAGTGACAGGAGGGCAGGGTGGTAACTTCTGTTGCTGGCCTATGATATGCCAGGCTCTTCTGGGTCCACCCTCTCATCCTCTCCTCACAACCAGCCTCAGGAGAGCTGGCGTTACCCCATCTGACAGGGAAGGAGAAAGAGACTCGGATGGGTGGGTTCCTCTGCTGAGGCCACACAGCAAAAGGCAGGCAGAGCCAGACTAGAATCCACACGTGCCTGACTCCAGGCCCCGTGTGGGTCCCACGATGCGCAGGGATGGATGAGTCCTTGGGCCTTTCCCTCTGCCGGCTGGCTCTCAGCTCGGCCACCACCATTGCCTCCTGGATGCTTGAGCAGGGGCCTTCTCTGCCTGGGGCAGGGGACAGTGTCAGCCGGGGGAGCCCGGGGAGGAGGCGGAGAGGAAGGGGAAGGCCTTCTCCTGCCCCCCAGACCGCTCCGCATGCTCTCCCTTTGCACACAAGCCTAATCGCGAAGAGGAGCCTGGGGCCCGTGGAGGCTGTCAGCTCCTGCAGCGTCTTGGCAGCCTCCTATCTTGATGGTGTGTTGTATGTTACGTGTTTAGATCACAGGCAGTGGGGTGTTCCCTTGGCATCCAGGGCTGAGAGTTTGGGGGTTTTGCATGGTGAAAAAAGAGCTAAAGTGCCTTCTGTGCCCGGTTCCTCCAACCTGCATGTCAGGAGAGACTGGGAACAGCGACCCCCAAGCCTTGGCGACTTGAAACAGCAGCAGGTGACTGCTGACTCCTGCCTCAGGTCACTGCAGGTAGCAGGGGCTCGCTGTGGCCACGCAGGGACCTGGCTGATGGGGCAGCCCCCATCTCGGGCACGCTGGTCCCCGCGCTGGCGGGCAAGCGAGAGCTCTGGGGTCCTGACCTGGGTATGAAACGTTCCGGCCAGAAGTGATGTGTTACTTCACAGCTCATTGGCCACAACTAGTCCCATCCCCGCCTCCCACCCCCAACCAGGGTGGGACCGAGGGGCAATGCTGCCACATGCTGTGAGGGGAGAGTGGGTCATAGCAGCGAGGACCACCACAGCGGGGGCAGAGAGGTGGGAGCGGGGCTCTGCAAGGTGGCGGACTTCCCGTCATGGGCTGCCCAGTAAGCAGGGTGTCTGGCAGGTGTCCCTGAGGCCGGGGCTGGCCCCCTGCGGGGTCTGCATTGTCCCGCTCCGGGAGAGGCTGCAAACAGGGCCCAGCCTTTGCTCCTGGAACAGAAGGAAGAGGCGGCAGAGTGAACTCCGCCCTGTTTTTCTTTTAGCATTGGCTGGGATTTGCAGACCAGCTTTCTGATCTGGGGTCGGGAGTCTCGATGAGGGCCTGAGCACAAGGTCCCAGAGGAAGGAAACGTGCCTGTTCCCGCTTTTCTATGGGGTGAAATGATGCTCTGCCGCCGCATCCCTGACAGACAGAGGGAGTTAATGGGCCAACACTGAGCCCGGAGGTCACAACTTGACCTTGTGGTTGATTTCCTTCCAGCCCCTTTCCGTCTATTTACGCATCTGTTTGTTCTGTTTTGTTTCATAAAATTGGGGTCATGTTGTTGGTAGCTTACTTTTTCATTTAACAACATATTGTGAGCACTTCCCCTGGTCATTCTCTGCAAACATCGTTTTTAATATTTGCCTAATAGCCCATCCGGCGGCCGTCCCATCATTTTCTCTCTACATTGCTGTTCTAGCTTCAAGGAATTCAGTATGGATTCCCTTTGTGGAGTCCAGCCCAGTCTGAGAGAGAGGAAGATTCTAGAAATGACCCTGGCCAGTGCCAGCTGTGCAGAGACCGGAAGAGCTCAGAGGGGTCAGGGTCCCACCTTGGGGACTTGGCGGAGACCAGAGCCGTCCGTGTTCCTTCACTCTGTGTCCTCGGTCCCGACCCTGCTCTGCGGCCCCTCCCCCAGGCATGCCCGTCTCGGCCCTGGCGGCGGTGGGATAGGGTGGGGGGCATCCTCACCGTCACACCCACATGCCTGGAGAAGCACAGATCACCCAGGACCTGCCTTTCTGGCTCTGGGCTGACTTCCTCGTGGACAGCGGGCTTAGGACCTAAGCCTGCGCCCGGGGGATTTCCCATCTCCCTGACCTTGGAACCTGCTTTGCTCACTTCTTTGTTGCCTCCTTCTGCCCAGAGCCTGCTTTGATTGAGGAACTCTCTCATACAAGATGGAAAAAACCCAAGGGTATGAAAGTCACTGCACTTTATAGACTTTTAAGGGCCTTTTAAAAACAATGTTCATTCAATTTTTTCTTTTTTTTTTATGAGCTTTTTGGTACACACAGCACATAATCCCACATGAAATGGTTGAGCATTACACTGGCGTAAAAACCCAGCGCGGATGTGAACGGCCGTGGAGTTATGGGCCTGCTTCCGTGGGAGAAGCCTCAGTTCTCCAGCCCTGAGGGGGTTCCGGGTTCCAGGGCAAGGCTTGTCCTCACTGACCCTGAGGGCAGCCCTCAGGTGGTCGAGTTCTTGGGGAGGGAGGCTAAGGCCCCCTTCCTGGGGGTTGACTCTGATGTGGCTTGAACCCTGACCTCCGGAGTCAGCTGCATGAGCTGTTTTGTGCTTGTCCCTTTTCTCGTCATTTGTGAACAGTTTGCGTTGCTTTCGTGAGGCAGGCTGGGAAAGCCGGTCCCATGTCGTGGCTTCTTTAATGTGGCCCCTGGATGGTGGCTGGATGATGGACAGGTCCGTAGGCCGGGAAGGGGTGATGACTGTGGGCAGAAGTGAGGAGATTGGACCAGCTTGGCCACAGATCCCAGACCGTTGTGGGGTTTGAGGGCACTTACATCTGGGAGGCCCCAGCCCGGTGCGTGGTGCTCGGGGCGGGTTAGCACGCAGCTGCGGCTCAAGTCCAGGTTGGGTGGGAGTGGGAGACGCTCCAGTTCTAAGTATCCTCATAACCATGACTCTTCTGTTTACCCTCTTAAACCACAGCGCTGTCCTGCACGTTCCAATATTTCATTATCCAAAGCGGATCTCCCAAATCACCTCCCAAACCCACAAATTGTACACAATTATTTTGTCAGAGCTTGAGATCTGAGTTTTGCTTTGCAGAATAGAAATAGTGTTTCTGTTCATGGCGTGTTCACTCTGTGCCAGGCTTGTCTCTGCTGCCTAGCAGCCCAAGAGGTGGGGACTCTACCAGTGAGACCATGAGAGATTCAGAGAGGTTAAGTCACTTGCCCAAGGCCACACAGGAGACAGGCCCTGAGCTCGGAGCAGACTGGTTCCAAGACCAAGGATCATGAGCCCCTTTGAAAACCCAGTGGGGCCCCCGGGGCAGCTGGGAGTTGGAACAGCACCAGCCAGCGTGTGTTTCTGAGCAGATGGGGGTGGCTGCAACTCTGCCACCTCCCGGGATGCCCCCCTCCCTCTCCTCGCCCAGGGCAGGGTGGCTTCTTGGCTGGGGTGGGTGGGGCAGGAAGCAGGGTGGGCTGAGCCCTGCCAGCCTCCAGTCTGGGCTCCAGCGCCCCTCTCAGGATCACCCCGACCTTCCTCAGTGTGCGCCTGCTTCCAGGTCGCTGTTTGGACTCCTCTTCACGTCCCAGTCTTTATTCTCCCCCGTTAGAAGGGCTTCGCGTTTATTGATTGTTGTCTCCGGACCTTCCATTGTTCTCTGCAGCTCCTGCAGTCTGAAGATGAGCCTTCCAGCCTTGTTAGCCACTGTATTCTGAAGAGCGTCCGAGCTTTCCCTAATCAGCTCCAAATAGTCATGGCCGGTGGCTTCGACTGAGCTGGGCCGGGGAACGGGGGCTGCAGTGCCGGGGGCTGCCTGGAGGCCGCAGGCGGGCCCAAGGGATGGATGACACGGGTGCCCGCCGGGCGCCACCCCTGCTGCCTGTCTCACCGTCTCCCCCACCACCTCTGCTCCTCCCCTCTGCCCAGGGCTCAAAGGCACTTGTCCCTCAACATGACAGGGGCTGCTGAGCTTCACAGTCAGGTGCCGGGTTGGGGAGGAGGCTGCCGCTTGTTGGGAGCCCGAAGCCCGGGTCCGGGTCCGTAGATGGCACAGGGGATGGAGCCAGGGCTTTGGGGTCAGTTAGATGCGGCGGGAAGAGGCCTGCCTTATCCCTCTATACGTGGGTGGAGGGAGGGTAAAAGCGCGCTGGCGCTGGTGCTGCCGTGCGTGGTGGCGCTCAGGATTGCGTTGTCACCGTGGTGGTGGAGTGGGACCACGTCTGTGCCCCTCGCCCCTCGCTCTGCGTCTGGTTTGTGGTTCACGGAGCCCGGCTGCGCTCTGGCGGGGGCTCCCCGTTTTGCGGCCTGTGGGGCGGGAGTGGTTGGGATTGGGTGGGGCGTGGCTGGGATGGGGTGGGGTGCGGCTGCCAGGACTGTGGGATCTGACCTCCATCCTGCCCCTTGGCGAGTGGGAGAAGACTCAAAACACTCGGAGAGATTTCCTCCACTGGGCCTTTCTGTGCAAATAAATAAGCCTTCAGGCAGAGCTGGGAGGGAAGTGCACGCATCAGAGGAAGTGAGGTTTCAGGGCTGCTTCCATGGTGCCCTCAGCCCCTCTGCAGCAGTATCTTCCAGCATTTTCTGCTTGAGAAGTTGCTGCAACCGGGCCTCATTTTGGAGCCAGAGCTCATCTTTTTTCACTGGACAGATACATCTTGGGTGTCTACTCTGTTCCAGGCACGCTGCTTGGGGCACCCCACTTCCCGGGTCCAGAACCACCTGGGTCCTGCCGACTTCCGGCCCCGGCAGCCCTATCGGTGCCCCAGCTCCTAGTAGGAATTTGGGAGGCAGACAGTACTCTGCCCCTCACCGCGGCCAGGTTGGGTACTCAGGTGCGCACCACGTGCTTGAAGTTCACGGCCAGCCCGAGGGGCTGCCGGGCTGTGTGGGCTTCTGGAGAGCTCTGCGGCGTCCCAGGTGTCATCCCTCCCTCTGCCCTGTTAGATCAATGATTTGTTAGCACTCTCTTGGCCGGTCTGCCTCACTCTCTTGTTTACCATTCGCTGTTAACAACAGTAATTACAGTATAGTTGTGAGATGAAAACACGACTAAATTATGACACTGCTTGTGTCTCTTAAAACTGACTCAGAAGGCAACAGCTGCACAATTAGGCTATAAATTCTCTTAAATGAACTTGTCGGTGGCAACGGTACCTGCGTGGCGGCGTTGTGCGGGAGGTAACTCGGCTTAATGGGCTCGGAGAGGGAGCACCCAGGATGGCCTCGTAAAGAAGGAAACTTTGTTCTTTGCCATAAACTACTTGTTCTCTTATAAAAACAAAGGGCTCAGTGTTGGCGCATTAACTCCCTCTGTCTGTTAGGGACCGCGGTGGCGGAGCATCGTTTGACAAGCGGACACCAGGCGTCCTCTCCTGCCTTGAGGTGTGGCCTTCTCTGAGCCTCATGTGGATGCAGTACCAGCAAGAGGCCTGGGTGGGATTTAGTGAGTAGCGGGCGGCAAGCGTGGCCTCTCTGGGGGCCCCAGTGAGCTTCTGAAGGCCTCCAGATGGGCTAGCAAGGCCTGCCACTCTGAGCTGAACAACCCATTAAAGATGAAATCCCTGAGGCAGGGCACCTCCCTGGCACCTGCCGGGGATGTGGGCCTGGGAGCTGTAAAACCGTGAGGTTCAATGGGGGATGATGGAGGCTTTCCTCCAGTTTGTTATTCGAAAGCAAACGTTGTATAGCGCAAAACTAAGAAGGATGAAGGCTGGCAGGCTGTTAAGGACTTTTGTCCCCGCCCTACCCTGACTTCGGTTGGCACCTGACTCAGTGACAGTCTCATGGGAGGCTCTGCTGTCTGTCTCCACACGGCTCTCAGAAGTGCACTCACTTCCTGTTGCTGCCGTGAGAAATTACCCTGGACTTTGTGGCTTAAAACAGCACAAATTTATTATCTTATGTCTCCAAAGTCAGAAGTCTGACATAGATCTCACCGGGCTAAAATCAAGGAGTGGACAGGGCCGCTTCTAGGGACCGCCTGCACCCCTTGGCTCCATCTTCAAGGCCAGCAGTGGCGGAGTCCTTCTCCTGTCATGCCTCTCTGACCCTTTCTCCGGCCTTCTTCTTCGCTTCCATTCTTAAGGATTCATGTGATTACATCGTACCCGGGATAACCTTCCCATCTCAGGATCAGCTGATTAGCAGCCTTAATTGCACCTGCAATCTGAATTCCCTTTTGCCCTGTAACATGACATACACACAGGTGCTGAGGGTGATGACGTGCACATCTTTAGGGGGGTGGTGTTCTCCTGACCAGAGTCAGGGGAGAGCAGGACCGTGGGCCAGTTTGACCTCTGTGCCCTCTGAGCTCACACGGGCAAGGCTGGGACTTGAGGAAGGTAGAACTGAGCTGGTCTTACTTGAAATCAGAAAGAAGAAAGTGCAGCTGCATCAGTTGCATGGCCTGTCCAGGCAGGGGGCTGTCTACGCTGCAGATGTGACTTGCGTTTTCCAGGAACTCCTGCTCAGAGACAGAGTGTGAACTCGTGTGAACAAAACCCAGAAGCAGATGTACCCCCACAGTGTCATGGACTGTGCCAGAATCTTCCTGGATTAAAATCACAAGTGGGGAGGGTCAGTGACAACCTTTTCCTCTTGGAGAAGGTGTAAATCAGGAAGCTGGCTTTAAAAGATTGTTCCGTGTTAACAGTTTTCAAAATAAATGAACACACAGCAAACCCCAGATGTGCCGCAGACCCACTGGTGCGAGTCATGGCCGTGGGCTTGATAGCTCACCGTTCGGGGACCACGAAGCTTTTCACCCACAGCCATGGACCAACAGGCCGCCTCCACTGTCTCCCAACCCAGCCTGGATAGGAGGCTGCTGGGCCTTCCTCTCAGACAGTTTTCGTGATGATTTGCAGGCATCTCCCTGGACCTGTCCGCACAATGGATTTCTGGAGCGTGTCCTCAGGGACCTCTAGCTCCAGGCCTATTACTGAAGTCCGTCACCCAGAAAATCTGTTGACGGAACTGTTCTCTCTGAACTGCAAGCAAATTGGGAAATCTGAATGGGATGCAATAAGCTGCAATAAAACAGAGTCTCCGAGAAGTGCAGGAGACGCATCTCCTCCCAGCCCCCGTCTGCCATGCTGCCGCAGCTTCCCGAGCTGTCATCCTTGAGGGTGGCCACATACGGTATTTATTTTTTTTAATTAAGCCGCGTTGCTGTGTGACCCACCCTCCACAGGTGCCTTACAAAGCCCAGCCTTATACGTTGCTGAGAGTTTTAAATTTTTTTTGAAGCGGATAGTAAAATTAAGCAGTTATTAGTATTCACGAAAAATGCTCATGGCAGGCTTCGTACATGTAATGAGAAGCCACCTGCAGTTCAAAGCAGTACTTGATAATGCTGTAATTAGATGTGAGATGCAAAAAAGCTCATTAAAATTAAATAACATATTTGTCACTGTTTTAAGAGGTACAGATTGCCTAGAACCATGCTGGTCTCTTGACCTTGAGTATTTTGGCGGAGCCCTTGCTGCCAACAATTGGAAAATAACATCAGCAGTTCTGCAGAGAGTCCTGAAAACATGTTCATCCTCGGTTCAGTTTGAGTTGAAAAAAAAAATGATATAGGTATCCAGGGGAAATCACAGGTTTGTACACAGTGTGATCTGGGAGAAAAGGGGAACCAGAGTCCTCTCCGAACAGGCAGTTCAAGTAACACCAAGGGAAGATGGGCATGTGTATGTGGGGACACTGTGACGGGGTCCGCAGGAAGTGGCGATGGTGGCATCGGGCACCACTGCTCACCCCTCTGGCCCCGACCTGGATGAAACCGCTTGCTCAGAGCAGGCCCAGGGCTACTGAGAATCAGACCATCAGCAATGCAAGTGCCGGTGAGATGTGTCCCAGACTTCCAGAAGGTCACGGTCTCGTTGGGCAGACAAGGCACAGAAAAGTCAGGCGCCAGGGAAGCATGTATTGTTCATAAAAATAGCTAATGTTTACTGAGTGTGTCTTGCATACCAGGTGCGAAGCGTGTGGCATGCGTTCTCTAGTCCCTCGCCACGGTCTAGGGGTTGGCCCCGGCTGTCCCGTCTTCCTTGGGAAGGTTAAGGCACTTGCCTGAAGTCACATAGTCAGCGTGTAGCTGAGCCAGGATTCAGATCCAGGTCGGACTCCTGCAGCCCCCCTGCACTGGATCACAAAGTATCTGGGTTGCCATGGCCACAGCAGAGACCTTGGGTGGGAGGAAATACCCAGGAACCTATCAGAACTCCCCGAGTGCCCGCTGTTGGACTGAAACTGTTCTAGAAACTTCATGTCTCTGAATCATTTCATCCCCATAGCAACCCTGTTACTCCATTTTACAGATGTGGAAACTGAGGCATGAGGAGTCAAATAACCAGCCCAAAGTCATGAAGCAGCTGGCTACAGAGCTGGGATTAAGCTCTGCCCTTGACAAATATTCTGTTATTGCTTCTCTCTTGAAATCTGTAAAGCATTCTACAAAGGAAGGATATAATTTAGGTGCAATCGTGATTATTTTTATTCTTGGAGGAAGAAGATGCAAGTTGCATTCAAGGGGCAGAGTCCAGGGGAGCTTTCCTGGAACAGAGAGCTCTTAGCTGGAGGTGAGTGGATGGCCAGGTGGTTGGAAAAGGTGTCAACAGAGGCCTGGCTGGGCCTCCAGGGAGAGCCAGGCCTCAGCAGTCCTCAGGGCAGTGAGCCCAGCTGGCCTGTGGCCCGCTGCCCCTCCCCCTGGGGGCTGGATTGATTTTCCAGGATGACTCTCTGGGCACTGGGTCCAGATTTAGTTCAGTGGAGAGCTCGTCTTTCAAAGTCCTGCTCAAATGTCACCTCCTCTGCAAAGACTCCCCCCACCCCCAAAGCAAAATTAATCACCCCTCCTCTTGGTTCCCACAGCTCTGGTGATACCTCCAGAATAGTCTTATCACATCGGACTCGGATTTATGTGTTTACAAGTCTCTCTCTAGCTCACAGGGACTTCTCAAGCGCAGGTCCCCTGCCACTCTGCCTTTGTGTCCTCATGCCTGGGGCAGTGCTGTATATGCATTGGGTACTAAATAAATGATGAGGGCACAAATGACGGACCGAGAAGAGGTTGAATTTGATTTAATTCAACAGACACTTATGTGCAGGTCTTGCCCTGAGCCCTTTACATGGATGAACTTATTAGTCTTCGTGACAACCCTGTGAGATCAGTTCTCTTATGATCTCCGTTTTACAGGTGAGGAAACTGAGGCCCAGAGAGGTTACGTACCTTCTCCGTATCATACAGCTAGTAAGTGGTGGAGCTGGGATTAAACCCCAGGCAGTCTGGGGTGGACACATCTGCTTAAAGCAATCTTGCAGATAAGCCCATTCTGATTGTGAGTAGTGATTCTTACTAGGGGAATCTCTGGAATTAATTCTTATTTCATTTATAAAAAATATCTGAATTTAGGAAGGTTTGGGCTGTGATGCAATTAAGGTTCCTTTGTTGTAAGCCACAGAAATCAGCTCTAGCTAAATTAAGTGGAAGTGGATTCTATTGTGAGGATCTGGGTAGTTTGCAGAGTGGACGCGCTGGACGGAGGAGATTTGGGAAGGCCAGCGGACCTCCTAGCAGGAGCCGAGGACGGACTTGCTGGGATGCACTTGCTCCTGTTCTGTCCTCATGTCACCACTCCCCCACCCCCGTGTAGATTCCTTGGCCCCGTGGCCCGTCACCATTGTGTCTGTGCGGTGAAGCGGGGAAGACCCACACTGTTCAGAGCGCCGTTCAGACTGTGACCATGGATGGGTGCTTCTTTGTCCTCCCACACTGTTCACCCCCCTTCACACCCGCACCCTGGTCACAGGGCCGAGGGGCACGAGGGTGCAAGCTTCACGGTCATATTTCCTTGAGACATAGTTGTGGAGTTGGGTGTGGGCAGGGTGATTCTCCCTGAAAGGAATATTCACCGGCAGCGGCCTTTCTTAGGTTTTTCACATTTCGAGGGGATTGATTGAATCGATCCAAGCCCATTCACTGCTGTCCTCCAAAGGACAGGAATACCACAGGGCCAGCCCAGCTTGGGGGTTTGGCAACGGGGGCAAACCCAGGCTAGATGGAGTCTCTCTCTCACTGGGTTGGCACCAGCCTCTGAAACGGGAAGGTGGGACCAGGCTGTCCCAGGGGCCCTGGGCAGACTGAGCGGACCTTCTCAGAGGTTGTTGCCCTGGTCCAGGACGGGGTGGGGGGCGCCATTTCCAGGGGTGGTAGAGGGGCTGCTGTGCTTCGCTCCGCGGTAGCCAGTCCAGGGCCTTCCGGGACGGGAATCATCTTGCCCCGTTTTGTCAAACCCGAGTCCCCAGCCTCTGCTGTTCCTCCCCACTGTCCCACTAACGTGTGTCCCCCGGCCCTGCCCAGGGCGCGGGCTGTTATCTCCCGGTGTCCGCCGTACCAGAGCATCAGCACCTACTGGTCTGATGGCCTTCACGCCTCTCCGAGGCGCCTTTATTTATTCATTACACAGATAGTCAAGGAGCGTCTGTCTGCTCTGTGTTGGGCACAGAGCGCAGTGGGAAGGGGGCAGACAGGGTCTCTGCTCAGAGACAGGCAGGTAGCCCTGGCTGAGGTGCCCGCCCCTCCTCTGATCCCGCCTCGCTTCCGTCAAGGTCAGCTCGCCCTTGCTGGCAGGTGGGCCTCGGTGTGAGCGTCCTGGGTCCCAGGTCAAGGAGTGGGTGGCCAGGGCGCCCCGCCCCTCTCCTCCCCCTTTGCCCCTTTGTCCCTGTCAGGCCCCTCCCCTTTGACTCCGTCCTTCAGGCCCTTTTCGCCCCTCCCGCCCCTCCTCTCTCTTCCTGAATGGTCCTGCCTCTCTGGTCCCGCCCCCGGCCCCGCCTTTCCAAATCCGGCCCCTCCCCTCTATCTGCCCCCGCCCCTCCCTCCCTGGCCCCTCCCTCCCTGGTCCCTCTCCTCTCTCTGGCCCCGCCCCCTCCTGCCCCCCTCCCTCCGCCGCCCGCCTGAGCCGGCGTGATTTATAAGGCCGTCTGGGCGGTGACCTATAAACCCTGTTCTTCAGAGGGTGCCTGCTCTTGGATTAAATGCCTCTGAGAAGAGCCTCTGCCTCAGAAGTGTCATGTAGAATGTTTCCGCGGACGGAGAACATGACCTTTAAAACCCCAAGTAAAGGAATCAAAGCTACCAGGAGGAGAAGAATGGGGCAGGCGGAGCCTGACCTGGGCTTCACCAGCCCGCGGGCTTTACGACCCCTCCCCCAACCCGCTCAGGGCTGGGGGCTTGCGGTTCCCGGAGGCGTGGAGGGGCTGGGGGCGCTGGGGGCGCCCTTCGGGGACGAGAGGTAGCGATCTGCACCCTGATGCCCGCTCCTGCGCGTGGTCACCAATCCTGGACGAAAAGCGAGGGGGTGGGACATGTTCTTCACCAAGTCCGGACCCCTGATGGCTTTAGTGGGGAAAGAGGGTCCCCTGGGGGATGGTGGGGGCTCCTCATGAAGGCTGGGGCGTCCTGCTTCATCCTGATGTTACCCGAACTTAGTCTGAGACGGGCCCGGTGCCTGGGTGGCGGCCCAGTGTTCTGGAAGCCTGGGGAGGGGTGCAGCATTTGGGGGGCTCTGGGTGTCCCTTCTGCAGTGCCTTGGGGACTGGCAAAGAGCCTGGGAGAACCACTGTACCTCAGTCCCGCACATCATCTGAGAACGCGGGTCTTTCTTGCTTGGGTGGAAAACGTGCTGGTGGGGCCTGCTTCCCTCCAGTGTAGGAGAGCAGTGGCCGCTCTGTGGTCCACATGGGCGCTTTACACTAAGGGCTGCATTTTCTCTCTCTCCTGCTCCCAGAGGCAATGGTCACGCATAGAAAGGTGACTGACTCGCTCATTCCTGTCTACATTTTTGTAAGAAACCTTTGCAGACATCGTTTTGCTTTGGTCCCTGTGCAGTGCGTAGATGGGTGGCTGGATTCTCTTCTCCACCGGACCTCTTGGTGGAAGCAGTTAGTGTGTCTTGCTCATGGGATGCCACCAGGAATTCTCTGGAAGGAGGACCAAGAGGTTTCTCTGCAAAGATGAATCAGTGGCGGGCCTGTGGACCTTTGTGGCTGAAAGCAGGGGACTGTCTTCCATCATGTCATCTTCTGGAAGGGCTCACGGAGGGGAGGCTGGGTCAGCCAGGGAAAGAGCTGTCTTGTGTTGGGGGGTTTGAGGCCCTCCTCCAAGGGTCTCAGAGCGGCAGGTGGAGATTTAGTTGTGTTCAGAGAGGAAGGGTCTTGTCTTGGAGAGCTGCCCCATCCTCTCTTACCTGGGTGCATAGTGCCAGGAGGGAAGAGAGACAGGTTTCTCCACCAAGGCACAGAGAGGCAGGGCCCAGCAGGGAGTTGGATGGATGGATGGATGTTGCTTTGGGAAAAGCAGTGTGATATGTGAGTGTGTGCACGTGTGCACATGTGCATGCTTGCATGTGTGTGTTTTCATGCCCGTGTGTGCTTCTGTGTGTATGATGTGTGCATGTATGTGCTGTGTGTGCATGAATGTGTGTACATGGCAGGGCCAGGTCTCACTGGGGAAAGAGAACATTCCGTTGTTATAAATAAGGCTGATTTTTATATCCCCAGTTGACCAGGGAGGGCAACGAGCAGACCAAAGGTAATGCATTTCAGCCGCCCGTGGGGAAAGGTAAATGTGGTTTTTAAGCCCCTCTGGCTCAGAGGGGGCTGGGCAGTGGTGGCAGCTGAAGCCAGGCACACTCCAGATGGAGGGAGGGGACAGGTCGGCGATTGCGAGCCCCGATTTCTCTAAAGGAAAAAAAAAAAATGACGTGCCGCCTGTTAGCTAATCAACGGTAAGGAGAAAGTCCTGACAACAAGTAAAGAAAACTTAGCTGGCAATAAAGTAAGGGACTTTTTATGGTGGTTTTTATGGGAACATTTTCACGTTGGGAGTTATTAGAGTTGGTGCCAGTTGTGACAAAAGCCGCATTTGCATACCTCCTGTGATGGAGGCTGGATGGAGCCTGAATGCGGCATTAACTGCGTATCGGAGACCCTTTCAGAAGCCGAACAGGAGGACGTTTATTGCAAGCTCACTGCCGCGTGTCTGGCATTGGTTACTGCTCGTTGCGTCCTGTGGAATGTAGATCTTCAGTCTTGGGATCTTTCTGGCACTGTCGCAGCGGCTTCCTGTGTCAAGAGCAAGCTGGGGCTTTTGGAGTGGGGGCAGGGGGTGGGGAATGGGCAGCCGTGGACAGGGGAAAGGGCGTTAAGCTTTGCCCAGGCTCCAGTCGGCAGACCTGCGGGACACGGCCATGCTAAGAATCAGGCCCCATGCAGGAGAAACAGGAATTTCTTCCAAGTGCTTTTTTTTTTTTTTTTTTTTAATTGAGATAGAATCCGTATAGCAAACAATTCACCCATTTAAAGTGTACAATTCAGTGACTTTTAGTATATTCCCAGAATTGTGTAACTATCACCACAATCAATTGTACAAGATTTTCATCACCCCCCACAGAAACCCCTTACCATCACCCCCAATGCCCTAATCCCTTCCAGCCCTCAATGACCACTAATTTCTGTCTCTACGGATTTGCTTACTCCAGACCCTACATATCTATGGAATCATACAATCTGTGACCTTTGTATCTGGTTTCTTTCACTTAGCATCGTATTTTCAAGGTTCACCCACGTGGTAGCTTGTGTCAGTGCTTCTTTCCTTTTGGTGTCTGAGTAATATTCCGTTGTATGGATGAGACCACATTTTATTTATGTTTTCATCAGTTGATTTCCCTCGCTTTTAAAACCTATTTCCTTTTTCATTTTAAAAGATACTTGTGGGAAAATCGTGGTTGAACTCACTGGAACAAACCTGAGTTTTCCCCTTGGAAAGTGGAGCTCTGGATGGAGGAAGAAGCAGAGAATGTGGGGAGGGGCTGGGGGATGGGCCTCAGAATGACATTTCCTGTTGAAAAGATGGAGCTGCTTCTTTGCTATGGGACCTGGCCAAGGGGCTCACTCAGCGAGAGGTCCGCTGCCTCTGACCCCATAATTGATGTTGGAGTCCCGGCGGGGCTTTGCTGCTGGTCATTCAGAGAGCTTTCTATATCGAAGGGGACCCTCAGCGCCTATGTTCAAGGATTCCCTGGGGGACGTCAGCATGGAGAGGACCCTTGTGTTGGGGGCCTCATGTCCCTGCCTTGGCCCCCTCCTCCCCACAGCTCTAGTCATGCCGTGCACGTGGGGCGTCCCGCACTTGGAAGGTCTGGGCTGAGTCTGCTGAAGAGGGGCAGCAAGTGTGCATTTCATAGAGCGTCTGTCTTCTGCTGACGTCAGAGGGTGGTCACGGGGGAGGCACAGGGGGCTTCTGCCTGGCGCAGATTTAGGGAGGGTCTTAGGGCAGCGTGTGAAGTCAGATTGTCCCATTTTTTTCCCCTCCAGGAAAATCAGTAGGATCCCTGGGTGACTCAGCTTTTAGTCTTAATTATGCTGCTATGTAAATATTTCTGAGGTCTCTTGGTTTTCTCGGTTGGCATTATATCACCGTTAATAACTAGAGGGCACATTATAAATATGCAAACTAATAATAATGCATTAAACTCCAGGAACATTGACACATTGCCAAACTGAACCTGAAGCATTCGGCAGCTTGTTCCCTTTGCTGCCGAGACCACCCCCATGCCCTGAGTCATGGAACCCCTGAATTCCCTTGGCTCACCCTGCTCTAGATGGCACCCTCAGGATCAGCCGGCTGCCCCCTTCCTTTGCCCAGGGAACTGTTCCTAATGAGGCTCCGGCTGTGTTCTCCAGATCTATGCTGAGGACAGCGGGCCGTGCTGTGGCCTGGCCTGCCCCCGGCTTCTGTCTGTGCTGGGACAAGACCAGAAATCAAGACTGTTGGGATTGGCCTTGCCCTTCTCCTCATCCTTGGTTCAGTTGGAAAGGTCACAGCCTCCAGGGTCCACCTTACCTGAGTTCCTGTCCCAGCTCTCCACCTGTGAACCTGACCTTGGGAAGTCATGTCAGCTTGTTTGTCTGAAACCGATGAACTTGATAAATATTTACTGTGTCCCTCCTGTGTGCCAGGCGCTGTGCTGGGCTGTCTTGGAGCTGACAGTCCTCTGGGGGAGGTAGACAAGCAACAGGCAATGATGAAGAATGTGATCAGTGTGTGCATTGGACGTGTGGCAGGGGTTCCTGGAGCACTTGTTCAGGGCATAGAATCCAGTCCTGGTGGGTCAGGGAAGAGTCCCGCAGGAAGTGCTGAGGATGAACTGGAGACACCCTGGCAGAAGGAGGTGGATGGGTAGAGGGTGGAGGTGGTGGCTGGGTTACAGGGAAGAGCATGCTGGGCGGAGGGAACAGAATGTGCGTGGCTTGGAGATGACAGTGCAGGGTGTGAGTGTGGCTGCAGCATGGAGTGAGGGGAGGAGACGTGTGGTGAGGTGGGCTGCAAGGGTCTGTCTCCAGCGGTTGGGGGACATTTAAGGAGTTCGAGTTTTATCCTAAATGAGAGAGGAGCCACTGAGGAAGGCACCCGTCTTGCCTTAGAAAGCTCCTGGCTGCATCTTGGTGAGTAGATCAAAGGGGCAAGGCTGGCAGCTGACATACACTGTTGGGGGGTGGGGTGGGGTCTGGGGGGAGGGTCCTTGCTTGGCCTCCGTGAGCATTTGCAGCATGGGCTAAACCGGCTGCCTCATCCACTGCCAGGTGCACTGTCACATCAGCCCGAGCTGGGCTAAATCAGGCAACTTATGAACAGGATACAGGTTACAGGCCTGAACTTGGAGTCTGGGCAGGAAGGAGGTGGTGTTTGTGATCTGTGGCGGCGGCAGTGGGTTGCACGTGACCTGAACGGAGCCGGGCTGGGGAGGGGGTGCCACAGAAGTGAGGCGGCTGGGGAGCGGGGGTGCCCACCCGGCAGGCAGAGTCCTGGACCCAGTTGCTGTGACGTTTCTTACCCCGTGATCTGGTCGGGCTCCCCCTCAAAACTGTGCAGAGGCTCAATGACATGCTGGATGTAAGTGGTACCCACGGGAGATGAACTTTTGGATGCAGACCGTGGTCAGATGGGCTTATTTGAGCTCTGTGCACATTTCCTGCCTCGGTGTCCTCATCCATAACATGGGGACCTACCTTCTGGGTTTCTGGGAGGGCTAAATACAATGGGAAAGTGTGCGATCTTGGTCTTTCTGTGCTTACCAGACAAAGGTTGAATGGGTGTTTATTGGCCTTAAAAGCTAATGTAGACCCATAGTTTAGGCTTTGCCCGTCTTCCTCTGCATTAGATGTGGACCAGTTAGATCTAGTTCAAACTTTTATCTTGAAATCATTAGAAAATTACATGGCGTTGCCAAGATGGTACGGAGAGACCCATGTACCCTTCACCCAGCCCCTCCCCGCAGGGCCACCTCTCACCGAACTGTAGTACCATGTCACAAGCTGGAAACAGGCATTGACACAGTGTGCGTGTAAGTGTCTAGTCACTTCATGTCATGTGTGTAGATTTGTGTAACCTCCACCACAATTAAGATCCAGAACTGGTCCATCACCACGAGCTTTCCCGCTACCCTTCATAGTCAACCTGTCTTCCCCTCCCCCTGTCTCTAACCCCAGTCAACCCCTAGTTTGTTCTCCATCTCTGTAAGATCATTTTAAATTATGAATTTATTTGTTTTTATTAATTAAATAATATACAGTGATGATCTTCCAGAAATGTTAGGAATGTGAAAAGAAAATATTTCCATTGCTTTGCCACACACACAGCCACCATTGCCATTTTTTAAAAAGTTTATATCATCTATTATTATAATATTTTCTCTTTTTAAATTGAGGTATAGTTGATTTACAACATTGTGTTAGTTTCAGGTATATAGCAAAGTAATTCAGTTTTATATATATATATATATATATATACACACACACACATATATTCTTTTTCAGATTATTTTCCATTTTAGGTTATTACAAGATATTGAATATAATTCCCTGTGCTATACAGTATGTCCTTATTGTCTATCTGTTTGATTTTATTTTTGATTTTATTTTTTTGGCTGCACCACGCAGCTTGTGGGATCTTAGTTCCCTGACCAAGGATTGAACCCGTGCCCTTGGCAGTGAAAGCGTGGAATCCTAACCACTGGACCGCCAGGGAATTCCCTTGTCTATCTATTTTATATTATTTGTTTATTTTAAAAATTTATTTATTTGTTTATTTTTGGCTGCGTTGGGTCTTAGCTGCGGCACGTGAGATCTTTTGTTGTGGCACATGGGCTTCTCTCTAGTTGTGGTGCATGGGCTCCAGAGCGTGTGGGCTCTGTAGTTGCAGTGCATGCGGGCTTAGTTGCCCTGCGGCATGTGAGATCTTATTTCCCCGACCAGGAATCGAACCCGCGTCCCCTGCATTGCAAGGCAGATTCTTAACCACTGGACCACCAGGGAAGTCCCTGTCTATTTTACATATAGTAGTGTGTATCTGTAAATCCCCAACTCCTAATTTATCCCTCCTCCCCCACCCACCTTTCCCCTTTGGTAACCACAAGATTGTTTTCTATGTCTGTGAGTCTGTTTCTGTTTTGTAAATAAGTTCATTTGTATCATTTTTTAAGATACCACATATGTGATATTATATGATATTTGTCTAACTTACTTCACTTAGTATGATAATCTCTAGGGCCCTCCATGTTGCTACAAATGGCAATATTTCATTCTTTTTTATGGCTGAGTAATATTCCATTGTATATATATGTATCACATCTTCTTTATCCGTCCATCTGTCGATGGACACTTAGGTTGTTTCCATGTCTTGACTATTGTAAATAGTGCTGTTATGAACATTGGTGTGCATGTATCTTTTTGAATTATAGTTTTCTCCAGATATATGCCCAGCAGTAGGATTGCTAGATCATATGGTAACCCTATTTTTAGTTTTTTAAGGACTCTCCATACTGTTCTCCATAATGGTTGTACCCATTTACGTTCCCACCAACAGTGTAGGAGGGTTCCTTTTTCTCCACACCCTCTCCAGCATTTGTTGTTTGTAGATTTTCTGATGCTACCCATTCTAACCGGTGTGAGGGGATACCTCACTGTAGTTTTGATTTGCATTTCTCTGATAATTAGCGATGTTGAGCATCTTTTCATGTGCCTGTTGGCCACGCACCATTGTCATTTCGATGTACATCTTCTATGCCTTCTTTTGTATGTATGCATATATTTAATGTATGTGTAATCCTACTCTATATAGGATTTTATGTCCTGCTTTTTCCGCCTGACATATCATATGCATTCTCCATATGTGCTGCGGGGAGCAGAACAGTGAGATGCAAATAGCTCCCAGGTTACGGAATCGGGTGGTGGAGATACTGCAGGAGAGCGGAGGCCGGGACAGAGACCAGGCATTGGAGAAGAGGCGCTGGGGGCCTCCCTCAGCCTTGCCTGCCGTCCTCCAGGGGCTCTGAAGCCCCTTTGCTTTCCAGAGTGGCCTGCCTCTCCGTCACCCAGCTGCTGGTTCTCTGTCATCTTCAGACTGTCAAGGAGCAGAAAGCCGAGATGGAGTAAACCTTGAAAGTAATTAATAGAAGGAGCACAAGAAGTTCCTGAAGAAGAAAAACACATAACGGGTCCTCGCTCTCTCCTCATCCTCCTCACTCTTTATGAGTAATTACACGTAGGTGTCTGGGAGTGGGAGTATTTATAGCAATGTCTCTTTTGCTGGAGTGTCAAAATTTCTTCTTTGTGGCACTACGCTTATGAAAAGGTAATCAGATAGCAGGATGCGCAGTTGTATTGTGTCATTCTGCTGCAGCTTCAATTAGGATCACAGATAAATAGAAAACAGAAAATTTGAAATTGTAATATCCCAAGGCCTTTGTAAGCACTCTGGGGGAGGGGGGGCAGTTCTTTCCCCTCCACCCTTACTATGACTTTTACGGTTGTCTCGTAGGCTGCACAGTGGCAAAAGCACCTTCTGGGTAGATTTCTAACTGAAGAATAGATCCACAGGCAGGCCTTTGATAAAAAGGCATTGAGTAACTTTTAAATCTTCATTGTATGAGAGCTGAGTTGGTGCAGGATAATGGTGTCTGTGTCCAGGGTGAAAACACCCGTGACTGTTCTCCATCGTTATCAGGTAAGTGATGGGGATGGAGTTCCTGCTTCCCGAAGAAGGAAGGAAAGAGAAGGACAGGGCTGTGCTGGAGAAGCAGGCGGGCTTGTCTGCGCCGGGTCCCTGGGTCCCCTGGCGGCATCATCGCTGCCACCCAGGTGTGACTTAGTGCACTCTCCACCTGCCCCTCAGCCTCCTGCTGGAGCTGCTGGCTGCTTTTTCGAGGGGAGACCTTGTGTGTCTCTGACAGGCTGCGAGCAGGAGGCGGATGGTCTTAGCGCAGTGCCTAAGGGCAGGCAAAGCACCAGCCCGACTTTGCACTTGGCACTGTTGGGAAGGAGAAGAGCAGGGGGCGATGCTGAGGGCTCTGGAAGGAGCACGTGCCTTCTCTCTACCTCCCAGCAAGGAGCGTCTGCACAGAGAAGGTTTGATAAGGCAGGGTCTCGTGCCCAGGAGAGAACTGTTCCCTTGCTCTAGAGGGGAGGGAACTTGGTTTCTAGAGTGTCTAAGGAACGTAAGCTTCTGTAAATTGCAGGGAAGCATAATAAGCAACTTAAAGAGAGTCCTGTGTGTACTCCTAGTGACACACCTGGTCATTTGTCTTTAATAAAGACAAAAAAGCCTCGTTTAAGACATTTACTTGTGCCTTTGAGTAAATTAATATTGATTTGACATTCGACAAGTGTCTGAATTTTTACTTTTTCTGCATTTGGAGTGAGGAGCCATAGGAGCCATGTTTAGTAAGCACTGTCTTGTGCCAGTGTCTGCGATGAATCTTTATTCATTCTGGTCGATTCCATTGAGTGCCTGCTGGGTGCCAGGCTGCTTTTTCCAGGCATTAGGGTGGCTAACCAGGCAAGCATGGCCTCTGCCCTCACTGAGCTTATATTCTACGAAGAATGCTGCCTACCCGGCTACCTGAGGGGCTGGCGATTGGCCAGGGAAATCTTGGTTCGGGGAACTTCGTTTATTTGGGCTAGGATAATAAAATGCCATAGAACATGTGTCTCATAAGCAACAGACGTTTATTTCTCATAATTCTGAGGGCTGGGGAGTGGCTCTCTGGGATCCCTTTTATAGGAGCACTAATCCCATTCATGAGGGCCTCACCCTCATGACCTAGTCACCTCCTGGAGGCCCCACCTCCTAATCCCATCCCATTAGGGGTTAGGATTTCAACATGTGAGTTTTTGGGGAAACAAACATTCAGTTTATAGCAGGGGCTGATAGTGGAGGGAAGTCCAGGTGGGGTAGACTTTATTTTCTGTATCCACACGCAGGCTGAACTGTGAACTGTGGCAACTGCTCATGAGTGTTGGCTGTTCCTGTGGCCATTAGCATGAATAAAGGATCCCCTTCTTCTTACTTCCACTGTGGCTGGCGGGGAGCCTGAGCTGGAGAGGCTGCCTGCCACATCCAGGAAGTCCGGCCTGGGGAAGAAACTTTCACACCAAATCTCAGAGCCAAAATGGACCTCCCCTGTCAGGACCAGCTTGCCTGGGAGGCCCGTGGTGACATGTGATTCCCGAATCCAGCTTGAAGCTGTGGCTGGTTTTTTGTGGGGTTGTCATTAGTTAAAATTTGACCCGGAATGGCATTCTGGTCTGAAGAAAGACAGAAGCTGGAGTTTGTCGGATCCCCTGCACAACACACAAGGCAGCTCGGGCCCCTGCAGCTTGGCTTGGGCTGTTCTGCTGGGGAGGTCATGTGTAATTTATACTGACCTTGGTGCCAGGAGCTGCAGTGTCTCAGGTGAGGAACCAGGAGAGGGAGGAGCGAGAGGGGAACAGAGGAGCTGAGAATTCAACTTTTCGTATAGTAACGCAACAATTCAGTTGTGTATTCCCATAATATCCCTTCAGTTTCTTGGGGTCTGGAGTTGCATCTATTTTTAAAACCACTTGGACCAATAACTCTGCCTTATGCAGACCGACTGGAGGGTCTCTGGCTTGGAGATTTAACGTAAAATAAACTCTAAATGGCGGTGGCACACAGCATGGCGGTCTTTAATCATAGGCACGCAATTTTTCTTAAATAAGCTGAGAGAATGATGGAAATAGCTGCTCCGTTGGGTTCTGTCCCAGAGCAAAGGGCTCTCTGTGAACTGGGGAGTTGGGCGGTGGCCTGGGAGATGGCTGGGGAAGCTTGTCCCACAGCCTCCTGTCGGCTCCGTTCTCCATGCCAGTGGATGTCTTGCTCGGGCCCCGGCTGGCACAGAGGCTCCCAAAGTGGAGGCTTTGAGGAAGCTGGGCTCCTTTCACCTGGCCGGATGTCCTGGAGGATCGTCCAGGTGTCAGGACTGTCATTTCTTGGCCCTTTGCAACTGGGCACAGAAGGCGTAGGTTTGGCGCGTGTGTGGGGAAGCTGTGTTCTGCAGATTGGTTTGAAGCAGGACTGGGGGTGAGCTCTGAGCCACATCGAATTGGGATATTTATCTTGGTCCCTCTCCCATGGTTTAGAGCCCTACGTTTGCTGTCTAGAACCTATTTGTTTTTGGAAAATATTCTCCCACTGAGATTCACAGCCACCTGCCTAAGCCCTGGCAAGGGAAATGATGTGTCCTTGGGACCCCTGCCATTGGGCTCCCAGCCACAGGCTGTCCTCAGGATTAGGACTAATCTCTAAGATTCCAATATTATTAATCAGTAAATCAATATTGAGAGACTCACCTCTTATTCCAATAGCACTTTGGGAGTCGCAGGGCTCTTTCATTTTTAACAGGGTTCCCACTCTCTTCTGTTCCCAGCCTTTTTTCCTGAATATTCTGTGCCTGTTCTCTGTCTGTCTGTCCCAGGGATTTGAAGCATTCTTCATGATCCTTTTCAGCTTGTTTCTTTCCTTACTTTTCTGGGATCCCCGAACCAGCAGGAACTTTTGAGAGACCATGCTTTTCTCTCAGCCCCAGTTCTCTGATGGTTTTCTGGTCTTGTCTCAAAAAATAAAGCATCCGTTGTTTCCCAGTCTAGGAATTGTGCTTGGCTGGTGAGGTGGTTATGAGTTAATCATCTCTGAGGATCCCCCCTACATGTCAGGTTGGAACTGTTCCAAGATCCTGGGAGTGCAGGCAAGGTTACATTTCTTTGCTTAAGTCCAGTGAAATCCAGCTCAAGGCCCCATCTGCTACGAGGAGAGGTTCGTCACACATCCGGAGTTCTCAGGGCCCCCCTGGGGTCTTAGTAGAGTCCAGAAGAGCCCCTCTGTGTGTGGCTTGCCCAGCTTTGCTGAGGCCAGCGGAGGAAAGCAGAGGACTTTTGGGGTTGGGTTGCCCCTCTGGTGGCTCTACTTGCCAAGCAGGGTCACTCATAGCCTTGCTTTAGTGCCTGGTGCTCACGGGCCCCCACCCCACCGCTGAGGTCCTGCACTGCCGTGTCTGGTCAAGTTCAGGTCCCTGCACCCTGAGATCCTCCACTTGTGTCCTCTCCAGACCGTGAACGAGCTGACGCCCCAGGATCAGGCCTCCTCTGGGTGGAAACTCGGCCCTCTCCCATCTCAGGAGTCAGTTCAGAGACCTTGGAAGTACAGAGACCTCTGTCCAGGGATACTCCTTCAGGGCAGTCAAACAACTTCTTCTTCCAGCCCTGAAACCTTCTCCATAGGGGTACATAATCAGAAAAAAAGTCATCCACTCATCCAACAAATATCAAGTATTTGTCGGAATGAATACAAGGCTTGCCATCTTCCTGGGAGAAGGGGAAACTACCTTTCTTTCATTTCTGTTGAGTCTACAAGATACAAGTTAGTTTTTCAACAGAGTCTCCTGCCAAATTAAATTCCCAATAAATCACCCTGCTACACACGGCTTTTCTCGTGGAGGAGGCGCCATGGCTGTTTCCGAGGGGGACGGCAGTGGGCAGAGATCAAGTGGCTGCCCAGGGTCACACAGTCGACGGAGCTGGAAGCCGATCCCGGGTCTTCTGAAGCCAATTCCAGCACTTGCTCCACCCGCTACAAGCCGTGTGAGCTGTGGGGGGAAAGCGAGACTACAGAACGCTGTTCTTATCCAGGATCTTCTCAAGAGGAATAAGAGAAACCTGGAAAACTCAGTAAAAATATTAAGGACCACGGGAATGGCATGGTTCGCACCATTGCACTGTAACCTTCCTTTGGCTTGCTTTCCTGTTTCTCGTTGTTGTTTGTTCTTCATTTAGGCTCTGGGTGCTCTTGAATTCTCGGTACGTCCACAGTCATCATTTGTTGGAAGCATGTGTGAGTGAATGAATGAACGAATGAATGAGTGCCACAGGAACTTGAGGAGCTGGGCCTCAAAGGATGCGTATTCTTTGGATAGGTTGAATGGAATGACAAATCCCAGTTCAGGCTGGTAGGGGAGGATGGTGGGAGAAAATGGAGGTAGAGCCTGATTGGAGCATAAAAACAGCTTTATTGAGATAGAATTCATCCATTTAAGATGTACAATTCAGTGGTTTTTAGTACATTCAGAGTTTTGCATCGATCACTACAATTAATTTTAGAATGTTTTTATCACCCCAAGAAGAGACCCCACAGCCCCTGGAGACCACTAATCTACCTTCTGTCTCTATGGCTTTTTCTACTCTGAACACTTCATGTCTATGGAATCCTACAATATGTGAAGTTTTGTGTCTGGCTTCTTTCACTCGGTGTAATGTTTTCACGGTTCTCCTGTGCTGTGGTGTGTGCCAGGGCTCCCTTCCTTTCTGTTGCCAAATGATGGACGTGGATTTAGGTTGGGCAACTGGAATGGACTCAAGTTAGGCACAGGGACACCTACCCTGAAGCTGCTGGGGCAGGAGCCGGACCTAATCAGATGGGAATTGTGGGAATCTCAATGGGCACCAGCATCAAATGAAACAGGGGGCGTCTGGGGGCAGAGACCAACATGGAGGCTTCCTTGGGTTTCTTGGTAGGAAGTGATGAAAGTCAGAACCAGGGAAAAGAAAGAGAAGCATGAATGGGCAAGATATTGAAGAAGACACGTCCGTAGGACCTTCTGTGAAGCGTATAAGGGACCTAGGAGGGAGGACCTGGAGACAAGGGCTCCTTCCTTGAGGAAACTGCCTTTGAGAGAGAGAGAGCATCCACCTGAAAGTCAGGCCCTTGGAGCAGCTGGCACATCTGTGATGGGCACTGAGTCACCCACGAGGAGGTGAGCACAGGCCAGGATGGTCCAGGGGGCTTTCTGAAAGGCAGGAGCCAAGTTCTCCCTGAAGGATGGATGAGCCATGAATAGGCAGAGAGGAGGGAAGGGAATATTCTGGATCCAAGCCAGGAAAACAGCAGGATCAGGGGCACTGGATGGGAGAGAGGGAATGAGGGTCCAGCCCTAGGCTGGAACCTGCACCCCACAGAGAACCTGAGAGAAGCAGCAGCGCAGGCGGGGTGGCGTCAACACAGCAAAGAAACTGAGCACGCTCTGTGTGCCAAGCACTGGGTTAAGCTTTTTATGTTACTCTTGACAACAACCTACAGGGTAGATTTTATTTTTATTACTGTTCTACAGATGTGGAAACTAAGATGTAGAGAAATTAAGTGCTTAACCTAAGTCACATATCTGAAAAGCGCTGAACTTGGGTTCTTAAAAAGCTTTTATTTGGGTGTAAAGGAAAGGCAGTATTAATGACAGCATGTTTTAGACTGGATAGGAAGCTTCTAGAGTCGAGATTTCAGTTCAAGAAACACTAATGGAGGCCCTTCCATTCTGCATGGAGGCGCTAAATGGGTCTCCGGCAGCTCCAGAGAAAGAGATCCATTTAAACTGCGGTCCCCGGTGGTCCCGGGGAGGAGGCTTGGGTAGAGGAGCCCTCATTGAGTTCTTGCATTTTGCAGCCTTCTGGAACAGAGCAGCTTTTAGAATTTCAAGCCACAATTTGTATTCAAATGAAGGTCATTTGAAAGGTGTAACATAGTAAACAGCCATTATTTCATTTTGATGGTGGCACTAAAATTATAGTGTTGGTTGAATTATTTTAGTGTAGGACCATTACTATCTCCCTAAAACACTTAGAGGGGTTCTCAGAACGCTGCTAGGATCCTAAAATTAGAAGAAAGTTAAAAATCACAAAGCCGTGGGCTGGTGGTGTAATGTGGGGGAGACGACCCCTGGGGTGTGGGATGCTTTCTCCATCCCGTTCAAGTTCATTGTGCTTTCTTTGCACATCACAGGTGTCAGGAGGATCCAGCAAGTGCACGTGCAGAGGGGGTATCATAGTGCTTCGAACTTTGGGACAGAAAGGAATGCCCCTCCTTCCCCCACCCCCCATCCTGTCATTCAAGTCCCTAAAATCCCACCTTTGGGACTTGGCCCCCTTGGGCCTTTCTTCCAGGGAGGAGCACCCTCGGAGAGGGAGCCCCTTGGAGAGGCAGCTTGCTGGCCCCTCCCACTGCCCCTTACTGATGATCTGGCAGGAGCACTTGCTGGAACTTGCAGCCATGCTTAGGGCTTGCCCATCGGGGGCCTGCAAGTTCGGGGTGGGATCAAGGGCAGGCACTGCCTTCCCCTTGGGCAGTTACCATTCTGTTGCCACCAGATGTCCGGAAACCTTCTTCCCCTCCCATGGGCCTGGGGCTCCTCTGTCTGGCTGGCCAGGGATAGAAGAGCCACTGGATAGGCTGAGGGGATAGGCCCTCTTTGGGGACTCTTCCCATCATTGTGGCACCAGGAATCACGAGCGTATGGAAAGGCAGACCCAGGAGAGACTTAAGATCTTCCTCCTTCATGGTGCAAATCCAGAAACTGAGGCCCAGAGAGACGTGACTCCTGTAAGATCGCACGGGAAGTCAGCAGTATCAGACCCGAAACTTGAGACTCGGTTGAAAACCAGGGCTTCCTTGCTGTTACTGGGTGTGTGTTTTAAATTTCTGTTCCCCTCTCAGGAACCCTTGGGTCAGTTGTTTGCCGAATTCAGAATCCTTTGGATTTGGGAAGAGTCATCGGTGTGTGTGCTGGCTCAACCCCAGTGGCTTTGGAGCAAAGCCCGATAAGCAAACACGTTGATATTTCTGCAGCGAAACATATGAATATTCACACCAAGTGGGGTAAATAAGGGCTAGAACTTGTGTCAGTTCAGATTAAATCTCGCCACCACATGCTGCTAAATTTAAGAAGAAAACTGGGTTTCCTGAGCTTTTGTGGATTTCAGAATTTCCAGTAAAGGATGTGGCCATCCAGGTCTCGTAGCGACATGTGCTCCTGAAGGAAAGGTTGAAAGGTTTAAAAAAGTACCTTTAGAAGAACTTGGCAGTTGCCCCGATTTCACCAATTTCTACACCTTTGCCTCTGGATTTGTACACAGCTGGGTTCTTACTCTGTGCAATTTTGTACCCTACTTTTTTCACTTTGTTTTACATAATAAGCACTTTTCTATGTTTCTGAACTCCTAAGCTTTTTGAAAGTCACTGTGTTGGAAGCCGGGTGTCTTGACTCTCAGCCTGTAGCTTTTCTCCCTACAGCACACGCAGCTTCTCCACCCGTCAGACTATTACCCCACTCCCCGCCCCCCATCCAGAACATCCTCCCAGTTCCCAGAATGTTCTCCAGCATCTGGGAGTCCCCGTGGGAACGGGCCCCGGCTGAGGTCTGCAGGAGCGGTGTGGCGGGAGCAGTCTTCCGGGGCAGAGCTCAGGGGGCTGTTTCCAGAATGTTTCCCTCTCCATGCTGGCCACAGGCAATTGGGAATCCCGTCAGCTTGGACAAGGAGGGCAGATCTTGGAGAGGGGGCTCTGTGTTTGTCCGCACGTGTGGAGGGTGGAAGGTGGGGCAGAGCGGGGGTCTTCCCCAGGTTCCCCATGTGGGTGGGTGAAACGGCCCTTGAAGCAAGGGTTTCCTGCCTGCCTTTCACACACAAGGGCGCTTTATTTGTTCCTCGGGGTGTCAAGTACTTCTCCCGGGACCCAGGGTCCCTACTCTGAGTCGCAGGCAACATCGCCCTGGTGCCGGCTCCCTGCCCCGAGGGAGGTAGCAGAGTGGCTCCAGGACGTTGGTCCTGAGAGGACCCTCTCGCCACCTCCCCCTCTACCTGCAGGGGTCCTCCTTCAGCTCTCTGCAGTGGCCCGGGGTGAGTGCACTGACCTGGGAGGGCCTGATGGGGAGGGGCGGGGCGGCCCTGCCTCAGTAGCTCTGCCTGCCCGACTGGGCTTGATGGGAAGCAGGCCACTGGAAACTAATGGTCCCGGCTTGCAGGCTTCCTGGAGATGGGGATTTCGGACTACACGACTTTGAAGTCCTTTCCGGGTAGGGGAGCCTCTGAGCTGCCCTGCTTATACTTTTCTAGATGGTCATCCTCCAAAACTCTGCTTGGGGTTTGGGAAGAGCCACTAGGGCTTATGGAACGTGCTGGGTGTTTGGGTCCTCTTTGGTGTCTTTATCCTATGTTACTCTCCCCTGAGGCAGGTCATACAAATGTGAATTACAGAAAGAAACCCAGAGTGTGTGTTGGGAAACCTGCATTCCTGGAAACCCTTCCCATCTAGACGTCCTTAGAAAGCATATTTGCTTTCAGAAAGAGCTGGTCTTTAAGCCCTGTGTATCCCCCTCTGCATTGTCCCCTACCTCCCTCCACCGCATTCCGGTTCTACTGGCCGCCTTCTGGTTCCCAAGGTACTGACGCTGTTCTGGACTCTGGCCTCTGGTACCCACTCTCCCTCTTCCTCCCCTTCCTCGTTTGCTACCTCTTACTAAGTCTCAGCTTAAATCTCAACCCCCCAAACCTACCAGGCACCCCGTCATAATCTGCCATCACACTATGTGCTTTTCCTTCATAATACTCTCGTATTATGTCTTTATGTATTTATTTTAGTGTTTTATTTCATATTTACCTTCTCTCCAAAGCTCCATGGAGGCAGGTTCCATAAATAATTTGTTCACCTCTCTAGCCCAGTGCCTGGCATATGGTAGTCACTAAATAAATAGATCTATTAAATGGATGGATGGATGGATGGAGGGATGGATGGATGAATGGGTGGATGGATGGATGGATGGAGGGATGGATGGATGAATGGGTAGATGGATAGATGGTTAGCTGAATGGATGGATAGATGGGTAGATGGATAGATGGGTGGATGATTGGGTAGATGGAAGGATAGATGGATGGGTGGATGGATGGATGGATGGATGCGTGGATGGATGGGTGGATGGATGGATGGATAGATAGATGGCAATACCAAGTACTTCTGGGGCATTCCATAAAAATTAAGCTACGCATCTCAAAATGTCTCTAAACCCATCCTACATTAGCCAACTATATTCTGACTCTTGGTCACACAGTACAGAAGAAAATTCAAGCCAGCTTGAGAAAAAGGGAACTTATTTTGAGGGCATAGGAATATCTCACAGGGGGAAGTAGGCTTAGGTAGAAACTGGAGCAGGGGATTGGAAGGCCATCCAGACACTCTCTCCCTCCATTTCGTGCCTCTTTACACATTGCTTTGTCTTGTCTCTCGGCAGACTGGCATGGTTCTGTCCTCAGTTCCATGGCAGGACACTGATACCCTCAGTCCTGTATTCATACATTATCAGGCCAGCCACACAGAGAGGCAACTGGCAGGCCCTCAAATCCAATCCCAGATTCCTGGGGAAGAGAGTCTGGAGTCATCCATTGCTGGGGGTGGGGCAGGGTCACACGTGTGGACTGCTGGGGCACAGCCCTGTGGTGCCGGGCTCCCTTCCCAGAGAAGGGGATCGCAGGCTGTCCTGTGGATCTTTTTTCCAGTTTTGGCTAAAGTTCTTACATCCCATTTGATGACTGTCTGGCCGGATGCCTGTGAGATCCCAGGCCTGGAAGCCTGCACTAATTGTGAGGCTCTCCCCTCAGCTGCAAGCCTGGGAAACCTGCCCGTTTGGAACACAGGGAGAGTGAGGCTGAGTTGCAGAGCTGAGAAGGTCAGCCCAGCCGGGCCCGGCCTGGTTTTGGGAAGAAGACTGCGGCTGTAGCCACAGTGGTCCCCAAGTAAAGGCCTCATGGCTTTGCCCTGGGGTGCGTCGTACACCCACCATGGAACAGGAAGCAGGCAGTGTCCAGCTTCTTCAGACCAGCCCTGCCCTTCCCCTCAACTGAGTTTTGCATCAGGCAACATGCTGCCATTTCAGAACAGAAATTTTCTCCGCGAAAAGAAAGAAACCTCTTTATGCACTTTTATAATGCAGAATCTAATTTCGGTTTCAATAAGGGAAGGAACCATTATATCACCCTCCTTCAGTGCTTCTTGTCATTACATTGTATTTTTTAAAAACACTTTCATCGGAGGCCTGATATACACTTACAGTCTCTCTGCATTTATTTTCTTTTAAGAACACATACAATAAAACTCAAAGTTAATAGCATGAAAATAATTTCTACAATAACAGTTGTAGCAAATCTTAGAATTGCCGGGGTGAATGTGGCTAGACAGAGTGAGGCAATTACGTCTATTATTAGCAGCGCTCGGGTAGGATTGATGTACAGTGGGCCGCGTGTAAGCAGAAGCCTTCAGACGTGAACTACATTTTAATAGTGAAATTCTCATAGATTATAACTCCCTTCATTAACATTTTCACACATCGCTGGCTAACAAATGAGGAGAGAGGCCTCTGGACTCTCAGATTTACTGTGCATCGGGTGCTCTCTGCACCTCTGTGTGGGCAAGAGCTCCATCTTTTAACCTCTGACTACGGGAGGATGAACTCTTCCTGGGCTGCCCTTCTTCCTTCCGGGATGGGAGAACATTCTGGAAACACAGGCTTTGCACTTTCAGACCTGTAAGGGGCGGCTGCTAGGTCCAGCCCTCCTGGGACTTTCTCTGCATTTCTCTGTTGGCATCCGAGGGTAGCTCTCAAGAGGATGCAGGGTCCAGGGGAGCAGGTCAGGAGAGACCTGGGCTCTGCTTTCCACACCCCACCCTGAAGGGCATCCTCCTCACGAGACGATCCCTGCTCAGGCGCTTGAGCTGACGGGTGGGGTGGGGGTCCTTTCAGCATCAGGGGATGGTCGTTTGATGGAAAGTTTAGATCTCCTTTTGGCAAGGGTCAAGCAGCCTTCTGTCCCCAGCTGAGGCAGGGAACACAGCCCAGATGTGACAGAGGGAGTTTTGGAGGGAGGTGTTGCTGGGCAGACTGGATCCCAGAGAGGGGGAAGTGGACTCTGGTCAGGGTCAGGGTCAGGGTCAGGGTGGGCTGACTGCCCATGTGGACAGTCTTGTCCTGGGAGGGGCTGAGCGTTTTACAAAGGACTTAGACACCACAGTGCCTGCCCTGGAGGGATTTATAACCTAATGAGAGAGAAAGTGGAGGAAAGAACAGTGTTCTTGTGTCATTTTCTTACAGTTGTCAGTGGTTGCATACAAACCGTGAGAGTGAGTGCGGGAGCATGTGGACAAATGCCACCCACGGTCACTTCATCAATCAGGGAAGGCTTCCTGGAAGAGTCTGCAAGTCTTCACGTCTCCAGGAAGGTGGTTCCTGGTATCTTGTCTGTACCTGGTGCAAAGTGGGTTAGAAAAACACTGAGGATGGGAGTTGATGCAGGGAGAAAGCCCCCCAGCCTCTGGAGCAGCGGGGATGAGTTTTCAACCCAAGCTCCCTTTGCTGCTTGCTTTCAGGACACAGACCCTTGGTGAGTCGGGGGCCCATAGCTTATAAACTCTTGGGCAGATTCTGTGATTTGATTGGGCCCCCAGTGGCATATGAGACCCCTGGGGTCAGTTCACTCCGATGCTCCTCTGTGTGTCTCTGACTTAGGATGAGCATTTTGGCAAACTTCTCAAAGACGATCTGATCCAGGCCTTCTCATCCCTGTCTGCACATTATCTTCACTTGGGGAAACTTTTAAAAACACTGGTGCCAGGGGACCTCAGAGATTTTATTTTAAATGGTCTGAGGTGGTGCTCAGGTGCCCTGAAGATTCTAATGTTCAACCCAGGTGGAGGACCCCTGTGACCGTACAGGCAGGTGAGCTGGCCTTCAGGTGCATTAGCTGGAGGAATGTAGGTCTGAGCAGAACAGTAATTCAGCTGTGGACAAGTGGGGGTGTTTACAGAGCACCCTGCTCTTCCTTTCTCTCCTTGGAGAACCTGTAGATATTCTTTGCTATCAGACGCAATGAAGGATGCACAGGACCACATCCCATAGGGTGATGTGAAAAGGGGCCTCCTTGCCCTTGGTCCCGGGAATCCAGGTTTCCCTTCCTCCCTGTCTCTCCTTCCTTCCCTCCTCCATTCCCGGCCTGCGCCACGTGTTACCCACCCCAGCCTCGTGGTCCCTGGGCGAGCATCACCTGCAGCGAGGGCTGGCTTCTGAAATCTTTGATCTCCTCCTGTAGCTCCGTGGGGCTCAGCCGGCTCTGTTTGACTCTGGTGCTGAACCATCAGCAGATGTTGCTTTGCCTCCCATCCCTCCTCCCTGGGAACATTATCCCTTAACTAAAATCAGTAGGCCCAGGACATGCTTGGAATCTAGAAGCGCATCTTTCACAAGTTCTGCCTTCCCGTTAGAGTTCTCCTAGTGGCCATCACTGGGCCGTGCAGGGCTGGGGGAGTGGGAGTGGGAGTGGGTGCACAGGCAGGGGCTCGGAGAGGGCCCCTCTGCGGTGGAGGGGTGGCATGGCCGTGCTGGGCTGGATGGCCCTGCTGGGAGAGGGCCCGGGATGCTCTGAGAGCTGGTGCTGGGCTTCCTTCCCTGTTCAGGGCTCCCTCCTGCATCCTGGCACCCCATCAAGTGTTAAGGAGCTCAGGCACCAAACCTAATGAAAACCCAGTCTCGTTCTGCATAATCAGGCGCTATTGAAACGATACTTCCAGTGCTGCATGCTGCAAATTAACAACCTGACTTACATACAATAAAACCCCGAGTATTGTACCAAGCAATACTTCTTAGGTGGTGGAGACACAGATGGAAATTCATTTAATGAACTACAAGTCCCTGAATGGATCCTAAACTTCTTGTAATTACCCTGGAAAGAACCCTGGTAGAAACCAAAAAAAAGCCCTTTGTATTCCCCCACCCTGCTTCACGGCAGCTGGCTTTCTCCATCTTTAAGATTGCTGTGTGGGAAATGAGTATCTTTATGTGAAGAGTTCTTCGGGGCCTGGCCAGCGGGTAGGGTTGGGCCACATGCAAATTAGCCAACTCCCTCCTCCCGCCCCAGGTTCTGAAAATAGGGTGATTTGCAAAGACTTTGGCGCTGAACAGAATGTGACTTAAGTGGTATTGTGAAGAGTTTTACCCACAACCCCGGTGTCAGCTGGTGGATGATCTGGCTGGCTGCCAGGGGGATCAGGGAGACCTGGTCTTTGAAGCATCGGGCAGACAGAGTCTAGACGGAGCTCATCCTCGGCAGGTGACTCAAGCCTCCTCCTGGAAGTTTTCCTAAAGATGCTCTTCCAGTGTGGGAGGCCAACAGAAGCGGTCCCCTAGGCCAGGAGTTGCTTTCCCTTCTGATGAGGCAGGAGGGGCAGGGGGACAGGAGGGATGGAGGTGCCTTGGGCACCAGAGCAGAGCTGAGGACCACTCCTCGGGAGAGCCACCTCCCACCTCCCACCATCAGGGACCCCATGCATCTGGGAGCCCTCTGGGACGGGCCTCTCCCCAGGGGCCAGTTCCATGGGACGAATGTGGCAGCCACTAAGTTGCCACACTCAGTAGGTATCATAACCTGTACCATATTTATTACGGGCAACAATTTGACTAACGGAGAATTTAGATGAATAACATTCAGGCCGGAGAAGTAATTTCCTCTGAGAAAGCGATTTACATGCACTCTGCCAGAAAGAGCCATCACCGCTCCCTCGTTGTGTCAGCTCAAATAATGAAGTTGAAAATAGCATGGAAGGTTAATAGGTCCGACTTATCTCCTTAGAACTGAAAAGGAAGATTTACAGTGTGGAGGCTGTTTTGCATATTTCCACTGGGAATTGAAAGGGTTTTTTTCCCCCCAAACAAGATTTATGAGAACCCGTGGTTCAAGGTATCTGCTTTGTTATTACTCCAAAGTGAGGCAGTAAGCCTCTTCACTTGGGTGGTGCCTGCATCCTTCACGAAGAGCCATCGCCATGGCCAGGCCCCGGGTCGGGATACTGGTGCTGCTGTGGGAAGAGTCTACTTTAAGAGGAGCCTTTCGACTCTGGAAGCTCACGTCGTTGGCTTGCTAACGACTAACAGAGGTTTAAATATTTTCCACCACCTGGATGTATTTTTTAAAAAAATTAAATTTATTTTGTCATCATCGTTGACTGCCCCTAGAGCTTGGTGGGCTGGCCCTGGGCTTGAGGAATATAGGGAAGCATCTGGATCAGAGCAACGGAGGGTGCAGGAGTAGAAAGCAACAGGACTTCTGGACTCCAGGCAAGGAGTCAACAGAAGAGCTGTCGGCCTCTTAAGGAGCTTTCTTGGAAGTTCCACCCAACCACTTCTGGTAACATCTCACTGGCCAACTCCATGTGCAAAGGGGGCTGGGACGGGTGGTCTTTTATTCAGTACTTTCCTGCCAGTGATGAAATCTGGGTGTGTTGCTTAGGAAGAACGGGAGAATGGTTATTGGTAGCACAAATGCTTAGTGCGTTTATTTTTAATTTTTCTTGTTTTCTGTTACATGCATTCGAACGATAAAATTCCCCTTCGATACTGCTTAAGCTGTGTTCCACAATTTTTTTTCTTTTGTTTTTTTCCCAACGTTATATTAGGAAAAATTTCAAACATAAAGAAAAGTGGAAAGAATTGTACCTTACGTCCTTATACCCATCCCTTTAACATTTTGCTCTATTTACCCGATCACATATTCATTCATGTATCTATTCATCAATCCATCTTAGTTTTGGATGCATTTCATAGTGAATTGCAGATAACAGTCCATGTCACTCCTAAATAATTAGGAACACATATTACGGACTGTTTATTTAGTTTTTAAGGTAAAATTTACATATAGTGAAATGCACAATCTTAAGTTGCCTTTTGATGAGCTCTGACAAATGCGTACACCCACATCACGTGTCTTTTAAGATACAGACATTTCCATCACCCCAAAAGGCTCCCTTTTTTTGCCTCTCCCCAGTCAGTACACCCCTACCACAGGCAACCACTGTTTTGATTATTTTTTTCACCAGATTGTTTTTGCCTGTTCTAGAACTTCATATAAATGAATTCGTATAATGTGTACTTTTCTGGATAAGGCTTTCTTCACTCAGCATGTTTTTGAGATTCATCTATGTCGTTCTATGTATCAGTAGTTGGTTTTTTTTTTTTTCCTTTTTATTGATGAGTAGTAATCTATTGTATGAATGTACCAGAGTTTGTTTATCCATTTGTTAATGGACATCTGGTGTGTTTCCAGTTTTTGACTATTATGAATAAAACTGCCGTGAATATTTTGTACAAATCTTTTTTTGGGATTTGTGTTTTTATATCTCTGGAATAAACGCCTAAGAGAAAATTGTTGGGTGCTATTTTTTCTTTTAAAAGAAACTGGCAGACTTTTCCCCTAAAGTGATTGGACCATTTCACATTTCCACCAACAATGTATGACGGTTCCAGTTGCTCCACATGCTTGCCAACATTTAATGTTGTCAGTCTTTTTAATTTTAGCCATTCTGGTGGGTGTATAGTGGATCTCATTATAGTTTCAATTTACATTTCCCTGATGACTAACAATATTTTTGACGTGCTATTGGCCATTCATATATCTTCCTTTATGAAGTGTCTGTTCCAATCTCTTGCCCATTAAAATTTTTGGATTTTATTTTTATTATAGGCTTGTAGGAGTTCTTTATCTAGTCTGGATACAAGTCCTTAGTCAGCGGTATGTTTTGCAAATATTTTCCCCTAGAGTGTGGCCTGCTTTTTCATTTTTATAATGGTGTCTTTTTAGGAGCAGTTTTAAATTTTGCTGAAGTTTAATTTATCACTCTTCTCCTTTTTTGGTTGTTGCTCTCCATGTCCTCTCTAAGAAATCTTTGCTTGCTACCTCATTCTGAAGATATTCTACTATGTTTTCTTCTAGAAGCTTTATAGTTTTAGCTTTTACATGTGAGTCTGTTATCCATCTTAAATTAATTTTTGTGTATGGTGTAAGGTAGGAGAAGTGTAAGGTTAATTTCCATATTGATGTCCAGTTGTGTCAGTATCGTTTGCTGAAAAGACTTTCCTTTCCCCATTGGATTGCTCTGGTACCTAAAGTTAATTAACCATATAAGAGTGGGTGTATTCTGGGCTCTTTTCTGTTCCACTAATCTATTTGCTTGTACTGTGTGAGTACGTTGCCATCTTGATTGCTGTAGCTTTATAGCAAGTCTTGAAGACAGGCTTCCGACTCTGTTCTTTTTTAAAATAGCTTTGGCTCTTCTACTTCCTTTGCATTTTCCTTTTAAATTTTAGAATCACTTTGTCAATTTATAAAAAAAAAATCCTGCAGGTGTTTTCAATGGAATGGTGTTAGAGATATAGATCAATTTGGAGACAATTGTCATCTTTAAAATACTGAGTCTTCCAATCCATAAGTATGGTATATCTCTCCATTTATTTAGGTCTTCTTTAATCTTCCTCAGTAATATTTTGTAGTTTTCAGTGTAGAGGTTTTACACATCATTTGTTACTTTATTTCTAGGCATTTTATGTTTTTTGGACACTATTGTGTCCCAGTTAAGACAATGGATTTTTCTACGTCTTTCTTTATATCTGTCAGTTTTTGCTTTTTGTCTTTTAAGCCTTATTATTGGGCACATTCAAATTTATGATTGAAATGTCTCCCTGATTAATTACCATTTATCATAATGGAATGTTTCTATTTCTGATAACACTCTTGACCTTGAAATTTATATAACCACTCCTGCCGTCCTATGCTTATGGTTTGCATGGTTTTTCTGTTTTCACATATTACTTTCTTTGTCTCTATATTTAAAGTATTTTTCTTGTAGACAGCATATGGTTGGGTCTTGTTTTTTCAACAGTTCTAACAATCTCTGGAGTGCTTAGTCTATTTACATAAAATGCAATTGTTGATATAGTTGGATTTAGGTCTACAATGTTGATAATTGTTTTCTGTTTGTCTCATCTGTTTTTTATTTCTCTTGGGGTTAATTGAATGTTTAAAAAGAGTTTCATTTTAATTTCTCTTTTTAGCTGTGTTCTTTGCATGTTTTGCATTTTGGGGGTGATTGCACTAGGGAATATAATATATATTATATAACTTTTCACAGTCTACTTATAGTTAGTATTTATACCACTTCATGGTAAGAATTGTTCATTGTAAGGATCTTGCAAAAATATAGTTTAATGTATCTCTACTCCTTCATGCTATACTTGTTATATGTATTACATCTATATATGCTGTAAACCTCATAATGTACTTTTCTTTTTTTTTTTTTTTTTGCTGTAAATAGTCACATATATTTTAGGAAAATAAGAGAGGAAAATGATATCTTTTATAATCGCTCACATTTCTGAGGATCTTTGTTCCTCCCTGAAATCAGAATTCCCATTTGTATCACTTCTCTTCAGCCTGAAGAATTTCATTTAAATTTTTTCATAGGGAACATGTTACGGTGGTAAATTTCTTATATTTTATTTTTCCAAATGTCTCTATTTACCTTCATTATTGGGAGATATTTTCATTGCATATAGAGTTCTTGGTTGACAGTTTTTCCTTTTAGCACATTAAAGATGATGTTCTCCTCTCTTTTCCTCTTGTTCTTGATAAGAAGTTATTCAGCATTTATTTATTTATCTCTTTTATGTAATGTGTTATTTCTGGGTGCCTTCTCTGTATCTTTGATGTTAGTCACTTTGACCTTGCTGTGCCGAGAAATTTTTTGCTTTGTTTGTTTATTTTGTTTGGGGTTTGCTGAACTTCTTGAATCTGAAAATCTATGTCTTTCAACACATTTGGGAACATTTGGTCCATTATTTCCTCAAATATTTTTTTCCTGCCCTGTTCTCATTGTCGTCTTCTGGGACTCCAGGTATATGTATATTTGACCTTGCATTATTTTCTCACAGATCATCAAAACTTGTTCACTTTTAAAAAACATTTTTGTTTTCCCAATAGATCAGGATTTATTAACCCCAGCACGACTGACATTTTGGGCCAGATCGATTGGTTGCCCTGTGTGGGAAGGGTTTCCTGTGTATTGTCAGATGATTAGCAGAATCCCTGGCCTCTACACTGGATGCCAGTAGCATAGCCTCCCAGTTGTGACAACCAAAAATGTCTCCAGACATTCCTGAATATCTCCTGGGGGACAAAATCACCTCCAGTTGAAAATCACTGAAATAAATCAACAGAAATTATCCAGTCTTCAAGCTCACTGACTCTCACTCTGTTATCTCCAGTCCAGTAAATACATTTCAGACATTTTATCTTTTAGTTATAGCATTTTCATTTGGTTCATTTTTTTGTCGTTTCTACTTCTTTAATGGGATGACCTATCTGTACATTCATTACAAACAGAATTTTTTACAAATTAGAATTTCAGCATTGTTATAAAATGTAGGTCTTATTATTATTCATATATGGTGAGACTAACCCATCAGGAGATGATTGCCATAAAAAATATGATTTGTTATTCACAGTTCCCAAGAGGAAGGGGCACAGCATGTCATACTGGGCTACATGGGAAGCACCAGAGCTAGTCCAGAGGCAGAAGGAGCAAGGAAAAAATGTGAACAAGAGCCTTTATTGTAGTTTTTGAGGGAAGGGCAAAGCAAGGCAGGGTAAGCAGGGATAGGATTGGCTAGTTGGAATAATTCCAGTGGGCTCTAGGGGGAAGAGGCTGCCCCTAGTTGTCTGGTACTGGCCCTGGGGTGATTAGGGCAAGAGAATAGTGGTCTGTATGTGAGAGCCCAGTAAAGGAGATGATCACGGTATGGCCTTCAGATTGGTTGGTTTTCATATGAAAGGTACACTCCTGGGCAAGCTGTTTGCTATCTCTAGGAATTAGCTAACCCTAGGAGGAACAGTCCCTTCCAGCATCAGCAAGGCCCCCAGAGGTCAAAACATCCAGATGAAAAGACTAGCTTGATACAGACATTTGTGGCATCTCAGAGTCAGTCTTTACTTTTCTCTTGAGTTTGAGTGACATTTTCCTGCTTGTATATTTTTGTAAGTTGGGATTGTATTCTGGACCTTGTGAATGATAATATGCAAGGACTTGGGATTCTGTTATGTTATTCTGAATAATATCAAGTTTTTGTTTCAGCAGACACTTAACTTTGCCAAATTCAAACTCTAAACTGTTCCTTTTGAGCTGGGCAGCAGCAGAAATCTCGGTTCAGGTCTGTAGCCTTAGCTGGGTTGCTTAGAGCCTGCTCCATGCGTGTGTAATTCAGGGATTAGCCAGAGATTTGGGCTGAGTTTACACACAGAATTTGGAACTCCGGCTCTTGGCTCTCTCCTTTTGGGGATTTCCTCCTGCATTTTCTAGATGCCGTGGTCACCCACACTCTGTCCTCTGATTCTACAGCCAGCAAACTGCAGGTTTCTATCTGAGTATTAATTGCTCCCTGATACTGACTGCGGTCTGCCTCAGGCAAAAAGCTGTAAAGAAAAAAAAAAAAACCCTCAGAAATTCACCTGGTACTATCAGCTTCTTCTAAGTGTCCAGATCTCTCCAATTTCTGCCTGCTTTTGGTCTCTCACAGGTGTCTTCAGATTAAAAGATATATATTTTAAATTTGGAGGGTTTGTCCAATACTAGCTACTCCTCCATTATTGGAAGAGGAATTTTTTTGTGTCCCATAAATTTTGACATATAGTGATTTTACTACATGCTCTAAGCATTGAAAAAAATCTCCCTTATGATTTTTCCTTTAACAAGGATCAATAGAATGTTTCTTAGCTCCTAGATATATAGTACTTAGAAGCGATCCTTTTGTTAATATTTTAAAACTTTATTATGTTATGGTCTCAACATGGTTTGTATGATGTTGATTCTCTGGCATTTACTGAATCTTCCTTTATGGCCTAGTGCATGTTTAATTTTTGTGAATGATCTATGTGCACTCAAAAACGATGTGTATTCTCTGTTGGGTGAATTCTGCATATATTTATTAGTTTAACCGTAATAAATATCTTTGTTTTTTGCTTTTTGTGTTGTTTAAACCATCAATTTCCAAGAGGGATGTGTTAAAGTCTCCAACCAAATCTCTTGATTTATTTGTTTCTTTTCGTAGCTCTGTCAGTTGTTATTCTGATTTTTTTCTTTCTTTCTTTCTTTTTTTCTTTTTTTAAGGCCAAATTCTTACGTCTCATATCTTTTCACGATTATTGTATCTTCTTGAGTTATGGCTCCTTCGGAAGCATCTAACGTTCGTCTTTCGGAAGCATCTAACGTTCGTCTATCTCTCTTCTCCATCCTTTGGCATTCTGCTCATCCTTCGAGTGTGAGGTTTTTACATCTCTCTTTAATTCTGGGAAATTCTTGGTTATTAGTTCTTCATTTGTTTCCCCCTCCATTTATGTCTCTGTCCTTCTGAGTCTCCTAGAATATGGATGTTGACAGGTCAACTTCTGTTCTCCAAATTTCCTTTTATTTATCTACTTAAAAAAATATTTCCCATCTCTTTATCCTTTCCTGATGCTTTCTGGGAAAGTTCCCTGATGTGATCTTCTAGCTCACTAGATTATTCCTTGGTTGTTACTGAGTGCTTGATTTTAGGAATAAAATGTAAGTCTGCACCTCCGGGAGCTTTCATCCCCTCGTGTGGGTCCAGAGGGGTGACCGGAGCTCTGTACACCCTTGGCACTGTCCCCACCCTTCCCATGTGTCCCCTCACCACCACTCCCTGCCCCTTATCATCGGCCACCACAAGGATCTCGGAGTCCCAGGACCCCTCCCCAGGGAGACCTTTCCTCACCATTCCATGGGGAATCCACTCTCATCCTCTTTACCTTCTCCATCATATCTATCACCATCTGGTATTTGCTGCATTTTATTTCTTTATCTTATTTATTTTCTGTCTCTCCTGCCAGAATGTAAGGGCCAGGAAGGCAGCACTTCTTGTCTGTTTTGTTCTCTAATATTTCCCCAGCATCTGCCATGTAGTGGACACTCAATAAACATTTGCTAAGTGAATCAATGATTGTACTATATTCTTCCTTTATTTCACTTATTATTATTATTAATTTTTTAGAGCTACCATTTATTGAACAGCTTCTTTGTGGCAGAAAGAGTGCTAGGGTCTTTATATTCATGGTATTATTTACATATTAATTAATTTATTAATTTCTCTATATTCTTATTGTGGAAAAATATGTGTAATATAAATTCATCACTTTAACCCTTTTTAGGTGGATAGTTTGTTGGCACTGAGTGCGTTCACTTTCTTGTGCAACCTTCACCCCGTCCACCTCCAGACCTTTTTCATCTCCCCAGGTTGAAACTCTGTCCCCATGAAACAAAGCTTTTTTGTGTTTCATACTCAGTGTTTCCAGCTGGTTCTGCTTTACAGCTGCCTGTTCCTACTTTATCTTCCCCATATCTGCCCTTATCTCTTTGAGGATATTTATTTCTTAGCTTGAATTCTTGTGTTTGGGCTATTACCCCTCCTTCGTGGACAGCAGTATCTCCTGTCTTTCTCTCAGGGTGGCTGCTCTCCTTAGAGGCCTTGTGATTTCCCCCTGGGGGTCCCAGCCATCTTGGATGGCAATAGGACTGGGGAGGGGTAGTGCCAGACCCATACTGGGGCTTTTCCCGATGAGTTTTGGCGAACGGGCGGGGGCAGGGGTGCCCCTCAGTATGGAGACCTGGGTGTTAAAGCTGGGCTTGCTCGTTCCCTGATTTCTGGTGCCCCCGCTCGCACCCTGGCCAACCGGACCCTCTTTTGAAAGCTGCCAGCCTTGGCAGCAAGCCCCTCGTCTATGGGGCAGAGCGCTTGGAGGCCACCCCACTGCCCGTTGTCGCATGCTCCCACCTCCTCCGAGCCCAGCCACCACGGCTGGCACGGGGTGAGGGGCTGGTGCTTCTGCGCTTTCGCTGTCCTTCCCTAGCAACAGGGTGAGATATGACCGTCCGGGGAAGGTGAAGTGAGTCTTGGGGCTCTGGAAAGCTCGCTTGCAGCCCCACTCAGCCTGGAGCTGACTCCCCTCCCGGTTCCCAGGCCTGCAAATGCCTCGGTCGTCCTTCCTTCCCCTAAGAAGTTCTCACCACTTCTCCTTCCTGCTCAGGGGTATCTCCAGGGCACAGGGGAGATGGCACGTGCCTCCCTCCTCCTGAGCTACCTCTGCTTTGAAGCTGCTTTGTTCCAAAGGGCGAAGGGGCGGGGGATTTGTAGCAAACAGCCGTGTTTGGGGTGGGGCTTGCAGAGGGAGACGGTGACGGTGAGGCCTTGAGGAGCATGTCTTGTGGGGAGAGGCCCGGAGAGCGAGCAGAGGAACAATCTGGAAGTCTCCCCATCCTGTGGAGCGGGCCAGGCCTCGGGGACCGCAGTCCTGCCAGGGACAGAGGGGGTCCGCAGGTGCCTGCAGCCCTTTCCTTGGGGCCTCTTCCCCTCGCGGCCTGAGGTTCTGGGTTATGTGGCTTCCCTTGGCTCTGACCTTGGTGCTTTTGACCAAGTTACTTTCAAAGTCGGTCTCTCCACTTTCCCACCCTTATTTGTTAACCGCCCCCCATGCCTGCTCCTCCTTTTGCCTAGTGGGCTGCCGGCGAGTCCCAAGTCTCAGCTCAGTGTTGTAAAGTGGTTAGGCTTGTTTCAGAAGGAGACTTCGTGGGAAGCCACAGACATGTTTTTATAGAATTCCAGTGTCTTCGAGCAGGAAGGAACTTTGGAGGTGACAGGTCTTGTTGGTCTCAGATGATCTTATGTTTGACTCACTAGTGACTCATTTAAGGAACTCAGATCCCATGCTGATGGGAAAACCCTCACACTTTCTTTTAGCTGCACACTTAAATATTTACAATTATTTGTCATTACATTTCTAGTTTCTTTAAGTTTTAAGGACCTGGATATTGGAGTAATAGTGTTGGGTGATAATCTGATGGGAAGTTCTTAATTATCACGAAAGCCCCGAGTCTTCACAGCACTCCCCAGCACCTCATCATTGCTGACCCTCTAAGCTCCACGAGAACGGGATTTTGTCTTTTGTTCACTGCTCTCCCCTCCAGCTCCTAGGACCATGCTCTCAATAGGTATTTGCTGAAAAAACAAGTGACGTAGTTTAGAACATTACCCCTGAAGCCCTCCTCTTAGCTCCATCCTGAGCTTGAACACTTTCAAGGCTGGGGAGCTCACCATCTGGCACAGCGACCTGCCTGCCATTTCTGAGTGGTATAAATAAATGGTCAGGAAGTTCTTCTGTCTGTTGAGCTTAAATGATTCCCGTTGAATATATATTAGCCCTGCATCTGTCCTCCGGAACCACAGAGAATACCTTGAATCCATCTTGTCTGTGACAGCACCTCTGCCTTTGAAGACAGCATTGCGGGTGCCCTTGGGTGTCTCTAATGAGCAAATGTCTCTTGTTCTTTCCATCTTCTTCACAGGACTTGCTGTTGCTATTCTCTGTCTTAATCATCCTTCTCTGGGTGAGCTCTTTTTTTCAGTTCTGCTTTGAAATGTGGTAGCCAAACCAACACCAAACCACGAATGTGGCTGCCGATCAGGGCAGAGGAATGGCATTGCCACCTTCTTTTCATTGACATTATCCTCGCATTAACTCAGCCAAGTGAACGCCTTTCAAGTTGGTGCTCAACTAAAACCCTTTTCCAAAGGACTCTCTCCCCGGTCCTGGACTCCAGCCAGGAGAGGTGCAGCCTCTTGACCCCTCAGCAAGGTGGAATATAGAATGGACGCTGGGCTGGGAGTCAGGAGACCCACCCACATTATGGCCTGGCGATGATGATCAAATGAAATAGCCTAGTGAGAAATGCTTTGAAAGCCATAAAGATGTCCAAGGCTACCTATTACTGCCATGCAGCTGGTTTATTCTATTATAAATCCCTTGAGGTCTGTTTGAATTGTGTCTCAGCCTACCAGAATATCAGTGTCCTTCTCAATGATGTTATTCATGGGATTTCATAAGAATACTTTCTGTGACCTTATTCAAGCCGTTGATTGAAATGTCTCATTTGGTAGGGTGGAGGGCAAAGCCTGTGATGGGCTTTGGCCTCCCTCTGGGGTGACTGGGATCTGTTATTCCCTACTTTGCAAGTTTGGTCATTCAACCAAGGATGAATCTCCCTGCCTGTACCACCATCTAATTTTCAAGGATACACGAGGGACTTTGCTGGCTGCCTGGCCGAAATCTAGAGGCACTGAGACGTACAGAATGCGAGTCCTATCAATAGAGATGAGATGGTGTGTCATGACTCACTCTGATGATGTTCATCAGCTCCCGGTGGTCACAGCTTTATTCTAAGTGCTCCCCAAACCTGTAATCCCTGGCATTTCATCACAGAGGACAAAATAAACAAGTCCCAGCAACTCTGCGAAGGCACGTGGTAAAGACCATGGTGAACTGCTGCTGATCTAACTCAGGGTCTCTCAATCTCGGCACTACTGACATTTCGGGCAGGAGAACTCCTCACTGGGTGGGGGGCTGGCCTGTGCATTGTAGGATGTTTAGCAACATCCCTGTCCTCTACCTGCCGGGTACCAGTAGTGCTCACCTCCAGCTGGGACAGTACAAAATGTCTCCCGACATTGCCAAATGTCTCTTGGGTGGAGAGGTGGGAGTGGAATTGCCCCTGTTGAGAACCGTGGGTCTAACTAAAAGAGAGAGGGCAGAAATATTTAGGACAATGATATCAACCATTACTACCATGTTTTCCGAACTTGGCTTCAGAATCACACTAGTTTGCTGCCCTAATTGTGTTTTGCAAAGGCCAGCATTAAAATGAGTTCATATGCTTTGATTTTGCTCTGTCAACATTGAGTAATGTGGTCCAGTAGCACGTTTGGTGACTGGGGCAGGCATGGGGGGGAACAAGATTGAGATTAATACTCGGGGCCTAGATAACTGGTTAAGTGGGTGGTCCACGAGAGAGCAACCGGAGTCGGACTTGACTCTTGGAGGAGATGTTGATGGAATCCCAGGTCTCATCAGTGCATGTCTATAGCGAAGGAGCTTCGGGACTTTATTACTGTGGTCTGAGACAGCAAAACCAAATAAAGGGGGATCTCTTAAGCTCCTTTGGTGTTAAGTAATCACTCATGCAGGTAGGTTGGTGGTCAGGGGAGGCCACACAGGTGCTTTGTTCAGAAGTTATTGTTTCCATTAGAAAGAGTAATGATTTTCATCTACCAGGAAGAATAAGCCTATGTTATCACAGGCTGAGGATGAGAATAATGGGAAATCTCCAACTTTACCAAAGTATCTGGTTTATGCCCTGGGAGGTAATAGCAATTGTGAGAGGTGAGTCAAAGCCTGTCAAACAAGAGATTATTCATCATTATTATCTTTATTTTGAAAATTCACTCCCCAAAGGGTCCAGGCTGTGCTTTGCTTCTCGAAGGTACATTTCCGCTTTCAAATGTAAGCTGTTCTGAGATGATCTGAGCAAAAGAATGCGTCAGATGCACATTTGTAATGCATCAGTTACAGAAAATAATTTCCCTAGCTTTTCTTTCTTTTTTTTTTTTTTTTTATAAATTTTATTTATTTTATTTTTGGCTGTGTTGGGTCTTGGTTGCTGCGCATGGGCTTTTCTCTGGTTGCGGCGAGCGGGGGCTACTCTTCGTTGCAGTTTGCGGGCTTCTCGTTGTGGTGACTTCTCTTGTTATGGAACACAGGCTCTAGGCACGTGGGCTCAGTAGTTGTGGCACGCAGGCTCAGTAGTTGTGGCTTGTGGGCTCTAGAGCGCAGGCTCAGTAGTTGTGTCACACAGGCTTAGTTGCTCCGTGGCATGTGGGATCTTCCCGGACCAAGGCTCGAACTGTGTCCCCTGCATTGGCAGGCGGATTCTTAACCACTGCGCCACCAGGGGACCCCCTCCCTAGCTTTTCTTGAAATAAAAAATAGCCCAACATGCCTAGGAAATGGGAATTATGGTGGCCACTACATTATTTTCTAGATCAATCACCTTACCAACTAAAGGCCCGTCATCCAGTTAATGGTGAAAAATTGTCTATTTGAAGAGAGAGTAATTGCCTAGGAGCAGAGAGGCGAAGTCTGTTTTTTTTTTTTTTTTTTCCAAAAATTGGGGTTTGGCATCAATTTCACTTGGACTTTTGTATGTGGCAGCTGGGACCTCAGCTGGAGAACTTGGGTGGGAACCCAAAATTGCATCAGGAAGGGGAGGCAGCTGCCCTGGACTGGCTTCCGGAATCCGACCTGGGCCTTGGCCCATCAGCTGGACAGAGCTCAGGCTGTCCTGCCCTCCTGCTAGAATGTTCTCATGAGCCCACAGAGCATTCAGAAATATGTGTATTTTGTTTGCTTTTTAAAAAAACTTGTGTTTTTATTGTGACATTAAGCATATACACAAAAAAGTGTGCCAAACAAGAAGTTTTTAACTGTGATATAGTTAATTTATCTATTCTTTTTCCTTTGCTGCCTGTGCTTTTGGTGTCATATCAAAGAAATTATTGCCAAATCCAAAAAAAAAAACCAAAAAGTGTGCCAAACAAAACTGGGCAGGTCAGTGAAAGTGTGAAAAGCATCTATTTCAATAATGTGCCAACACCTAAGAAGCCCACTCCCCTAATCACCCCCTCCTTAAAGACAACCACTACCTTGATGTCTAAAACGATAATTTAGTTTTGTCTGTTTTCTCAGTTTTTTGAGCTTGAAAAGTTTTAAACCTACAGAGAAGTTGCAAAAGGGATATAATGAATACCTGTCCACCCTTCACCTCGATGGACTAACTATAAATATTTTGCCGCGTCTGCTTTTCTCACCCGAGAAATTCTTAGACGCCAACCTTGGAGCCAGGCTTCTGTGTCATCAGATTACATTCAGGTCAGTTTCCCAGACAGAACCCTGACCGGTGCTGAGTACCCATTTGAGGCTCCTGGTGAAATGAAGAGGGTGGGGCCTCTTTGGAGCCCCCAGGAGTCCAGGTTCAGTTATATGGGAAGAATGACCAATCAACCCATCAATGAATGAATTCATTAAACTCTCCCTCTCCCCTTTCTTCTTCCTGTCTTTTCTCCTTTCTTCCTTTCAACAGATACTTTCTGAACACAGAAAGTCTTCGGGTGCTAGGGTACAAGATAGGCAAGATGGGTCTGATCTTTGCCTTCATGGATCTTACCTACTGGGTGTGAGGGGGAAGCCTGATCATTATACAGATAATGGCAAAAAGTGTTTTACAGAGAGTAGAGGTTAGTTAGGAAGGGGACCAACCTAGTCTAGGAGGGTCAGGGTGGCTTTCTGTGGGTAGGAACCTTGAAACAGAAGGATGAGACTGTGCTTTGGAATGAACTGTTTCCCCCCAAATTCACATATTGAAGTCTTAACTTTCAGTGTATTTGGAGGTGAGGCTCTTCTGGGGGTAGTTAGGGTTAGATGAGGTCATGAGGATGGGGTCCTCATGATGCGATTAGAGTTCAGAACAGAGTTCACTGTCCACCATGTGAGGACACAGGGAGAAGGTGGCCATCTGCAAGTCAGGAACGGGGCTTCACCAGACACCGAACCCTGCCACACCTTGATCGTGAACCTTCTGGGCTCCAGAACTGTGATAAAATTAATTTTTGTTTTTTAAGCCACTCAGTCTATGATATTTTGTTACAGCAGCAAGGGCAGTATAAGACTGATGGCATCATGCAGGAAAGAAGGGGGAGAAGAGGTTTCCAGCCAGGGCTAGCACGAGCCCTATGTACTCAGAGTGCTGTAAGCCATTCTAACAAGTGCACTGAGCACCCAGACGCACACAGCCATTCACAGAGCCTGCAAAACTGGACACAGGGTCTGGAGGAGGGTGCATCCCTGGTGGAGTGGCAGCTGTAAGAGCTGACTGAGTAGGAGATGGTGCAGACCAGACAAAAGCAGGTAGTATGATGGAGGAAGAACACAGGAAAGAACACTTTCTTGGTAGGCCAGGGAAAGTTAGAGGAATTTTGACTAAGGTTGGCCTGAAGCATTTGGAGGGTGGAGAAGAGGGTGGGGGGGCATGCCAGTGCTGTGTTCTGGGCTTAGCTAGACTTGGAGAAAATCTGGAAATTGCTTCTTAGACCCGCCCACAGTGTTTGGGTTTGGAAACTTTCCAGATTTAAATCTAGTCTTGCTTTGGGCAGTGAGATGTCTTCAAATTCTCCTAACTCTGTTCTTAAAACCCTGAATAGTGAGATCTGGTAAGCAAAGAGATTTTTAAGAATTGAGTTTACTTTTTCCCATTATAAACTAATATATGCTTATTACAGAAAATTCAGAAAGTATAGAAACGTAGAAAGAAAAAAGATAAGTGCTTGTATTTTACTGACGTGTGGCATTAGTTCTAGAAATTTCATTGAGTGGAAGATGGCAGGCTTTATTCCTTTTATTTCTTGTTTGATGAAAAAAACCCCCACAAAAACCAAGCCCTGTGCTCCTTTCAGAATTACCCTGAGGCCCAGGCATAACAAATTAGCTTAGTAATTACAAGGAAAATGATACAGCTGAGAAGAAGTTCCCCATCCCTAAGGCAAGCTCAGGAACACGGTTGGGGGGTGTGAGATGGTGACGACCTTCTCCAAAGCACTGAGCTGGGTGAGTCCCCCGTGGGCCACCACTGGCCCTGGGCAATTGCCATGACTGAGCTTGGATCACCCATCATGGGAGATGGTCTACACCTGACGCATCTGAGCTCACCTCCAGGGTAGAGGGCAGAAGCCTGTCTCCATCTGAGCTGCAAGATTTCTCTTTCCTTCCTCTCCACATTCACATTCCATGACTTCTCCTCCAACCTCTTTATGAAGTCCAACATTGGAAATGTATAATTTTTAGTTTTTTGTTTTCCTGGTCAGAGGACTTGTTTACTTTGGTGTACATCCCCTTTGCTTCCAGAAGGATTTGTGATGGCTTGTTATAAAATTCACTTTTCAACAGGGCTGCCAGATAGAAGTAAAAACTAAAAATAACAGTATTCCTAACATTACTGTAATTTATGTTTAGCTATGGGTGCCCTGGTAGCAGGAGGAGACGATGATGGTGCATGATTATTTGTTTAGGTGGAAACAGATCAACTCAGAGCACAGGGCCACTCTGTCACTAAGTCCTCCAAGGAGCTGATTGCCCAGGATCTTACTTGAGGGACGTTAACCAAGATAAAGGCCCATGCTGGGCCTTAAATGGCTTAGAGCACATGTGTGTTTCCTGTAACCATCTCTTAATGAGTTGTGGCCTAATAGAACAGGACTCAGGAAGTGAGGGGTCTGAAAACAGGGACCCCTGCTAGGGACCAGTGTGCTGAGTGCTCATGGTGAGTAGCCGTGTGCTGGAACCCTTGGATGTGCTGACGGAGCTTCCAGTCCAGTTGGGGAGGTGGGACATCACTCCTAGGTCCTTCCCTTGTTCAAGACCCCTGAGGGTATTCCCACTTCCCACTAGAGGAACTAGTTCAAACTCCTTAGGACTCCTTTCATGGTCCTGATGGTTGGGACTCAGTTTACCTTCCTGCCTTTAGCTCTCACCCACCTCCTCCCCACCCCGCCCTTCACCCCCTGGGGCAAAATAGCTTTGGCAACTTCTTGGGAGCGTCCTGCAACTCACTGTTCCAGGGTTGGCTAGCCACGAGCAGCTGGTGGGCGCCCTTGGGTCCCAGTGATCGTCCTACTGTGGGAAGCCCCTGGTGGGAGACCAGAGGAGTCTTTTGGGTGCTAGTCTCCTGGCTGGCTTGCCGAAGTCTGCCGGCTTCCTGAATAAAACATCTTTCTTTTTCTACCAACCCTCATCTCTTGGACATTGACATTTGGGTGACGAGCAGCTGAACCTGAGTTCAGTTCTGGCTCCGGCTGGTAACACTTCAGTCCCACTGCCCTGGGATGCCCAGCTCTGTGTCCTTCCTGAAGGCCCCTTGGTGGGCTCCCAGAATCCTGCTTCTGTCCTTACAGCACCAGTGCCTGCACTGCCTCTGTGCTTGTCCACCCGACCCCCTTACTAGGTAGTAAACTCCACAGAGAGAGAGGCCGTGGCTCTTTCCACTTGTTTTCCTTCCCCTAGGCCTTTGCACTTAATAGGTACTTAATGCCTGTTAGCTGAGTTGACCCACAAAGTGCCTAGAGTTTGCAAGACCTGAAAAACAGCATCCCGCACAATTAGTGCACAAAGCCCTGAGTGCAGTCAGACACTCAGAGGGGACAAGAGGGAGGCCTGGGTGGGCACCCCTTCCTCATTCAGGAGGAGGAAAGGAGGGCTTTGAAAAGGAAGACGTGGAGCCCTGCCTCTGTCTGTGTGTTTCTCTGGCAGCGGGATTTGGAAAGCAGGGCAGTGATGGAGGGTCAACCTTGTGGTCAGTGCCGTCCAGGGCACCCTGGGAGTAGGAGGAAGGTGCAAAAGGAGGCAACCTCTTAAGGAGCCTTTAATTCCTACCTGGGGCCTCAGATTTATTCCAGCGAGATTCTCTTAGAGCCAACCATGGGGATACAAGATAAACGCTGGCTGAGTCATGCAGAGAAAGAGCATGCACAGAAATGAGAGGAGGTAAAGGGAACTCTGAGCTGGAGCCGTTGGCAGAGGTGTGAGGGGACCCTGATGGTGACAGGAGGGTGGGGGGGGGGGGGACAGGCAGACCCAGCCCTTGCACAGAGCACGTGCTGAATAAAACTTCAGTGGCTTGTTGGTTTCTTGCTTTAACTGACATGAACAGGATGCCAGGGAGAATCCGGACAGGCCAGGGATGAGCTTGGCTCCGTGTGGGGCAGGAGACCCGCCCATCCCAGCCAGAAGGTCTGTGGAGAAGCAAGGAGCTGGGTCTGGCCAGGAGGGCACCTTCTAACCCCACATCTACACAGAATCAGAACTTTTACAAGTTGATGACTTTGTCTTGACTGTTTACATTTCCTAAGGCATTGGGAACCCTTACGAGTGGCTCTGAAAGGAATTGCATTGCTAATAAATGCAAACTGTAAAATATTCATTTAAGATGACTATTTCATATTATTGAGTAAGTGTAGAAAGAATTAACTTTCTGCTCACTTATGGTAGAATTCATAACTATCTGAGCTATCTAGTGAATTAAATGTTTAACCCAATTCATATGCTTTAAGTGACCTAAAGATAAATGTTATGGTTTAGTGCTGGAGATGAGACCAAGGGAAATAAACAGATACTTCAGGCCTCCTGCCAACCTTCCTGGGTGAGAAGCCCTTGGGAGGCCAGACAGCCTCCCAAGGAATTAGGGTTAGGGGTTAGCAGGGGCCGCTCATCCACTAACCCTGGGCAAGGGGGCCAAGGGTCACATCCCCTTTGCCGTGGTTCTGCCTTTTCCCCAGTGGTGGCCGTTCATGGATGCGAGGGAGCAAGGAAGCTGGCAGTTCACTTTTGGCTGTGTGACCTTGGTCAAGGTCGCATCCCTCACTGAGTCTCAGTCTCCTCGTCTTCAACCTGGCGTGACAATCCTTATTCCTCGGGGTGGTGTAGGGATTTGATTGCATAACCTGGATCCAGTCCCCGGCCCGCAGACTGCAGTGCAGGTGGGAGAGGCCCTCAGAGCTGTCTGCCTGAACCCCCTGCTCTCGGGCAGCATAGTGATGGGCAACTTTGGTGGAAATCAGAGCTTGGGGAATTTCTGCTGCATCTCTCGGACTGGCTTTGCTCTCTTTTCCTCTTCCTCCCTTTTCTTTCTGCTTTTTCCTCCCCCAGTTCAGCACTGGTCCTGCTTGCGGAGGGAGGTGGGGCTTGGCCAGGACTGGGGAGGGGACCTTCCTGTTTCCCTCCTTGCCTGGAGCCTCTCAGGAGCCCAGGCAGCTCTGGGGTTGGGCCAGGCCTGCTTCCCCAGGGCCTGGTGGGATGGGAGGTATGGGGGCTGGAGGGGGCTCAGGCAGAAGGGAGCATGGAAGCTGTGGTGGCCTCTTTGGGGCAGGCTAGTCTGTCTGCAGGGACAGGCCAGAGCTTGCACCTGGGCCCAGGTGCAGGTACCAGCAGAGGATGGCTTCTGCTGACCAGTCCTTAATTTGGGGGCAAAAGTTCTAGCCCCAAACATCCCAACCGCTGTCCATACAGCATCCGTACAGACACCTCCTGGTTCGGAACCTGCTGTTGTGTATGCGAGCGCTAGCTACTGATTTCTGTCTTGGCTCTGTCCCTTCAGAAGGAATCCACCACAGACTTCGTGGCTCCTTGGTAATGTTGGGGTCGAACTGGTGGTTAGACGTTCCAGTTTGGATTGTGTTACTTTGCTATGAAAACTCTTCAGATGCTCCAGCTACCCTTACACTAAGCCTCTGGACTTCCTCCCAAGTTTCTAGCACCGTCTCTGGCCCTTCCCCACGCTCTCTGTTCTGTAGATACCAGGTCCTCCCTCAATACGACACACAGGCTCACACCTTCTCATCATTCGGGTTTCAGCTGGAACCTCCTCAAGGGGCGACCACTGATCACTCTGTTTAAATCAGCCCCTCCCCTGTTCTCTGTCTCCTGGCATGTTTGTTTCCTTCAGGACATTTATCTCAGTCTGTAGCTATTTTATTGTTTTGTTCCTTTCCTTTTTGGTCCGTTCTCCCCTGGAATGTAAACTCTGTGAAGGAGGAGACTCCACTGTCCTGTTAATATGTGTTGTCTGAGACCCTGTCCTTCCCAATAGTCACCCCTCCTCCCAGTTCCCCCAGGCCCCTGGGACTGCAAACTGTTGATGCCCGGGCCCTCTTCCAGCCTCACCTCCTTGTTTTTCACTTCATGCCCTCCTTGACTAAATGCACAATCACGCTCTTTCTGACTCTGCCCCTTTCTCCACCGCATTGTTCTCACTTGGTAAAGCCACAGCCCAGGTTAAATCTGCTCCTGCCTGCTCTTCGCTTGGCCGGTGGGCTGGCCACACAGTTCCGTGACGCTGCCCAGAGGCACCCATGGTCCCCTATCTGCTCTCCAAGGCGACTCTTACACCCCTGCTCCCTTTCCTCCAGCCCCCAACACTTCTCCTGCCCTCCCTTGGCTGACGACCTTGCTAATCAGACATCATCACGTAGAACTTCCTCAGGCTCCTTCTGCCAAACCTGCCAGCTCCTGCACCTGTGCCACGATCGACCTTCTCCACGGTTGCCGGGAGGCCCTGGCTCTGTCCTCGCTGTTCTTCTCCACCCTCCCAAGCATCTGTTTTTCTCTCCTGGATCTTCCCGTCAGCATACAAACGTGCCATGATTCCTCCCATCTTAAAAATATCCCTCTCGATGTGGAGAAATTGGAACCCTTGTGCATGGCTGGTGGGGATGTAAAATGGTGCAGCTGCTATGGAAAACAGTATGACTGTTCCTCAAAAAATTAAAAATAGAATTACCATATGATCCTGTAATTCCATTTCTGGGTATAGACCCAAAAGAACTGAAAGCAGGGTCTCAAAGTGGTGTTTGTACACCCATGTTCACAACAGCATTATTCACATTAACCAAAAGCTGGAAACAACACAAATGTCCATCAAGGGTTGAATGGATAAATAAAATGTGGTAGATCCATACAATGGAATATTATTCAGCCTTAAAAAGGAATGAAATTCTGACACCGGCTACAACATGAATGAACCTTGAAGACACTGTGCTCAGGGAAATAAACTAGTCCCAAAAGGACAAACACTGTATGATTCCTCTTTTATGAGTTACTTAGAGCAGTCAAAATTCATAGAGACCGAAAGTAGAAGGGTGGGTTCCAGGGGCTGGGGAGAAGGGAGAATGGGGCGTTAGTGTTTACTGGGGGCAGAGTTTCAGTTTTGCAAGATGAAGAGTTCTGGAGATGGATGGGGTGATGGTCGCACAGCAGTGGGAATGCACTTAATGCCACCGAGCTGCACACTTAACACGGTTAAGTTGGTAAAGTGTATGTTATGTGTATTTTACCACAATTAAGAATTTAAAAAAAGTAACATACAGAAGCTTGGAAAGTCTAGAAAGTTGTGAAGAAGAAAATTAAAATACACACTTCCTCCCTTGACCCCATTCCCCTCCAGCTCTGGCCCATCTCTCTCCTTCTCTTTCACGGTGAGGCTCTGGGAGAGGTTCCTTCGCCCTCTAGGGCCAGCTGATCCCCGTTTTCCCAAGAGCCCTCATGTTCTCAAGGCCACCTGTGACCTCCACCTTGACGGCCCCATGGTCTGTTCTCCGTCACCTCCTTCCCGCCCGTAGTACTGGGCTCTCCTCGCACACTCCCTTCTCCTTCCACCCCGGCTGCCCCCTGGACTTGCTTGGTTTCCACTCACCTCTTGGGGCTCCTTCTCTGTGCTTCCTTTCCTTTCCTTTCCTCTCCTTTCCTCTCCTCTCCTCTTCTTTCCTATCCTCCTCGTCTCCCCTGTTGTAAATTTTGTAGCACTCCAGGCTCTGCCCTTGGAATCCCTGTGTTTACCACTCACATCTGCTCTTGGGCTTCTAAATATCACCCTGACCAGGCGTCTGTAGTCTGGACTCCAGACTCGCTGGTCCAGCCACTTTTCTGATGCCTCCACTTGTTAACGGTCCAAAACCCAACTCCTCTGATTTCTCCCCAAATCTGCTCTTCTGATTCTCTCTCCCATCTCAGTTCATGCCAACCTCAGTCTTAGGCCAAAAGCCTCGGGGACATCTTCGAATCCTCTCTGTGTCTCCATATCCAACCCGTCCACAAGCCTGTTGGCTCTGCCTTTGAAGGCAGTCTTGTGTCTCCCACCTTTTGACACACCCACGTGACCAGCGTCCCTCGCTCGCTCGGCTGGTTGCAGCCTCCTCCCTGCTGTCTTCTGCCCTTGTCCTTCCTCAGACTCTCCTGCCCTGGCAGCCAGAGTGATTGTGCTAAGATGGAGGGCACCCTGCACTCAGAGCCCCCAGTGGCTCCCATCTCACCGAGAGCAAGGGGCAGAGTCCTTCCGCTGAGCCCCGGCCCCTGGGCGCCTGGCTCCTCTTCTTGCCTCTCCCCTCCGTTCCTGCTCTGTCCCCTCCCGCCCTCTGCTCCAGCCATGCCGGCCTCCGTGCTCACTCCTCCTGGTTCAGGGTGGCCAAGCAGGCTGTTTGCATTTGCCCTTCTTTCTTTTCCTTCTTCTGGAAGGAAGCGCCCTTCCTTCCTCTTGCATTGCCAGCTCCCGCAATGCATGGTGCTAGTGATGCTGGGCATCTTTTCATGTGCTTGTTGGCCATTTGTATGTCTGCTTTGGAGAAAAGTCTATTCAAGTCCTTTGTTCGCCTTTTGAGTTGGGTTGTTTGGTATTTTGTTATTGAGTTGGATGAGGTTTTGGATGAGCCTGGTTTGCCTGTTAGGCCTAAAGAAGTTGCATTTTATCCTGGGGAGCAAGGGAGGAATGGAAGGCTTCTGAGCAGAGGGGTGACATGCTCAGACATGTGCTTTGGAATGCTCACCCAGGTGGTGGTACAGGATGGACCAGGCCAGGGAGAGGGGCAGGCAGGGATGGGTGTTAGGTGATGGACAGAGAGAGCCCCGTTGACAGAGAGATGGCAAAGGGAGGGCCACAGCTAGGGCCACGTCCCAGATAGTGTCACCAGGCCTGGTGCATGGAGGAGAAAGCCAAGGGGAAGTCTTCCTGGAGACGCTGTGCTCCTTCCCACGATGGAGTGATCCTGGAGGCTTCACAACAATGCTAGTGGAGTAGCTATCCCTCAGGTGAGTCATCAGGACTCAATAGTTTGACTGCTTCATCTCACTCATTCACAGTGATCCCACCAGGTAGACCTGGCTGTCCTCACGTCAGTGCACAGGTGAGCAGGTGTGGCTCAGAGGTGTTCTGCTTCTGGCTGCAGGTAACGGATTCAGGATGGAACCAGGAGTTGAACACTGGGGTGCCCGACTCGCCACCTCCCCGGTGTGGATAGGGCCCTTCACAGTCTGTTGGTTCCTGGTCTGTTCTTGGCAGTGAGGCCAGGGATGCCTTTGCAGTTCTCAGCTTCCAGGAGTTGGTGGAATTTTCCGTCATGCGCTGCCTCTACTCTTCCAGACGCGAAACCACCACATAACGCTACCCTCCTCAAGATTCCATTTCCTTAAGCCCAGACCACAAACGGCCGGCTGAAAGCAGCCTCCAAAGTCAAAGACAAGGAGGCCTGGCAGCGCAGCTGCCGCCAGAGGCGAGGCCGTGATCTTGGTCTATAGAAACCCAGCGCATTTGCTTGTCCTAAAAATACAGCTCTTAGAATAGACCGGTCCACGTGGGACGGGGGAGCCCGCCCATGGTGCAGGCGCCGCCGAGGGGATGGAGCCTGCTGAGTGGTGTGTGTGCTGGGCAGCTGTGCCCTTGGAAGGTGCCTGTGGTCTCACCCCGTCCTGTGGGGAAGGCGAGGCCCAGGCTCTGTTCCAGGGGCTTGTGTTCTGGGGTGGCCCCACCCTTGTTCTTGAAACCCCATCAGGAGGCAGTGCCCATGACCTGCTGGATGTTTGCACATATGGAAATCGGAATTGAAGCAGAGCCTTGGGCTAGACCTTGGAAAAGCTGCAGACAACAGTTTTTGTTTTGGGTGTGAGGCTATAAATAGCCCAGGAGGCCTGAGGGTGGTGGAGATGCAGTCAACTGTGAACAAGCTGGAGACAGGCTCCTTTTCCCGGGAATCCCAACGCCCTCTAGAAGTGTGAGCTCATCTCTGCTTATTACACACCGCAGCAACAGAGCTGGTGGCTGCAGGGACCGGCCCTTTGGTAACTAAAGCCCAAACCAACTGCAGGTAGAAATATCCGAGCTCCTGTTTTAAGGCAGCAAGACAGAGTGTGAGCTTGGGCCCTTGCCTCCCAGCCTCGAATTATTTCTAGTAACCAGTTCCCAAAAAGGAACCATCTTCTCTTTGATGCTGTCTCCAGGCTCCTTGTCATTGGTGGGACTGTGTGGGGTTGGGTGAGCTGGAGATTACACATTCCGTGTGCGATCTGGGACCTGGGGAAGCTGGGCCCCTCGGGGTTCTGTCTGGGAATCTTAATCTGGGACTTGTGGACAGTCTGCCACCCCCAGTGTGTCCAGGGGTGAGCACCAGGGAGTTGAGGAAGGTCTGAAAATCGTTTGCATAACTCCATCTCTACGTGTCTTTTTCTGGAGAAAGAGTATGAAGCTTTTCTTCCTGATTTTTAGAGGATCCCTGACTCACCAGGCACAAGTTAAATGAACTTTAAATTTTCTTCCAGCCTGATCGTCTGTGGTCCTATTATTCCAAGTCAAGAAATTTTGAAAGTTATAGGAGCGCATTCCCTCTCAGAACAGATGCTAGGCATTTGGAAGTTTCCACTCCCACTGCCGCAGTGGGTTTTGCTAGATGGACTGGCACCTTGGAATCTTCAAGATTTCAAATCTTCAAAGAGGCTCTCATCTCCTGCTCGGGGAGCTGTGTTGTCCTCACGGCACAGTAACCCTTTCGTTGGACTGAATGGAGACAGTGAATTTCAATGTCTCCCCCTCTAGTGCGTCCGCCACGTGGTCCCACCCAGCGCCTCGGCTTGTCCTCTGTGCCTGGAGCGTTCGCTGCTCCCTGCGTCCCAGTCCTGTCAACCTGCAGGGTCTGATCAGAGTCTTCCGACGGGACCGCAGCCAGACGTGGTCTGCCTCTCCTCTGAGTGCCCATCGTGTTATGTATTTTCAAATTAAAAAAATTTATTTTTAAATTGTCATCATGTAAAATTGATTTTTTGGGGTCTGTGTGGTTCTATGAACTTTAACTCATGTAACCACAACTGCAGTCAGTGTGCAGAACATCCCTATCGCCCCAAACACCCCTTGGTGCTGCCCCTTTGTACCCCGTCCTGCCCCTGCTCAACCCTGAGGTCACTGAGATGCCCTCCGTCCCAGAATCTGGTCTTTTCAAGAATGTCATACAGAGGCTGCCTCTTCCTCAGCCTGATGCCTCTGACATTCATCCAAGTTGTGTGTCTCCTTTTGGTGGCTGGGTACGAATCCGATTCCCACAGCACATTTGCGCCTTCTCCTGGTGAGTTTTACCTTCTTTTGTGCATGTCTTGTGTCGCTAGAACAGGGGTCAGGGTCAGTGTCTCATTCATTCTTATAACCTTCCAAGTGCTGTGCAAATAGTAGGAACTCGGTTGTCGAATGGATGAATGAATGAACCCCAGCACGTGACATGAAAGTGAAATTCATTTTATAGAACTTTGGTATTTCCTCTGTGTAAAAAATTCTCTCATAAACATAACCTTCAATTTCCTGAATTTAAAACAATGAATTTCCCCCTACCTTCTGTTAGCAGGAGAGACAGGAGAAAAGAAATCAAGGTAGCCTGATAACAGGGATGTCTTTCTACCTGCTTGTGCACCTTCTTATCTCTTTTTTGGGGGCAAGCATCTTCTAGGCTGTGTCATCAGATCTGTAACCATCCTTCCCATTTCTTAAGCCTCACTGTCAGTAGTCTTCAGCAACTCGAGTATAGGAGGAGAAGGCCACATTTCCGGAAGGTCCTGAACAGGCCAAGTCTGAGATGTTTCACTCCTTTGAACCTCCCGGGGAGGTGGGCCCAGCAACGGAATGAGATGGGCTCAGCCTGGAAGTTGAGACCCCTGACTGTGGTCTGGCTCTGCTGGTCCCCACTGTGTGACCTTGTTTAGGTAGCTTCCCCTCTCTGGTCTTTGTTTTCTTTTCTATATTTTGTACACATCTGTTAAACAATGAAACTGCAACAGATGATTTCTGTGGTCTCTTCAAGCTCTGAAATGGTGTGATTTTGGGATTAGATGACATCAATGCACACACAGACATATATAAACATACACAAGGAGGATTTTCTAACGAAGTAGCTTTTGTTCTTCATGAAATGTAAATTCCTTGCTTGTTTGTGCCTATACTCAGCAAGTATTTATTAGGTGCCCACTATGTGCCAGTATGAACTTGAGAGTTTTAGTGTTTGTAGGATTTGGAAAAACTGTCTGATGTCTTTAGATTTATTCTTTAAATGAAGAGAGGACAGTGCTGTCATGGTCCCGTCTAGTTTTTATGGACCGTTCTCTTTTCTCCTGCCTTGTTTCCTTGGATGACCCGATTCAGGTTGGTGTCCTTCAGATGAACCTCCTGAGGACGGAACGCCCAAGTGCCCCGGAAACGTGGGTTGCGTGGTTGGGGCCTGAGCCTGGCCCCCCTGCCCTCTGAGCATCCTTCACTCCCCCAGCAGAAGAGCAGACTGAGGGGTTCCCTGGGGGTTGCTTTTTCTCCAAAAGGGATTTGGTGCAGATCTGGGTGCAGCGAGGTCCTTTATGTGAACGCCCGGGCTCGCTCCTCTGAGCCTTGACTTCTGAGAGTCTTGGAGGCCTCCTTTGTCGAGGATTCCTACAACGGCATCCTTTCTCTGCCCCACCCTCGGTGGTCGCCAAAGTCTCTGCATGGACCACTGTCTGGTCCTCCTGGGCTCTGAGGGTCCAGGGGCTTGTCCATGTGATGCGGGCGGTGGGTGGAGCTCTGCAGGTTAGGACACATCTGTTGATTCCTACATCAGAAAGTCGCTCCATTGAGCAAATTTTTTTTATGGTCTCAAATGGGTTTAACAAGAAAGAAATTGTGGAGGAAATGAATAAGACCCAGCTGAAGGCTCCAGCGGGAAAGTGTCGGATCTGCCTGTGGGTAGCCGTGCTTGTGGCATAGGGAATGCAGATGTTCTCTGTCCCCGGTGGGCTTGCTCTGAGGGGGGACAACGTTTTATTTTTATCCCAGAAAGAACAGGTAGGCGTGAGATTCATGTAGGACTCTCCTTTCCCCATCTGGAGAACGCCATGATAATTTTACAAATATTCTCTATCCTTCCAACCCAACCCCCCCCCCCCCCCACCAACTCCCCACGCAAATTTATATGCCAATTATACTAGCCTAGCAAAAGAAAGTTCTCTGAGAAAAAGGCTGCTTTAATAGATACCTTTTCAATAGCTAACAATGTGGTCTCAATAACAAATACTAGACTCTACCCCCCTTGCAGCCACCAGCTGCGGTAATCACAGAGCATGTATATCTGAGGGGATGTTTCCCGTCGTGAGGTCAAAACCATTTTTGGAGTCATTTCTGGGTTTTCAAGCCCATGCTTTCCCCTCCCAGCCATTAAAGCTTCTAGGCTCTTCTGGCGTCATTTTATCCCGAGAGAAGCCGGCCTGACCCGATGCCCTGGCCCTGCTATCTGTGCTCAGCATCAGGGAAGCAGCTGGGGACCCAGAAGAGAGGGCCCTGGGGACGGGAATCAGGGCACAGACACTCCTGGCATCAGGGTGTCTGTTCCAGCTCTGGCTCCATGGGCTGCCATCCTGGCAAGAGGGCCGTGGGGGGCAGAGTTGTCGTCTGCACAACTTTGGTCCCTGGTGGCGAGGTGGACTGGCCCGGGAGCACGTGGAGGCCCAGGTCCCCCAGTGCCTCAGAAGTGCCGACGTTTCTTGGGGCTGCGGTTCAGTGCTCCCCTGAGCCCTTGGACTTGGGTGGGTTCTCGGGTTGGCATGTCGAGGAGCTGGCTCAGTGGGCTGGGCAACCTCCCCAAGCGTCCCTATGGTCTAAGCCTCTGTTGTCAGCTTGAACAGTCCTGTGAAGGCGTGTTGGGGACATTTGGAAACGGTTCCCTCTGAACAACAGCCTGCTTGCCTGCTGGAAAGACCTTCCAAAAGAGAAAGATGGGGTTAGGGATAGGTTTCTAGGCTGTGTGTGTAAATTCAACAGGGTTCCCCATGTACGAGGAGACACACGGGTTGGGGCAGCCCCAGGGGGACTGTGGGGCAGCGATCTCAAAGCCCCCAGTGAGGAGTGAGGTGGTTGAGGGCAGCCCCTCTTAGCAACACTCCGGGTCTGGTGCCGAATGCCCCCCCTGCTTCCCAGAGGGGACAGTGTTTCACTGTCAGAAATGCTCTAGGACGGTCTGAGTACAAGAAATTCGCCACAGGAATGATGACACCACGAGCCAGAGTCTGTTTGTTCTGCTACTGTGTAAACAAGGTAAACATTTTCATCCAGCTTGAAAGCAAGGACACACAACCCTTCCACCCTGAAACCAAACTACTTCCTGGAGAAACCCGGTCTGCTGCGTGCAGGCACCTGTGACCGGCTCACCCCTACCCTGTTCCACCTGGACCCTCCCCATCCCAGCTCCTGGGGAAACACTGTCTTGTGACACAGTCTTGAAGGTCAACGGCTCCCTTTCCTCCTCTTTCCTGATTATGGGGTTCGTGGTTTCAGGAATGATTTAGACTCAAGCCCCAGAGTAACAGGCATTGATGGTTCCTCATCCAGGGGCCTCCCTGGGGGTTGACTGAAGCCAACACAGCACATGTCTGCTTTTCCGGAAGCACCGTGATGGCGCGTGCGTGTCAGTATCACCCGCTGGAAGACGTCCTGTGTTTTCTAACAGGCAGTTCTGCTCCAAGCTCTGAAGGAGTTTATGCTGTAATCAGGAGGGTGAGTTGGAGTCAGTTAGCGCTAAGCGTGTATTCCAAAACATATACAGGCAACAAATAAATACGTAGCTAAGAAAACAATTTCCTCCCGCCTGATGCCCAAGGCTTAGGGGTTAGGACCCTCTGAGGACTCCTGCGGGATGTGCTCCTTGCTCTGTCACAGCGCTGGGCTGAGAGCTGGGGCTGCATACTGTGGGCTTGGCCTTGAACTGTGACACCGGCAGCACGACAATCAGGACAGATGTGTGGCCTGGGGATGGGCGGGGCTGACCCAAGGCTGCAGGAAGCAGCTAGGCCGTCCTCCTCTGCAGGGGCCTGAGCTCCAGACTCACTCTCACAGGCTGTTGCACCGAGCCGGGTGGATCTCCTGCGCTGGGCCCTTGGAGCCCACACCGGCCCTGGACCAGCCTCTTGGATTCCAGGCTCAGGCCACGGCTGCTGCCTCTTGCAGAGGTTGTGGGCCGCCCAGGCCTGCTCACCCCCTGCTTTTAACCCTTCTCTGTGCTCTGGCTCAGGAGTGAGTCCGTGGACCCGCCCAGATGCGGGGGGCCGTGATGGCGGATGCAGACCAGACAAGGGTGTCAGAGATGCTTTGAGAAACCCCCTTCAGGGCAATTAAGCCCTTGTCAGGGGGAATCACTCTGCATTCACATGGGTAGTTTCCGAACATGGCCATGATGAATTGTGCTCTAGCAGGGCATTGACAGTGAAAAATGGGGCAGTGCGATGGGTCATGACGGCGGGTGTCCCTGCTGAGTGGTGCCTTGAGCCACTGGAAGCAGTGGGGCCTCCTCCCCCCGGAGGGGACGCAGACAGATGTGCACACCTGTCCTCAGCTTCTCTCTGGCCCCGCTGTGTTCCCTGCATGCACGTCATCTTTCTGTTTCTCCCTATGTCTCTCCAGGCCGTCAAACACGTGTTCTCCTGCTTCCTCGCTTACCCCCCACCCCCCATCTCTCCCTTTCCACCTTTCTCTTTCCTTCTTTCTTTAATCATTCTCTTCTTTTTTTTCTTAATTAATTAATTTTATTTTGGGCTGTGTTGGGTCTTCGTTGCTGCGCACAGGCTTTCTCTAGTTGCCGCGAGCGAGGGCTACTCTTTGTTGCGGTGCGCGGGCTTCTCACTGAGGTGGTTTCTTTTGTTGTGGAGCGCGGGCTCTAGGCGTGCGAGCTTCAGTAGTTGTGGCACTTGGGCTTCAGTAGTTGTGGCACATGGGCTCAGTAGTTGTGGCTCATGGGCTTAGTTGCTCTATGGCATGTGGGATCTTCCCAGACCAGGACACGAACCTGTGTCCCCTGCATTGGCAAATGGATTTCTAACCACTGTGCCACCAGGGAAGCCCTCTTTCCTTCTGCCTGTTGGACAGAGGGAGAAGGGGTGGGAGGGAGGGGAGACAAGGGCACCAGGGAAATTTGGAGAAGACGGGTAAGTTCACTGTCTTGATTTGGTGATGGTTTCGCAGGTGTAACACATGTCAGAACCCATCACTTGTACACCCTAAGTATATGCAGCTCATTGTATGTCAGTTCTACTCTAATTAAGCTGTTTTTAAAAACCTCACCCATTTGGAGTAGGAGAGCAATGAGGAAATGTTTTTGAATATTTAACTTTTAAAAAAGCTTGTATTCTGCTTCCCTGTCAACTAGAGGGAGGCTGAGACCCAGCATAGGGTGGTTTGGGTGCTCTAAGATCATTCTTTTATTTTCATTTTTTTAATTGCAGTATAGTTGATTTACAACGTTGTGTTAGTTTCTTTGAGATCTTTATTAACAGCGTCCACTACTACTGCTGTTTGGGGAGCAGTTGAGTCTGCACGACAAGCCTATGAAATACCTCTCGTGTCTGTTGCCAGAGACTCAGAGAGGGGAAGTGAGGTGACCTGCCCAAGGTCACACAGCAAGTCAATTGTAAAATTCTGCACCACACCCAGGTCTCCAGAGTGTGACCTCTCCTCCACCACCAATCGAGAGATGGGACAAAAATGCCACTCAGAACATTCAGCAGAGAGAGCGTTGGAAATTGCCTGTCACCTACCCTGGAGATTGGGTTTGAGTTTGCAGAGTAGATGTTCTCTGCTTCTCTTGCTCATGGGTGTTGCCCCTTTGCCTCTCTCTGCCGTGTCCCCATTCCCAGCAGTGTGCCACTGTGCTGGGGGAGGGGCTCCTTATCATCTCTTTGTCCAGAGGTTGTCTGGCTGGCTGTTGAAAGGCCCTAGGGTGGCCCGGACATGAGCTTTGGGTGGAGCTGGTATTCTGTGGCTGGTTATGCAACAAGGGGACACGAGGAGAGAGACTTTTATCTTGGTTTGGCCTCCCTGATGAGTCCAGGATGACATAAAACAGGGTCTCTTTAAAAAAAGTCAAATTTGATCAGATCTTGGTTTCCAAGTTTTTGGAATATCCAGGCAGAATTGCAGTGGCAACTTCTGAAATCCTGGAGACGTATGTGGGCCCGAAATGCTGGGGGCATTTTTTTTTTTCCATTATCATTTCTCTGTCAAATTGGATGGCATTTACTGAACACATGCCTGAGGTACTTGAAGGAGGGCCAGCTATGTCTATGGTTTAGTATGTGCTTGCTATCAGGCAAGAGTATAATTCCCTTGGGATGGAGGGATTACAGCAGAACTTCCAATCAAGACACAGACCATGTGCTTGTGGGAATTGCCCCTCTAACTCTAAACCCATAGAAATATTAGGTTATAACAGCAGCACAAACATAATTGAATTCAAAGTTGAGATTGGGGGATTTCCAGGGGTCAGAAATTGAAGATGAAATTCAGAGTTGAAGTTGAGTAGTCCTGCTGGGGTTTTCACAGGAAATCCCTGAAGGGCTGGGTTTTCACAGGTCCTGGAGAGGTGGACTAGATCTCCTGCATGAAACTGGAAGCAAGAGGGGGCCGTCCTTTATGTCAATAAAAACTAGAAAGATTCTCTCCCTTGGCCCCTATCCCAACCTATAGTTATGAAAAGAGTTTCCTGCAAGAAAGAGGGAAAGCAAGCCTACAACATCTATGAATATGAGAGCAAATCATACACTGTCTCTGCAGGGCAGAAACCCTGAACTGAGGACCGAACATAAATTCTGTCCAGAACTAGTGGGACCCTAGGGCTTTGTCAGGCATAAGTGTAAAACTGCCCTGTATAGATGCTTCCTCCGCATAGGGCACATATGGGGCTCCCATGGGAAAAAACTGGGAGACTCCCAATGTAGATAAGCCCTTAGACAAAAATTGTAAAGCAAGCAAGAAAATCCACCACCACAAGAGGTAATCAACAGATGCTGTGAGAGGAGGATCCATGTGTCAGGAACTATGGATAACAGAGCAATCTGGGCAGAATATTAGACCAAATTGGTTTACAGTGTTTGGAGAGATGAAATAAGAAATAAAATCCATAAGACTTGAAAAGGAGATAATGGAGCAGTTTTTTTTTTTTTAAAGAACCAATTAGTTATTCTAGAAGTAAAAAAATATATATATAGTACTTGAAACTTGAAAAAAGCAAACCAAAAAACCCCAGTAGATGGGATAAACAAAAGAATAGGTGCACTTCTAAAGAAAGAGTTGGAAAACCATAAGATAACCCAGAGGAGGTCACCCAGACTGTAGCTCAGGGAGTACAGATGGGAAATATGAATGAGAAGGTCCAACATGTATCTAATGGGAGTCTCAGAAGGAGAAGACAGGGTGAGGAAAAAGATAGAATGGGCCAAGGGATGGAATATTTCTAGTTTGTACTGACAGAAAGGACGGCCCCTTCTTGCTCCCAGTTTCATGCAGGAGATCTAGTTCCACCACCCCAGGACTTATATTTGAAAGAGATATAGCTGAAGGAATAAAGTCACAAGCCCTCCTATTGAAATTGAACACGGGTCGATTTTTGTTTTTTGAGCAAAAATCCCCATGTGGATACATCATGGTGGAACTGGTGAACATCAGATAAGGAGATATCTTGAAAACCACCAGGAAAACAACCACAGTAAGACGTCACTAATTTGGATAAGTATAAAATGGGGAGAATGCAGAATAGCGGCTGCTTTCTCTATTTTAATATGTCTTGCTAGGAAAATTACAGGGGAAAATGTGATACTTTTGGTTCTTCAGTTGATCTGCACTAGCCATGTAATGCTGGCCTTTAAAAACAAAAACGTTGCGTGTGTCTGTGTTCCTGGTGCTTTGTGAAGTCTTGTTCGCTAGACGTGTTGCTAGTGCAGTGTCTGCTCCATGAATACCTTTCAGGGATAAACTTTCAAATATGGGCTGTGGGCCTGGGATCCCCTTGACAGGTGCTGCTGAGAACGAAAATGTGATCTTTCCAGGGTGCTTACCTCCTATTAATAAAAGAGAAAAGTAAACTAAATGAATCTTGGGAAGTAAAGTGCCATATGAATCAGCTTTCCTCACTCTGGAAATAACTTGCTCAGAATTTATAGATCCCCTAAGTTCTGCTGATTTTTTTATATTGTTTACTTTCCTCTCCAAAATATCAAATAATTCACAGGCGGTAGGTAGGGTGGCTCTATGGATAACTTGAAATGAGAAATGGACAGCAAGAGAAATTTCCTTCTAGGGGGTCAGTGCTAGGGTGACTCCCTAAGACTAATGGTGCTGGATTAATGACCAAGGGCTGCTTCAATATTCATAGCCTGTTCCCTCGGAAGGCTGGGATATTTCCCGCTTTTATGTCCTGCACAAAACTGTAAAGCAGAGATGGTTTCATTGCAGCTCTGTGCATAATGAGATGCGCAGGAGCCGCTCCTGCCCATTAATCAGCGTTTGGGGGAGGCTTTTGGAAGCCTGACCTATTGCCACGGCAGCTGATCTGAATGCAATGACTTTCCCCTGTGGGAGTTGATGCCGCAGGACAGGAGGGCTGTCTCTGGAGGCCTGGGGGCCCCAGCCATGCGTGCGCTGTGGAGAGAGGGGCCACGCGGAGAGCTGGGGTCTCTTAAATGAAAGGGCTGCAGGGTGTTGGAGGGAACCGTGGGGTGCAGGTGGGATGTAGGGCTGTCATCTGTTTCTGGGGTCCATCTCATCAGCCTCTCTGGCCCCAGCCGGCTGGGGGCGGTTGAGGAGGGTGGGCGTGGCTGCATTTATCAGGAATTGGGGCGCACCTCTGTGCCAGGCTCTGGCCAGGTGCTGGGGAGACACCTACAGAATTAAGACCTTGCCTCTGCCTCCAAGGTGCTCCCGGGGGGATGGGAAAGGCAAGAGACCCAAACAGATGATTTCAGTGAACCAGATTGGTGCAGTGGTAGATGTTTGATCAATGCACAGATAACCCCTGCTTCCCCACTTTGTGGGTGGAGGTGGAAGAGGGGGCCTGGGTAAGGCCTCCTAGAGAAGTGGTGTCTGAGCAAAGTCTAAGGAGTCATTCAGATTTGACCAAGGGCAGGTGAGGAGGGGACATGAGGGCAAAGGGCCAGAAGGGAGGCCCGCCATCACGGCCAGGGCTGCGAGGATGTGGTTGATGGGGGCTTAGAGCCTGGGGTAGGAGGAGGTGAGACTAGCACAAAGCTGGGTGGTAGATTGCCGCTCAGACCTGTCAGATTCTTGGGCTTAATCCCACTCTTTTTCGGTTTATGTTTAGGCAGGCTGCGTGGCACGGCCGATGTGTAATTCAGGTGAATGGATTTCCGAGGGTGGAAGGCAGGAGGATAAAGGGAAGGGACTCAGGGCAGCGGCTAGGGTTCTGTTATCTTGTGGCTACTCTTGCCAGAATTTGGATACAAGCTAAAAACATAAAATTAGCTTCAAAAGGTTTTAGAGGCCTTCATGGGGTATTTCCAATAACAGGAAGATAGAGGCTGGCTGGGAGGCATTTCTCTAAACTTCGATCCAAAAATTAAGGGCTGGGAGGATCCACAGCTGTCCGTCCCCCGTCTCTGGCACGAAATCCCCCAGCCACTTCAATAGGCCTTATCCTCGCGCTGGTAACTGTCCCCGAGAGGTGGCAAAGCCAGGCTGGGGGTGGATCCCTGGTCCTGGGATTCTTTTGAGCTATGGTTGGAGTCTTTTCTTCAAGAAGTTTCCACCTCTAGGGCTGGAGAAGGGGGTGGGAAACAGCTGGAGGATCAATGCACAGCATTCTCTTTCTCACCTTTGGGGGATAAAGTCAAAACCAAACAAGCAAAAACCCACCTTTCCTGCTTGTATTTGGATAGGCATGTGCGCATGCACGCACACACACATCATTCACTCACACACACACACACACACACACATCACTCACTAGCTGCTGAGATTCATGATGACATCATGAATATCAGCATTAAAAGCTGCTTTGAGGATCAATAGCAATACACATGCTGCATTTAAATATCAGCAATTAAGGTCGAAGCTTGAAAGCATGACTCCTGCGAGGCCAGCTGGACCTGGGGGAGGGGATGAATTGAACCTTAGTTATATATTTCAATGACCTAGGGATCAATATATGCCAGGTTACATTTTCTTATCTGTTCTTTACATCTTGGTCCTCCCTTGGGCCCATATTTTTAGTGTCCTTAGTCAGCTTGGTGTTTTTGGTGGCAGATGTGGTGACTGTGACTTTTTAATTTGTTCCCTTCGGTAGTAAGGCCTGGGTCTGCATTTACTGTCAAACCAGAAATATTCTTTGGCATTTTTCTTTCTGTTACTTCTCTGGGTCCAAGTTTATGGCAGAAACAAAGCTGAAGAGGAAAAGTATGGACTAGCAAGCAGTGAAATGGCCATGAGGCATTGTCCTGTCTTCTAGAGCACAGGTATTAGTGCCAGGGAATTTCTGGGTGGTAGAGCTGGTGGTCAGAGTGCTCCTACTGCCGGAGATCACAGCATGAGCCAATGAGAACTGCCAAACACACTCAACCTCCTGGTTCCTCCAACTTAAGAAGCTGTTTTAGGCACAGGTATCCTCTCCAGGCAGGTCCCCGATTGCTCTCTGAAACTACAGTTTGATTTCCTACAGAGCCTCCTTCTTGTTCCTGCCCATGAATCTAAGTCCCCCTCTCAAGGTTATCCTTTCTCCTGATGTTTTGCTCATCAACCTAACCCTTGGCCACCATGCTTGGCTCTGGACTCCCTGCAGAACTTGTCCATTGGCATCCCCATGGGGCTTGGGGAGGTACTTTGGTATTGTCATTTGTCACAGTGTGTGTGTGTGCGTGCGTGCGTGCGTGTGGGTGTCCCCACCCTCCCCACCACCACCAGCTTTGAGGTCCATCTTAACTGTTTGCCTACCCAGAGCATCACAAAGCAGTCTGCACATGCTCAGTAAGTGTTTGTGCTGTCAGAGGTGAATAAACGTGCACCCTTGTTCTTTCTGACCTGGCCCTCAAAGTATTCTCAAGTTACAATTTTTAGTGACTTTAAATAACCCAAAACAGATTAAAGACTGAATGCCTAGTTCCTATCCTAAGATCTGGGGACTGAACACTAATCCAAAGCCAGGGAGCTTCTCCTGAAGCCTGCAGGACCTGGAGCAAACAACCATCAGGAACTTGAGTTCTCCTTCCATAAAATGGGCGGATTGATCCCTGCCCTTATCTATGGTATGAATATGTGGTCTGCATAAATTAAGCCATATTAAAAAATTGATGAGGGCTAAAACAAACGTCAATGCAACTGGAGCTCTGAACACCACAGATTACAGAATTGTCTGTTACCGTGATGAATCACTCCTTCACGCATCCAGCAACTATTTATTGGCTGTCTGCTATGATGCCCCAGATAATGCTGTAGAACTTGTGATGCAGGAGAACAGATAAAAATCTCTGCTGACCTCATGGAGTTACATTCTAACAGGACAGAGAAAGACAATACACAAATGCTATGTGACATGTCAGGCAAGTGCTAAGAAGGAAAACACAGCCGAGTAAAAAGATAGAATGTCACGGCGCAGTTTCAGAGACCTTTCAAAGTGGGAGATGTTATTGGTTTGGAATCAGACAGAAATGGACTCAGATTCTGACTCTCTCATCTTCTAGGGCAACTAATTTAACCTCTCTGAACCTCAGTTTCTTTATTCATAACATGTGAATGATACTCATTTTCCAGGGTTGTTGAGGATGAGGATTTTAGTTTGAGTATAATGACTGACATGTAGTAAGAGTTTAATACATGGGGTCAGCATTATTATTATTCCTATAAAATCAAGGGCTGTGTTAGTCATCACATTGAACTGTCTGTTGCTTAGCTTGGAATCTCCCAGTGATTTTGCAAATATCAAGAAGCACCTCTTTGTTTTGCAGAGCCTGTGACTGAGCAACTCAACATCTCTAGAGCGACAGTTACCCAACTTTCTGGTTTCAGGACCTCTTTACAGTCTTAAAACTTATTGAGGACCCCAAAGACCTTTTGTTTATGAGAGAGAGCTATAATATTTGCTTATATTAGAAATTTGCTTATATTAGAATATTTGCTTATATTAGAATATTAGAAATTAAAACAGAAATTATTAAAATTTGTATTAATTCATTAAAACATAACAGTAATAAACTCATTTCATGTTCATGTAAATAGCATGTTATTTAATGAAAGGTAACTGTATTTTCCAAAACAAAACAAAATTTAGTGAGAAGAATAGCATTGTTTTACAGTTTTACAAATCTCTTTAATGTCTAGCTTAATAAAAGACAATTGAATTCTCATATCCGCTTCTGCCTTTAATCTGTTGCAATATTTGAAGTAGATGAAGAAATCTAGCCTTACTCCTATATGTAATTAGAAAAGGAAGAAGTATTTTAACTACCTTTTCAGAGAATTGTGCATATTCTTCTTTGATACTATACCAAAACTTGACAAGTGGTACTTTCTTAGACGTGAGTTGCAATGTGGAATCTGAAATTACATCAGTGAATTTTTTGGTACCCTTTTACATTAAAAGCCATTAGCCTATCCTTTCTTTTTAATCAGGGGGAGGTATCTTTTGATATGAATCTTTGAAACAATCTTCCACCCGGGCATGGTTTTGTAAAATCATATTGGTCATTTTGAAAATATTGGTTGACTCAGTTATGCAGACTTTCCAAAAGTTACATATTTCATTGTACAATACCAAAACCTTTGTTAATATCATTATCAATGGATGTCATCAGAAAAATTTTTAAGTTTTGCAAGCTGTCAAGTTCATGGTAGTGAATACAAGTTTTCCCAAATTCTAACTTTTACTTGAAAACTCAAATTTTGTCTTTTGCAGAAAATATGCTCAGCTGAAGTGATAGTCTTATGTTCATTAAAAAAAATGTCTGCCAAATATGTGTTATTAATTTCTAATTTTATTTCATTGTGGTCAGAGAACATATGTTGTATGACTTGAATTCTTTTAATTCTTTAAAATTTATCAAGACTTATTTTATGCCTCAGAATACGATGTATCTTGTAAATGTTATGTGCACTTGTAAAGAATGTGTATTCTGCTGTTGTTAGTTGGAATGTTCTATAAATAGCAACTAGGTCAAGTTGGTTGATAGTGTTGTTCAGGTCTTCTGCATCCTTACTATATTTGTGTCTACTTGTTTTGTCAATTATTAAGGGAGGAGTGTGGAAATCTCTAACTAGAATTGTGGATTTGTCTATTTCTCTTTGTATTGCTATCAGTTTTTGCTTTATATATGTTGAAACTCTCTTGTTTGGTGCCTAAACATTTATGACTGTTAGGTATTTTTGATTATATGACTTCTTTATCATTATGAAATCATCCTTTTTATCCTTGGTAGTATTTTTTTGTTATGAACTCTATTTTTTGTGATATTAATAAAGCTAATCCAGATTTCTTTTGATTAGCATTGGCATGGTATAGCTTCTTCAGTCCCTTTACTTTCAACTTACTTTTTGTCTTTATAGTTAAAGTGGGCTTGTAGACAGTATATGGTTGAATCTTGCTTTGTAACCCATTTTATAATCTGTGTCTTTTATTTGAAGTATTTAGATCATTTACGTTTAATGTGATTAATGTGATATGGTTGGATTTCCATTTGATTTCTATTTTTTCCATCTGCTTTTCCCCCCTTTTTTTCTTTTTCTACCTTCTTTTGGATTAACTGAGAGTTTTTATGATTCCATTTTATCTCCTTTGTGGGCTTATTAGCTATAACTCTTTATTATTTTTAGTATATATCTTTAACTTATCACAGTTTCCTTTCAAGTGACATTATACCACTTCATATATAGTGGTATAGACTGCTTAAAGTTGTCACTGATGTTTTTTCATTTTTTTTTCTTTTTTCTCTCTGTGTTTCATTTTGGATAGTGTCTATTGCTATGTCTTTAAGTTCACTAATATTTTCTTTTGCAATGTCTAATTTTCTGTTAATCCTACTCAGTGTATTTTTCACCTCAGATCGCATTTTAGGTTTTCATTGCAGCTTTCTTCCTTAGAAGTTTTACTTGGGTCTGTTTAAAACTTCCATGTCTCCTCTTAACATGCTCAATTTTCTTATCTACTAATATTATTATTGTATAATTTTTGGTTTGGTTGTGATTTATTTTTCTTCTCATTGTGATTTGCACTTCTTTGCATGACTGGAAAATTTCTGTTTGATCCCAGATATTATGAATTTCACCATGATGGGTACTGTATACATTTTTTATAATTTTTAAAAAATTTATTTTATTTATTTATTTATTTTTGACTTCATTGGGTCTTCGTTGCTGCATGCGGGCTTTCTCTAGTTGTGGCAAGTGGGGGCTACTCTTCATTGCTGTGCGCAGGCTTCTCATTGCAGTGGCTTCTCTTGTTGTGAAGCACAGGCTCTAGGTGCACGGGCTTCAGTAGTTGTGGTGCGTGGGCTCAGTAGTTGTGGCTCATGGACTCTAGAGTGCAGGCTCAGTAGTTATGGTGCACAGGCTTAGTTGCTCCGTGGCATGAGGGATCTTCCCGGACCAGGGCTTGAACCCATGTACCCTGCATTGGCAGGCGGATTCTTAACCACTGAGCCACCAGGGAAGCCTTGTATACATTTTTTGTTCCTATAAATATTCTTGAGCTTTGTCCTGGAATGTGGTTACATTATTTGGAATCAGTTTCATCTGTTCAGGTCTTGCTTTTTCACTTTGTTAGGTGGGTGCACAGCAAGCATTGGGTGTAGAGCTAATTTCCCCCCACTACTGATGTAATATTCTATTGAGTAGTCTACCCTAACCCCTGTATACTGTGATGTTTTGGTGGGAACAGCCAATTTCCAGGCCCAAGTGCGAATGATGATGATTGTTCTCTCTAATTCTTTTGGGTGATTCATTTCATGGCTTCAGATAGTTTCTTCATTACACACATACACTGCTTTGTATTTATTTGAATACTTGAGGGAGAACCCCTGTAAAGCTCTGGAGTTCTCTGGTACTCTGCCCTGGGACCCCCAACTGCCTTGACCTCCTTGGACTCCTAGTTCCTTCTCCTCAATTCAGGGAGATTACTGGGCTCTGCCTGGGTCCCCTTCCTGTGCCACAGTCTGGAAACTTTCTCTAGCAAGAAGCTGGGGCAGTCATAAGTCTCAGTTTGTTTATTTCCCATCTCTCAGGGATCACTGTCCTTCATTGCCTGGTGTCCAATATCTAGAAAACTGATGTTTCCTATATGTGCCCAGCTTTTTAGTTGTTCCAAGCAGGAGGTCACATCCAGCCCTAGTTATTCCTGCATCTTGGCCAGAAGAAGAAGTCCTGCCAAACACGCGAGTGTGAATAGCCAGTTTGTCAGTCATTCTTTCAAGTAAAGGTGGTGTTCTGTGGGAAAAGTGGCTGGGAGAGCTTGCAACTTAATCACACAGAGGTCTTCTTCAAGACAGCCATCATACTTCAGTTTGCAGCAGAAGAGCTTTATGTATACTTCCATTTTGTCACACAGAATGTGGAAGAGACATCTAATTGGAGATTGAGGTTTAATAAAATCAATAATTTGTACTGCTTCATTAAGGAATCCTTGAGTAAAACTGGTGTGTGTTTCTGTAAGTGCATGTTGATGGACATATATGACTCCTAGTACAGTCTGTCACTGCTGCCTTAATTTGTGCCAAGGCCCTCGCAGTTTTACCCACCGTTACTTTTGCTCCAGGAGTGCAAATGTCAACACAGCGAAAAAGGCCAATGACTTCTTAGTGTTTTGCAAAGTTTCGACCTCACAGTCCTGTGAACAGGGCCTTGGGGATCCCCCAAGGATCCACAGACCATACCGTACACAGACAAGTTGCAGAAAGAGATGTATTGTATGGTACCATTTACAAAAGCCTAAATGTAAAAAATGTGTGTTGTTTATGGATACTTACATACGTAGTAAAATAAAAATGAAATGGAAAATAGTGGCTACCTCTTGGAGGAAAGAGAATGAGATGGGCTAGGTAATAGGAGCTCTAGTTATATCTGTAATTCTTATTTTTTATTTGTAAAAAATAACTCTGAGGAAATCTACAGAATAGTAAGACTTGAAAATATGGTTGGTTGGCAGGTGGGTTTTATTTTTTAATTGAAGGATAGTTGATTTACAAGGTTGTGTTAATTTCTACTGTATAACGTATATACATTCTTTTTTTATATTCTTTTCCATTATGGTTTGTCACAGGATATTGAATATAGTTCCCTGTACTATACAGTAGGACCTTGTTGTTTATCCATTCTATATATACCAGTTTGCATCTGCTGACCCCAAACTCCCGATCCATACCTCCCCCACCTGCCCTCCCCCTTGGCAACCACAAGTCTGTTCTCTATGTCTGTGAGTCTGTTTCTGTTTCATTTGTGTCGTATTTTAGATTCCACGCATAAGTAATATACGGTATTTGTCTTTCTCTTTCTGACTTACTTCACTTAGTGTGATAATCTCTAGGTCCATCCATGTTGCTGCAAATGGCATTACTTCATTTTATGGCTGAGTAATATTCCACTTTACGTATATACCACATCTTCCTTATTCATTCATCTGTTGATGGACATTTAGGTTGCTTCCATGTCTTGGCTATTGTGAATAGTGCTTCTACGAATATAAGGGTGCACGTATCTTTTTAAATTAGAGTTTTGTCTCAATATAAGCCCAGGAGTGGGATTGCTGTATCATATGGCAACTCTATATTTAGTTTTTTGAGGAAACTCCATACTGTTTTCCATAGTGGCTGCACCAACTTACACTCCTGGCAGGTGGGTTTTTATGATATTTTTCTCAGTTGTTTTTGGAAAGTTTAAAATCCTTCATATTCCTCCTCCTCCTCCTCAATTAACACACAATTAACATACAATTAATACAAAAAGAGAACATGAGTGAGCACATGGTAGATTCCCAGTTCTACACGAACACTGCTCAGCGAGGACTCGTTGGCGAGCCCACCATGTATTATCCTGTTGCCAACAGCCGCCATGTATGGAGAGACTGGTCTTCCAGGGACTTCGCCCAGCTTCACACTTAGCTTTTCTATCACCTATGAAGTGGGAATTGTTATACCAGTTCTGCAGCTGAGACTTCTCAAAGTATGTAACTTGCCTGAGATCATACAGTGAGTCAGTTGAGAAGCCATAAATGGAACCCAAATCTTTTGGGTTCGAGGTCTGTGCTTTTTCCTCTCTGCTAATGTCTGAGATGATTGGCTTTTCATGTGAAGTTGTTCTGTTTCTGTTTCTCCTTTAGCTTTTCTTCCAAACTCATTTTTTTTTGGTAGTTTATGTTTCTACTAACTGAGCTAGCTGTATCCATTAACTTGTGTTTGTTCCTACAGCAACAATGATGCAGCGGTGTTATTAGATATTATTACTGTTTCACTGTGTTGTGAGATTCAGCTAGGCTGATGCCCTGCTGTCTGCAAAGGGCTCTTTTCAGTGGCTGTAGCTTTCTTGTCTTTGAGGCTAATCGTATCCAGGCTGTGTTTTGGTGAGACCTTGGAAATTTGGGCTGGTACTATAGCCTGCTATGGGAAGACTTAATCAGTTTTGTAATGGGACCATTTATAATGTTTCAGGTAGTAAAACAAAAGAACCTTTTGAGGTTGTTGATAATAATATCCCACTGACACATCAAGCATTGTCTAAAGATTTATTTGAATTAATTGAGGAGATGATGGAAAGAGAGGTGATATACATACTCATGTAGGCCTTTCTGCTTGCAGCTGTCTGATTAAAAAAAAACGAGGCAGAATACTTGAGATTACATGAATTCATCTAGGAAGGTGGTTGGGGATTTATAGAGTTTAAAAATAGAAGTTTGAGAGTTTCATAGGTATGTTTACCTGCCAGCGTTACTGCAGAACACAGAGAGGCTCCCTGCCGCAGAGAGGCAGTGAGATTAGCAAGGAGAGAATCCCACGTTGAGGTAGAACGTTGCCCTTTTCCTTGTGCCCTTGTCTAATTAACAAGGCTTTCATTCCCTACCTTATCCAATCTGTGCTTTCTCTGTGGTCTTCACATCTGTCTTCATAGTATCTGGAAATATGGACAGTGTTTCCTTTATGTTTCAGATAAATTTGAAAACAGTACAACCTGGGAAAGTAATCACTCTCAAACATTGTTGGTAGGAATGTATGTATTGATTTAATCTTTTTGACCATAATTTGTAAGCATGATGGTGAAAAGCACTGGAGTCTGACTACCACTTGCTGGCTGTCAGACTGGGGGCAAGTAGTTTTATCTCTTTGTGCCTCAGTTTACTTAATTATAAAATGAGGCTACATAGCACCTACTTAATTCGGTTGCTGTGAAGAATATAAGAGACAGTACTTACAGCAGTACTTGCAGCAGTGTGGGCACAGAGTAAACTTGCAGTAGACGTGAGCTGTTGTTATTATATACCAAAAGTAAAAAAATTATATTCTCTTTGAGTCAGCAATTCCATGTTTACGAATTTATCCTATGGAAAAGCTGCCATACGTATTCAAAGACATATTTACATGGATAGATACTGTGGCATTGTCATTGTAAAATAACCTGAGCAGCCATCAGTGAGGGATTCGTTACCCAATCGTGGTGTACCCATAAAATGGAATCTCGTGCAGTCATTAAAAAGGATAAAGAGATTTGTGTGTATTGACATGCAAAGAGATCCATGCCATATTATTAAGTTAAAAAATTAGTTTTTTTGACATTTCAGTTTGAAAAATTTAAATATACAATAAAGTTGAAATAATTTTGTGGTGAAACCCGTATGCCCACCAACTAGCTTCTACAATCAACATTTTATTCTATGTGCTTTATCCGTCCACCCAGCCGTCCGTCCATCCATCCATCCATCCATCCATCCATCCATCCATCTATATTAATGTTTTGATTCATTTCAGAGAAAGTTGCAGACATCAATACACTTCCCCAAATACTTCAGCATGCATATATATATATATATATATATATATATATATATATATATATACTAGAGTTCATCATTTATTTACAGTTCTTTTGAAAAATTAGTTTTATAACAATACAGGTATTATACGAACCCACTTATATGAAAAACAAAGGTGTGTATATATGCAGGTCCACATAGATCATAGCAAACCACTTTGGATAGTCATCTGTTAGGAGTAGGGTTACCAAGCAATGTACTTTGTAAGTAGATAACGTTTGAATTGTACCATTTAATACATTCTTGGAGCATTGTGGCATTGTGGTTCCTTCTTCTCCTTCTTCCTCCATCATCATCATCGTCATCATCACGATCATTGTCATCTAGCATAGTTACGGGAAGCTCTGCTTCTGTTGTAAAGACACAAAACCCTCAGGCATCCCCTGCATTTCAAGTGACACAAGGGACAAAAATGGGGGCGCTGTTCTGATTGGAGACACTTGTTCCATCCTTGATGAAGTCTGGGGTCCTTTGTGGTATCTTTGTCTGAGAACTCTGAATTAAAACGAAGGGCACTCTCCAAACATCTGCATCATCATGTAAAAGCCTGATTTTAATGAAATACTGAAAAACCAGTGGGGCTCTGTGGAGATTGTGTAGGTACGTGGGGTGATTTATCTCAAGGGGTGTTTTATTCTGTGAAACACATGAAGCTAATTGGCATGTGTCATCTTGGCTAATGGGACTCGCTTTAAAGTCTGAAACCAAAGTTCTAAAAGGCAGAAGGATGAGGCTCTGAGACTGGTTGCAATTAGGTATCCAAGTGCTTAAACCCACTGGGTAATTTTCTCTTCATCTCTGTGGGCCGTGGCGAGTGGGAGGAAAAATGGGTAACCTACAGGGGAGTGGGGGGGCGTGAATACAGACCTATATATAATTTACTTTCCTGGAAAGACATATAGTCAAGTCATTTCAATTGCTTTTTTTCCGGGGGCGTGTATCCCACAGATCCTGCCTGGAGTTGGGTGGAGTCCATTAGAAGTGGCAAAAATATATATATTTTGGAGGAATTCAGGAACTTTCAGAGCTTCGCAGTGCATGTTTTTTAATATGTTAAGTGCTATCAGAGGGTTTGGATTCCTCAATCTTCCTAAAATAAATGGATTTTACAGTTGCAGAGTGGTGGCTTACTCTTTTTGGGGGTTGCAACTCACAATAGCTCCACCTTTCAAGTGAAATTTTAGACACGGTGGGTTCCAAAATACTAACTGGGAATTTTTTCACTTTTAGCATTTTGGAATAGAGTTTAAAGGTTCAGAAGCCGCAAGCATATTTCAATTCAATCTACTGCTGCTGTGCTGTCTCTTGTCGGTAGCATAATGCCAGGGCCACAGAGATGTTTTCACGATGTAAATACTTTGTGTATCATAAGTTGTCTAAACGCGGCATGTGTGTGATAGGCTGCAATAAAATTGCCTGGATGTGGTTTTACACGAAGGCCTGTAATAGTTGCTTCGGAGTCATTAGAGCCCAGTATGTAAATAATCCGCATTTAAAAATTGTCTTAAGTGTGCTGAGACAATGGGTGTGAATGCCTTCCTTGGATTCATTCATTCCATCAAGAATTTGCAGTTCACAGCTCCTGAAGGCTTGGGCCTGTATTTGTGAACAGGAACTGGGGTTTATTGTGCAGTGTTATGAACACAGCCAGTGGCGCGCAGGTGAAATCAGCCCCAGGACTTTCTGCCTGGGGACTTTCTTCCATCTCTCTCCGTGTTTTCTAAAGGCGGGGCCAAGTGGGAGCTGAGACACAGAGGGCCCTTATGTGGTGCCCCAGTGTTTGGAGGAGCAGAGAGATGAGAGGAAGCTGAAAAACTACTCCTTAAAAGTGGCCCCTGAGCCAGCACAGGTGATGGAGTCAGATGCTCCTCTCATTTCACACATGTGGCCCCGGCTGGGCTGGGAGCTGGTGCTTTGACCACAGGCTGGCCTGTCTGCCCCTATTGCCTGCGTGATGGGTCTGGTTAGACCTGTGAAAGCCTGGATTTCGTGTGCATCTATTGTTTAAGAGGGCTGGTGAAGCTCGCTCTTTGAAACACACACACACAACATAACATAAATCAGAGCCGGAATCTTTTAACATTTACAGTTTTAAATGAAATTCCTGTTGAGAGTCTCTTAAGCTAGATTTATATCTGATTTTGCATTGAACTGTGTCGTTATGCGGGGCTGAGAAACTCTTACGAAATTAAGCATAAGGCGAAAACATGCTGAAAAGACAGTTCTGTAGAAATGTGAAACATTATTATGTTATAGAATATTGGAGTGAAGAAATATGCAGAAAGGCACAATTACCATGGATATTTTCCTTTTAATGATCCTTGTACAATCCTTGGCAGAAAGATTTGCTGATGTCTCCTCGCAGATAAAGGAAAATTGAGACAATATTGATATTCTACATCCATTCTGAGTTTCAAAGAAGAGCAGGAGAGCGACCCAGTCTGTTTCATATTCTAAACACTGAGGCCTGGCCTGTTCAGACTGACGCTCGCAGGGACCTTGGGAGAATCTGTCGTTTGTGTTTGGGGATTTGGCTGAAGCCTGCACACCATGGATGGACCAAGAGGTTGAGATCACATGTGGATGCTGTGAACCTGAAGCTTCTAGAGGCTACTAGATTGGACGATTCTGAGTTGTTGGTTCCTTTATCTGAAAAGCTTTTAGGGTTTAAAAGCGTCATCCTGTCTAGGATGGTTTGGGGGGTGGTCTTAGGGATAGGGTGACATTCTTAGCTTGGACTGAGCTTTATTGCTTTCAGCTGGGGGCAGGGCTGTGTTTCGTATGCCCATCGCTCTCTACCTCACAGGAGACCCTGCTCAGCCTCGTTTCCCCTGCCTCAGATACCCCCGCCCTCCCAGCCCCCTCAGATGCCCACTGACCTGGCTTAGGGCTAAACGGATATTTGTCACATCCCTGGGATTTCGTCCTTCCTTCCTCCCACCCTGAAGCCCACGGCTCCAGTCTCCAAAATGACTCTCAGAGCAAATGCTTCTCTTCTTGCCTCACCTCACCCCTCACCTGGGCTACCCTGGCCCCTTGGCATGGGTGGGGTGTGGGCAGAAGCCCCGTTCCCCCTCTTGTTCCTGCAGACCCTCTTTTGCCTGGGGTTGTGATTCCGGTGGGGAAAGGGACCGCTGTTTCCCTGCCTCCCAGTTCAGCCCAGGGCAGCTGGAGCAGGGCTGGCTGGTGGTGCTGAGATCACAGGCCTTCTAGAAAACCTCCCCTTCCCACCCCTTACCACCTCCTAGCAGGTCCTCTGGCAGGGTTGAAGCTTTTCCAAAGATCTCCCGGAGACTGTGCCCTCTAAGCCTGGCACTGAGATGCCACCAGCTGTGGGGGGAAGGAGAACAGAGGCTGAGATTCACCCTGAGCTGGAGCTCAGACACCTTTGGCATTGGTGCAGAGAGTGTCATCTGAGGAGCCCTGTGCTGGGTTATACTTGGGTCAGGGGACAGCCAGCTCACATCTTAAACGAGCTCACATCTCACTCTCTTTGCTTCTGTTCTTCTTGGAAGCTCTTAAAGGACCTCAAGGCCTTTGTTACTTAGAGTTACTTGAAATTAAGCGATTTAGGTACTTCTAATTTGGGCCTGCAATGTCTCATTCTTGACCACCAGAGGTCACTGTAATAAGGTAGAAAGCAGGTGTTTCAGAGAGTCTTAAGTTGGTAGTTGGCTCAAAAAAAAAAAAAAAAAAAAGAAACCAAACAAAATCCCCCTAAATTTTCTAACTGGCTTGGGTGTGCTGCAGTGCGCTCTGGGGCATGGGCCTGCGGTCCCTGCTTTCTTCTCACTTGTGGAGGGTCTAGCCAGCTGCAGAGCCTGGCAGGACCAAGGCAGGTGGCTGCTTAGGGAACATTCAACTCCCAAGGCCCCCTGAAGCCTGGCTTGCCAGGAGGGCCCCGTGCTCAGCGGGAGGCACTCTCTTCCCCTCCCCACCCAGCACATGCCCCGAGGCAATCTTGGGGGTTAGGCTCTCTTAGGAGTGTGCGTGCGTGTGCGTGCGTGTGTGTGTGTGTGCACGTGCACGCGCACTCCCCCCTCTGAACGTGGGTTTGGTCATAGTGCTGTCGTCCACCTAGAGCTGTTTGGTGTTAAAAAGAGACGATGCACTATGTGAGGGCTTAAAAGCCTAGTGCTTGGCCCGTATCTTGTGCTTGATAAATGTCAGCCATAATAATGCCCTCCGTAGGGGGAATATCAAAGGAAACACTCACACCCCCAAATGGTGGCTTGAACTCTCTTGGGGAGTCAGGAAGCTCCCCTCCCTGCCCTCTTTGTTCATCTTCCCTGTATGTTGATGCTGTCGGTGCAAAGTAGGCAGTGCTGGCCTTTACTGGCAGCATTTCCTGGACGTTCGTTCTGGGGAAGATGTTCTCATCCTTGGCCGGTGGCTGGTAGGAGAACTTTAGGGCTTTGAGGGGGAGGTTGGTGGGCTGCATTTAGCAAACACCGGGGGCCTCTCGGCTGGAGCCTTTGTGAGGCTTCTCATGCACATGTTTCTCTTCCAGTCTTAAGTGCCTGAGTTGCCTGAACGCAGTGGAATGAGAGATGCGCACGGATCTCTGGGAGTGGGCAGGCAGCGTGGGGAGAGGGCAGTTTGGGGTGCAGGTGCTCACTTTCCTCCCTGGGAACATTTGCAGGATATATGGGTCTTGGGGAAGGTGGATGCATTACCTGGGTCCTCTGGGGGGCCGTTTGGGCTGCCAGTGGAGGAGGTCAGGGGCAGTGATCTACAGGACACGCTGCTGCCATCCGCCTTCAGCAGTAATTTCCCCTGGATGTCTCTGTGGAGGTGCTACACGGGCGTGCGCACGCACACACACACACACACACACAAAGACACGGAAAATCACCAGAGCTGCAGAGCAGGTGCGCAGCACCGTGACCATGGGGCTGCAGCTGCTGGGCCTGTGAGCTCAAGCCCGCAGACTGGCCACAGGGTCTTACCCTGACTGGCTGGGAAGGCGGGAGACCAGAGAGAGAGAGCAATGCTCTTGGAAACCCTGGCGTTTGCAGTGTGCCTTCTGGTGTGATGGGTGGCATGAATTCTGGGGGCTTCAGGAGGTCCAAAAGGCTCAGGCTGGAAAGGCACAGGCATAATTAGCAAATGAGGATGGGTATCCAGCGCACAGATGTAGTGGAGCTGAGAGAGGAGACGTGCTCTCCGACCTTGAGGACACAGCATTTAGAGCCTGAATGAGCCCGAGGCAGGAAGTTCTTTCCCCTCCTCCCCTGGCGACCTTCTGAAGCAAGCTCTTCACTTGCTCTGGAGAGGGAACTTATCCCTGCGTGGTGTCCCCTTGCATCCTGCCTTGTGTCTTTCCTCCCAGCCTCCTCCTTATCTCCTCTCTCCCACTCCCTCCTCCTCCCTCCTGCGTTTTTCTTTTCTATTCCTGTCTGCCAGTCGCATCTCCTCTTCCCACCTCATCCTGTCATTTTGACTTAAAACAAAGCCCCAAACCCACATGTGTAAGGGGTTTCTATACAGATGCTGGAGTTTTTTGGAAGCAGCCCTCGTTATAAACCCAATGAATCAATCTCTTCCATTGGTGATAACTTCTACATAAAGAGACCTTGTAAAACAGAACCTATACCCCCAAACTCTGCACAGATGAATCTATCCTGTTTGTAACTATGTGCCAGACTCCAAGCAAACGTTTTAGATGCTTATCTTTTAAAAAAACCCCCAAGGAGCCAGTGCTAATGCTATCCCCATTTTTTAGAAGTTTGGGGCATTTAAAAGATAACTTGCCTGAGGTCACCCAGCTGAGACGTGGCAGAACCCCAAAGCCTGCCCTCTCCTGCTCTGACACGTCACCTCCTGGGGCACAGGTCAACCTCTCCCGGGAAGTCCCAGCTGTCACTAGCCACACCTGACTGTCTGCCTTCCTTCTGTTGCACTTGGAAGCATCTTTCTTGCTCATTCTGTCCCCAGCTGAAATAGAAACCAGCTGGTCTCCATCCTGCACAAAATCCCCCTTCATGTACATCTGACTAGTGATGTACATCTGACTAGTCATTAAGTTGCCCCCAGGCCAAACTCAAACTCTTTAAACTTTTAAATATATCTACATTTGAAAGATTACTTTTATTCCATTAGAACCATTACTTACTTAATGTAGATGCCCTTGAGGAAAAAGGGTTTCTGCAAGGGGGGACCTAGAATGTGACCGACGACGTTACTGAATCCTGTTTCTTCCAATTCAAGATACGAAATTGGCTTTTCAAGCACACTGTGCCGATGGAGCCCAAATAAAGTGGCAGGAGTGGATTTCAAGAGTTTCCTCTTTGAAGATGTCCTCCAATGTCTGCTCTTGGATTGGGTGACTGATAAGGCCTTGGAGTTAACACGTGCTTACCTGATACTGGTTCCCCCTTTCCATTAGAAAATGTAAATTCAGAGGCCTTGAATGTGCCTGGTTTAGATTTTTCGATACTGAAAGGCAATGTTAATCAGGGCGTTTGACAATGATGTGGAATTTAAACCTGAATAAAAGGAAAGAGAAGATTAAATAACAGCTTAGGTGCTGCTGTTCCTGCCCAAACTGCTTTTCCAGGGGCCCAGAACCCAGGTCCTCTGAAGGGGCCTGGGGTTCCTCCGACCAGGTGACTTGATGGGAAAGACACCCCTTTGGGGAATCTTTCACTTCTGACCTCTTGGCAGAAGTGTACAAAAAGTCCAATTTCAGAATCGCTTCTGCATAATAATAGCAATATTACTTTTAAATTGAAAATTTCATTTTTCCTGCCTGGTTGCAAGCAAATAATTGAGAACTAATTTACTTTATTTAATAAGTGGCGGCCAACGTGATTAAGCCCACACTGATAAAAACTTGGGCGGGGACTTTTGTTTACAGCCCCCCAGATTTTTCTGGATGGCTTGTTTGTGTCTGAGCATGTTCGTCGGGAGCAGCAGGAGGCCAGGACAGCAGAACTCTCTCGGGCATTTAGAACTCCCACACCATCCCCGGGTGCCTGAGGCATCAGCTTACCGCTAGTGACTGAAGGAGCTGTCCATGGTTCCCAAAGGCTAGGGACCACAGGAGCTGCCCATAGTTCCCAAAGGCTAGGGACCACAGGAGCTGCCCATGGTTCCCAAAGGCTAGGGACCACAGGAGCTGTCCATGGTTCCCAAAGGCTAGGGACCACAGGAGCTGTCCATGGTTCCCAAAGGCTAGGGACCACAGGAGCTGTCCATGGTTCCCAAAGGCTGGGGACCACAGGAGCTGTCCATGGTTCCCAAAGGCTGGGGACCACAGGAGCTGTCCATGGTCCCCAAAGGCTAGGGACCACAGGAGCTGTCCATGGTTCCCGCCCTGGGGAATGGGCAGAGCTCCCAGTGCTCTCGGCACATGGCCTTAGCATCCTGCACAGAGGGAGGGAGGAGAGGGCGATATTCCATTTAGGATAGACCATGGGGTGGGGCAGGACTGTGCGTGTTGGACTCATATAGGACAGTCTTTGAAGACTGCTCTTTTCTTATTAGACATCTCGCCTCAGTGAAGATGTTTAATTGCTTTGAGCCTTGGTTTCTTCATCTGTAAAAAATGCACATAGTCATGCTTTTCTTTCAGGCTTGTTAAAGGGATGAACTCTGAAAGTGAATGTACAATGGTTGTCATGGGGCTATTGGCCTAGGGTGACCTGGGAGGTGACCTCGTGCTGATGGTCATGTGTCTGCATTTCCTCCTGGGGGCACATGGAGGGATGGCACTCTCCTCTCCTCTGTGAGGTTATGGGGGGCTATTCGACCAGCTTTGGCCAATGCAGCATGAGCAGAGTGACGTGGGTCTCTTCTGGGCAGAGGCTTTGCTATGTGCCCTTCCCTAGATCCATCAATCAGCCTGGATCCCTGAGGATGACCACAAGGGGCAGGGTCCCTTCCCCAACAATGTGCATTGGACCTGTAGTGCGACCAAGAAACAAACTTTTTTGTTTTAAGCCACTTAAATTTTAGGGTTGATTGCTACTGGCTAGACATTTGTGAGGATGCATTTTCTCCCTTTGGTGAGAAGTCGGTGCTCCACGGAGAAGATTAACTTTAGGCACAGTCTGAAGTCAGGTGCAGATGGAGCACAGGGATTCCGGATGGAGGGACGAGCACCGAGGCCTGGGGTGGGGCGTCTCGGGCTCCCTCCAGTAGGTTTCTGTGTCCTCTTTGTCTGCCCCTCCCCCCTCTCTTTCGTCTACCTTCTCGTTCTCTCTTCCTCACTCGCGTTCCCCTCCCCTCCAGCAGCCTCCCTCTGCTCTCTTCACTTGCCAGGAGTCCTGAGGCTTGGGTGGTCCTGGAAGTTGTCACCTAACTGGCCTGTGTCCCCAGAGAGCTTGTCTCGAAGCTCTTTGCAGCATCATTTTCTCCTGTTTTCTGGGTTTCTTGTTGCTGTCTCATTTCTCAGAGGGGATGAGGATTAGATAGTGAAGCTGATAAGTACAAATTCTCCACTGGCTGAGTGGGGACAGCGATGAGGTGTCAGCCATGCAAGAGATGTGTTCAAATGGCATCCACCCAAGTTCAGTGCCTCCCCAGGAAAACAGCTCTTGTGTCCTGGGTAGATTCTGTAAAAACCCTGCAGTTTCTATCACCAGGTGACTTTCTGGTTTACATTGACAAAGGAGAGATTTTAGGGCTTCACTCACCCTTTCCCTCCAATTAATTCCACTTAGTGAATTCCAAGCTAAGTCATCCTGAGAGTAGGGAAGGCTGCTGGTCATAATTGTACAGCCTGTTTGGGGGCCTGGGATGCAGAGAATTTTTCTTTCTTTCTTTCTTTGTTTCTTTTTTTTTTTGGTGCAGGGCAAGTGGAGTCTTTCTGGCCTAGTGGGGATAAGACTTTCGCTGGATGGCACTCAGAGCTGTGCTTTATTAAGATAATCTGAATATAATCGCTGTAGGAACAGAACCTATTAATTATTATGACAAGGAGAAATTTTTGAGTGTGGAAAAAGGGATGAAAGAGTCACTCCAAGGTAAAATAAACCACTGCAATTGGAAAGTCCAGGTAATTGCTAGAGTGAGACAAACACTAGATAGTCACAGCGGGGGTCGTTTGAAAAACAAAATACACTTAAAAGTTTAATATTTGATGGAATCAGTAAGTTAAAAGTTGCAGGAATGGATCTCCTTGAGAGAAGGGAGAGTCTACTGATTGCTTTGGAAGGGCGAGGCACCTGGGGGTGTGGTGGGCACTGCTCCTGGCAGCCTTTGCCTGGAGAGGCTCTTTCCACATCACCCATGAGTTGTCATCCCGTTGAACTCTGCAAGAAATCCAGCATTCCTCGGAAGAGTCTTGAGCGTTCCCTTACCAAACCCTTGCCTTCCTTTCATTTGTCACTGGGCTAGTAGCTTGCATCTGTGCAGATGGCTCTGCGGCTGTGTGGAGACGCGACGCCCGAACCGTCTCTGTGTCTTCCTAGGTGGGGGCAACCCCTGGAAGCTGAGCTTTGCGATGAGGCTTTCCCCAGATGCACTTGAAACTGTTCATAGGACTTTTGAGACTTTAAGACGATTCATCAACCTGTGTTGCAAATCTCCTCTAGCTTTAGGAATTAGTTTAAAATTAAAGTTACAGACAGGCCAAATCTCCCTAGTTCCAGGCCAACTTGGGAAAGCGTGTCTTCATTTTCACGAGTAGCTCCCCGATATTGTACATGAGGGAAACGTCGCTGAACGTCAATTGGTTAACTTGTCACCTAACGTCAGCTGTCCTCTGGACCACGAGCTCAGCGCATTTCAGTGTGTGGGGATCACACACTCCCTGCGTGTTGGTTCTGGGGTTTTGGCCCAAGCTGGAGATCAGTGGGGTCAGTACGAACGATACAGAGGGAGACCGCCTGGTCCGTCTCTGAAGCTGGAAATATTGGTGAGGAAGACCGGGTGAGCAGGCAGAGCTGATGGCCAGTGTGAACGGCCCACCCTCCTTCCCATCTTCACTTGGATCCTCGATTTGGGGGAAATGTGATGAATGATGCTACACGTTCTGATCCATTCCATCCTTATTTTGTGTCTCCTCTTTTCAAAGAAACAACTAACAGCCGATAAGATGAGATGCCTTTCAAAGTGTTTACTCATCCCATGAACACTTATTAAGCACTTGGTGTATGCCAGGCACCATCCCGGTTGCTGGGGATACAGCAGTTAAAACACTCAGGGGTCCCTGCCTTCATGGAGTTTACATTCTCGTGGGAGCAGGGGGTTGAGGCAGTCAACAGGAGGAGTAGGTGAATTTCATGATGTCTCAGAGGGGGGCCTGTGCCCTGAGAGAAAGTAAGGAAGGGGCAGGGGATAGAGAGCACGGGGGTGGGGGGAATATTAAGTAGGGAGTCGGGCCATCAGGAAGGCCACCCCCAGCAATGTTTGGGTAAAGCCTGGGGGAGGAGGGAGTGAGCCACGTGCACATCTGGGGAAGGACGTCCCCTTGAGAGGGAACAGCAAGTACAGTGTCCTGCTGGTGGGATTGTGCCTGGCCCCTCTGAAGGACGGCCAGGAGATTGGGAGCTGGACCTGGGTGAACGGGAGAGGGGAACGTGGACGGACGTGAGGACAGAGAAGTGACGGGGTGGTGGGCTGTGTGGGACTCAGGCTGCTGCGAGGGGCTGGGGCTGCTGTTCCGGACCAATGCCCTGTCCTCCGAGGTGGAGGGCTGTGGGTAGGACGACGACCTGCATCTCGCCTCGCTGGGGGACAGGGTGGGAGGCCTCCATGAGCAGTGAGATGCTCAGGGCAACAAGCGCGAACCTGAGCCCGGGGGCGTGACGGGCTGCTCTTTGCTTCTCTGGATCCTGCTGTGGTTTAGACATGTATCCTCACACGGGCCTGGGCTGCACCAGACACCGGCCCGGGGGAGCATGTGGAATGCAGCAGGTGCCGGACAGACCTCAGGCTGCAAAGAAGGGTCTGTCTTGGCAAATGCAGGCTACTGGGAGCCGTGGTTGCAGGCGTGTCACCCTGATTCCTTACGCTCAGGCAGACAAGTTCAATGCTTGGCCACATTTCTGTATGTGAGGAACTCTGAGTGGAGAAGTGGATTTGAGGGGGAATGGTAGCAGTGGGGCAGGTGGAGGAGAGAGTGTGACGGAGGTTTGGAAAGAGCCCCCAGGAAGCCCTTGCCTCCGTGAATCTCTAGCCCTGTGTATGTGTGTATGTGGGGGGGATTGGGGTGGGGTGGTGGTGAGACAGGCAAAGAAGAGGGGGGTCCTTTAAGGAGAAAGAGAAACACAGACTGTGGCATGTTTCTGGGAGCTGGGCACAAAAGGGGCTGAGAACCGGCCACACGGTTTTGGAAGCACAACCTCGGCAGAGTTTGTCCCCAACACAAGACCGTAATGGCCGTGCTGCCCATTTCCGGGGGTGCTTTGGAGTCCATGTGCCCAGGACTCCACCTCCAAGTGGGCTCTTTACATTTTGGTCTTGGTTGGCGAGAAGCTGGGGCGAGGTGCCCAAAGATGCCGGGACGATAGCATTGAGCGTGTCGCCAGGAGAGCTGACAGGGGGTCTGAAAGCTCTCTCCTGATGCTCACGAGCAAATCTGAGAACTAGGGCAGGCGAGTTCGGAGTTTGTTCAGAATCCTGGGCGCTGGCAGGGAGATGGCCTGGTGCAGTCAGCAGCGGTGGCTGATCTGGGCTCGTCAGCGACTCGGTGATCGTTGCAGCCCCTGGGAGAATGGAGATTACCTGCTGTCATTGCAGTTCCTGTCCCAGGTGACACTTCTGAACCCGTCCTTCCACTAAATCCTGTGTCTGCGTAGGGCTGATGGGTGGGGCTGGGGTTTGGTCCTTCCGCCTCTGGCCCCTCAAAGCCGTGTGCAGGGGATCCTCAGGGCTCACTTCAGGCGCCCAGCCTGGGGGTTTGAGGTTGTTGGTGATGAGTTTGGGGACTCAGTTGCCCTCTGCTCTTGGATAGAATGTCCTTTCTGAGGAGGCATTGCTGTTTGCTGGGAAAGACTCAGAACATTTCCAAAGCAGAAGCTGCTCCCCTTGGGTCCATATTCATTCTAATAGGTGGCCCCTCTGAGCTCACCTGGTCTCCCAAATCACCCCCCACCCCTGGACTCTGATTCCCATATGGATGCACACCCCCTTTCTGACTCCATCTTCCCCTCTCCCAACTCCTGGAACTTTCTGCTGTGCCCACTGGACCTCGCTGACACTTATCAGCAAACTCCCTATATGTCCCTGAGTGCCAGCTCCCCCTTCTGCCTTCGAGGGGCTCTGGCTCCCCCCTCCCCCAGGACTCTGCTCCCATTGGCCTTTCAGGTGGGCTGCTTTCTCCCTCTCTCCTGCGTCTTATTGGGCCAGGGGAATAGATGCTCCCTTGGACCTCCGTGCCTCTTCTGGTTCACGGTGCCCCCTCCTCCCTGAATCCTTGTCCTCAGATGGCTCCTCTCTCCCCTGCCTTGTTGGGGTCATCGACGGGCTGGGGTCACTCCCCTTCCTTCCCTGGAGGTCGCATTGCCTGACCTGCTGGCTCATTCTCCAGCCCGAGCCTCTCTGTTTAAGATTCTCAGGACCTTGACTTCCTCCCCTACCCCCGTCTCCTCCTCCACGTTCTCACCTACTCACTCCCCTTGCCATAGATCTGGTGTCAATACTTTTATACCGTTCATGCTGTCAGGTCCAGAAACCCCTTTCAGGACCACCCCTCTCTTCTGTGCTTTCTCCTCCTAGTGCCTGGAATCCCGCCCTTCCTCAGCCACTGGAAGCCACCAGAAGCTGGTGGTCCTCATCAACCTTCATAGTCTCACGGTCCTTCTGACTCAGCTCAGATTCTGCCATCAGTCGTGACCGTCGCTCCCCTGCGTCCTCCACCTGGTCCCTTGCCCTCTTGCACAGCATCAGACACACCAGACATCCTTAGAACTAATTCCCTCCTGCTCTGGGCCTGCACCCGCCTCGCTGCCCTGAAGAGGACTATGGCGCCACACGGACCGGCTGGTCCTAAATTCATGACCCCCATTCTTTTTTTTTTTTTTTTTAACATCTTTGTTGGAGTATAATTGCTTTACAATGGTGTGTTAGTTTCTGCTTTATAACAAAGTGAATCAGTTATACATATACATATGTTCCCATATCTCTTCCCTCTTGCATCTCCCTCCCACCCGCCTTCCCTATCCCACACCTCTAGGTGGTCACAAAGCACCGAGCTGATCTCCCTGTGCTATGCGGCTGCTTCCCACTAGCTATCTATTTTACATTTGGTAGTGTATATATGTCCATGCCACTCTCTCTCTTTGTCGCAGCTTATCCTTCCCCCTCCCCATATCCTCAAGTCCATTATGACCCCCATCCCTTGAGTGCAGTCTTCACCTGGCCCGACACCCTCGCACGTGTTCCTGGTCCATTCCCAACCGTCTTCCCACCCCTCGTCTCCCCAGGCCTC